>NC_133836.1:3471723-3785744 GCF_047830755.1 Zonotrichia albicollis
CTAAATCCTATTTTTTTTTTTAATTTTTCAGGCAATCTCAGCAAGTATGAAAAGCCATAATGACAACAAGTCTTCCTTTCAACACAAAGCATGCAATGCAAAGGCAGGACCCTAAAAATGAGGATGTTCCCCCTGGTTTTTTCAGGTTTGTGCAACAAGCAGGCCTTGTCTGCAGCTACTGCTGTGTGTGACAACTCGTGTCAATCCCTCTGATGTCACAGCCTGAAAAACCAAGGAGAGTTTTGCTGACAAAGTGCTAAAAAAAACAAACAGCCAAAGAAAATTATCAGCCTGCTCCTCAATATTTCCTTCAACTGCTCCTTATTTGTTTTGGTGGCTCTGAAGTTAATTACTGATGAATATCTACCAGGTTATATATATATATTTTTTTAAATTTTTTTAATGGGGTTTGTATTATATAAGAACTTGATGGCCACTGCAGTTTCCCTCCAGTCTGGTTTGCCATAAACCTTAAAAATCCAAATTCTGACACATTCCAACTCACCAGAATACAGAGAGCCTGGATATTTTTGCCTAATTGAGGTTTTTCTCCCCTGTGCAGGTTCCTCCTTTAGAAAATAACTGCCTGCCACATTTAACTTAATCCCTGGCAAGCTCTATTAAATCTTCACTGAGCAAATGGCCGTGCAGTGATGAGCAGTTTCAGGCTATTAATGCAGATGAACTAAATTCCTGCAGCCTGGAGTTGATCCTAATGTTCTTACCCACATGTGCAAGCACAGTTGTGCACTCTGAGGCCTCCTGATTGAGAGGGGGTTTCAAAAACACCTCAATATTTTCTAAGCACGCTGTCAAAGCCAGCAGGATCTTCTGCCACAGCATTTTGTTATGCTTTAAATCCAAGTATTTTGGATTTTTTTTATTGGTATCACTACTAAAATGTATTTTGCAGCAGCATCCCTGCCATGCTCCTACTTGACTTTCAGACATTTCTCCTCTGACAACACCAAAATTATCAATGCAACACTGATCATTTTTACAGTACCAAGTTTATGGCTTTCTACAGGACAATTTCTCAACCTCATTATTACACACGCTCTGAAGAAGGCCAGAAATAATTATCTTTGTTAAAGCAATAGAAATAAATGGAAGGAGGGATTACTTGCTTGCCAAAGGGCAGCAATGCTGACTACAACTTAACTCCATTCAAGAGGGTTTAAAATGGATATGAAATTTAATTCCAAGCTGTAAGATACTCAAGGCTTCCCACATCACTTGTTAAGAGCCCCCAAAATAATGTGGGACTCCATTAAACCATTTGTGCAATTCATCTTTTGGTTCTTCATGGCCAAGAGAATAATAAACTCAGTTGTTCTGAAGGAAATATTTCTGCAATAAAACTTCACAATAAGGAATTTCTCTCTTAAGACACCATTTAAACCAAGGAATAGCACCCCAAAGAACAGATATAAACCAGGGGGAGGATCAGGTTTTTGTCTTAGTGGCAGCTCTTCCAAAACCACTTAATATTTTATCCACAGCTTTGGATTTGAAGCACTGGATTTTTGTATACTGAAAATATTTAATTTTCAATTTCTCCTCTCCTTCATTTTGTCTTTAGCAGGTCACCCTAATGGCCAAATTTATAAAGCTTAAAACCACTTCAGATGCTGCTGCAAATTAGGTTTTAATAGCAATATTAAAAATGCTTTTCAAAAAATGTTATCTGGGCACTTCTCCACATCCTGGCCAGCCCCTGCACACAAACCAAGAACGACTCAGCAGGTCTGAAATGCATTCCCAGCTCAAAACCAGAGCTCAGACTCCAACTCCAGCAGTGTAAATGGCTTTTCATGTTTAGTTAGTGCAAGTAATTCCTGCCAAGCCAATGAAATCTCTGAGACCAGCAGGGCTGTCAAAGGAGTCTTGTAAAAGTCATGAAAAATTCACCTGAACTAAAGCACTTTCCCTGGGATTTTTAAAAGGAATTTTTTGCCTGCTCATCAAAACAGCTCACTACACAAATTAACAGCAAATAAGACAAGACATGAGGTGAAAAAAAAAATAAAATAAAAGACCCATTATCCAACATTTCCCCCAGTTGTCAGTATTTTGGAGATTTTCCAAATGGCCACCTATGATCTGAGAATAAGCTCTAGGAAAGGACACACCTTGCTGCAAGTCACCCCAGCTCTCTCCAGCACAAACACACTGGGTTTCTGGGCCTTTATGCCTGAAATTCCTCTGCCTGGGCTGCCCTGCTTCACTTCTGCAGCTTTCTAATCCAACTGGCTCCAAAGTGAGATATTCCACTGCACTGACCTGGCAGGGACACGGGGAGGGGAGGGACTCAGTCACGGGATGGCAGAAAAACATCACAGGGATTGAATTACTGAATTCAACCCTACAGAACTGCACCCCACTGCTGAGAGCAAACAAGAAGTAATCAGCCACAGAAGCCACAGAAGGAGCTGAAATCAGAAGAGGTCAGAGCAGCAGAAATCAAGCAGAACTCCCAGCTACAAGGGAATATGTGAAACCACATGGTGGCATTTTGTAGTTTTGTTTTTTTCCCTGGAATTTCAATGGTGCCAATGGTGGTCAGTGTTGGCCCAAAGATGCACTGAAGAGTTTATTTTCAAGAACTGACCAGTGAACAAACCTCAAAACCATTGCCAGAGCCAGTAAGATGGTGAGGATAACTACATTTAAAAGACCTGAATGGTAGGAAGCAAAGAAATAGCAAATGTTTCTTTCATCACACAAACATTTCAAGAAGTCATTTTACACCGGTAGAGTGGACTTGACTTCAAAGATAATCCAAGAAAGGAACGAGGTGATTGAAGTGATTTCAGTGCACCAAACCAGAGGCATGACCACAGCCCAGGGCAGCATCCTACAGCCCCCACCCAGGCACAACCAGTGTGAAACACAGGAAATCTGCTCCAGAGGAGATTTTTGGAGAACAAATGCTTTTTCTCACATCCCTCTTGCATGAGCTAATGCAAAAAAAAAAAAACAAAACAAAAAAAAAACCAAACCAGGAGAGTGCCTGGCATGGGCTGCACAGACTGACAGACAGACACAGCAACAAGTGCCACAGCAGGACAGGAGCAAGAACAGAAACAGCCTGAAACTGCAACTCCTCCTTTCCCATGTCCTGGGTGAGAGTTCATCCTGCAAACACCCCCTCACTCAAACCTCAGCTTCCTCCAAGCAGCTGCTGAACACCAGCAGGGCAGACAAGGCAGGATTCTGCAGCTCTCTGCCTTTCCTGGATGAGCTGGATCAGGCTGCTGTGTCCAGAGAGCACCAGATCCTGTCCCAGTGCCTCCAGTGATGCCACCACAGCCCCACCTGAGCCAGGAATGGAACTGAGAAAGTCCCGAGGAGCCCTCATCTCATCCCTGTCACACAAGGATCACCACAAGCTGTTCCCAGCACTCCTTCAGTGGCATTTCTACAGAAAACTTCCTCCCCCTCAGCTGCAGCTCGAGTTATTTCCTCCCAGGGACTCAGAACTTGAGCCATGGCTTTTAAAAGGGATGACACCCAAAGGTTGCTTCTCCTTTTAGGAAGCTGGGAACTCATCAGGTGTAAAAATCCTGGTGGGCTCATGAAAGGGAGCAAGGCAGGTTTAAACCTCGCACAGGTTTAAACAGAGGCCACAGAACCACAGAGTGGTTTGGGTGGGAAGGGACCTCCAAGATCATCCAGTTCCACCCCCTTCCACCATCCCAGGTGCTCCAAGCCCCATCCAGCCTGGCTTTGGGCACCTCCAGGATGGAGCAGCCCCAGCTCCTCTGGGCACCCTGTGCCATGGCCTCATCACCCTCACAGCGAAGAATTTCTTAGTGCCCACTTCCAGCTGCACATGAAAATACTGGGTAGTGAAGTCAGAGAGATTATTCCATATTCAAAATAATTTTTTGAAGAATTGACAATGTAGCTTCCTGTGATTATATAAATCTCCATTCCTGCCCACTGAGAGGAACCTTCCTGCGTTTTCCACATCCTGGTTTGGTGCAAGGAAACTTGTTCCCTCAACAGGTCCCATTCCTTTAACATGTGGTTCTTTAGAAAGTGCTTTTCTGTACAATCAAAATTAGTACAAAAAACCCAACTCACTGGCAAAGTAGAAAGAAGGGCCTGTCTCCTTGCTGTATGGTATTTTGGGACATGCTGAATTTGGGAAATAGAAAGGTAAATTAGCCTCTTGCCACGTGCATACTTCCCATCTTCTGGAAAGGTCAGTGTCAGTTTTAATTTTTTTTTTTTAATTCTTTTTTGAAGACTCTAGAACCATGCAGATATTTTTATTCACTTAGCTGCTATTAGAGCTAGATATTTTGTTTTACAAATGAGTGGAGATGAAACACAAGTCTGAGTAAGCCTTCCTTCTTAACTCTGACACTGAGGTCTGCAGTTCTTCATTAACACAAAAAGAAACTTTATGTCAATTCATGGTCTGTTACTGTCCACTGTAACAAGAAGGTTAAAATGCAATTACACTAGAGCAGAAACTGGCCCTTGCTTTTTCAGCTATAGCACTGCCATTCTGAACAGTTCCAAGACAATTTTGGTGACTGGTTCACTCTTAGTCCCTGGAGAATCCTCTGAAGTTTATATTATATCCACCATTGTACTACCAGGGGAATAGAATTTACTCTACTGCTGAGACAGAAACCAGATAAAGTTAGAGACAACACCAGACCAGTA
Organism: Zonotrichia albicollis; assembly: GCF_047830755.1. Lineage (NCBI taxonomy): Eukaryota > Metazoa > Chordata > Aves > Passeriformes > Passerellidae > Zonotrichia > Zonotrichia albicollis. The sequence goes on from NC_133836.1 coordinate 3,476,404, forward strand.
AAACATAGCAGAAGGGGAAAAGGGAAGGGAGAACAGGGACAGGAATGAGAGCACAAAAAAACAGGAAATGCATCTGTGTAAAACCAAGGTCTGGTTTTACACAAGTTCTTAAACACAAAAGTTGAGTTTTTTCAGAGGACTCCGATTATCTGGAAACAAATCAGCCACACAGAAAACTACCACAAGTTCATTGTCACAGGAATGGACAGATCCACCCTCTACTTGGGAACCAAATTCTCTGCCAGCAGCAGGAGCCTGGCCTGGGCTTTGTGTGACACAGGAGCCAAACTGGGACGGTGGCCAGCGAACCCCAGCGGCCCAAGGACAGCACTGGGAGGCCACCCCGAGCCAGAGCTGCCACACAGACACAGAACCTCCTGAACCCAAGGTGCAGCTGAGCAGGGCAAGGATGACACCTCCAGGTGGGCTGGGTGTCACAATTCCAGGCAAAGGTGTCACATCTCAAACTCTGCTGGACACGGTGGCTCCGCAGCTGAAGTGTCACAGACGTTGTTATCTATCGTCTGGCTGGGATGGAAGTTGTTTGCACTTTGTCCTTCCCCATTTTGAGGGGAAAACCCCAGAGATCTGAACATTCCTCTGTCCTGTCTTTGGCTGGGGTTACTGGGACCATGCAGCTCTGCTTCTCTCTCTTGGCAACAACGGGGTTGTGACACTGTGAACTGGCAAGGAAATCCCAGAAGTGCAGGAATATCCCATTAAACAGCATCAGACAAAAGTACTTTTCTTTAAAATGGAAGAGTGCTTATCACCAAGTGTAGCTCACTGTATGTAATTTGGATTCAGCTATCTCTTCACAAGACAGGAAGGAAAACAACCACAAAATTCTGGCTCCCTTAAATCGACAGGATTTTCTCTTGGCTGCCAGGCTGTTACTATTTGCCACAGACTTTCAACTCGTCCCAAACCATGAGTGAAGGTGGAGTTTCAGATCTTACCAGAAAACATTTCACACCTTAGGAATACTTGATAAGCAGTTTCCCCCCAACCCCCAGGTCTCAGCACAGTAGTTCTTGCAGACATCTTCTCTCTACCACATATGCAGGAGAAAAACTGAGTGAATTTTGCAGGAATAACTCAAAGCAAGCACCAGTACCTCGAAGGGTTAAAAGGGCAGCATGGCCCCACTGAATCCTGACATCAGTGCTAAAATTAAGTAATAATGTATCTTTTAAAAATCAGATAGCAATTTTTAAGAGCCAAAAAGGAAATTGTTTGAGCAAAATCAAAAGCAGCAGCGGTGGTTGTTTCTCAGGAAGTTGTTATTCTGTACTTTCAAATTATGTTTTAAGAGAGGACCAGAATCAAAGTGCACAGGTATATTTAGTTCAAATGTGGGTAAACTTAAGATTCCCAATAGACAGCACATAAGTTATGGATATTTTCTCACAGTCACTCAGTCAGATGTGAACAATTCCAGCATGATGTTCTTTAGCTCCATGAGCAGCTCAGATTGGCCACCTCTGGCATTCCTGCCTTTTCCCACACATGGATAAATGGAAGCTGAAGTGGACACAATAGAGCTGGACACGCTCTGAGGAAGCACAGTCTGTCTGGGCCAGGTCTTCAGGCACTCAGCACATGCAAGCCTTGCAAAAATGTGGATTGAGAGGCTGCTGCAGAACATCAGGAGTCATTCCATGTGTCACTGTCACCTTGGAAGGTGAAGGGTACATTTGAGACAGTTCATGTTCACTGAACACGTCTGCACAGGGGCAAGAACACACCCTTAAAAAAGGTTTATCACATGGAGTTCATGATCCTCTTGGGTTCAGTGGTTTCAGTAAGAAAAATTTCAAGCACTCCATCATTTACTGGAAGGTGGGAGAATATTTAGAAGAGTCACCAAGTAGCTACTTGAAAGAACACAGGAGGACAGGCCATTTCTGTTAAATTAGGTGCTCTTGGGAAAGTAACATTTAATTACATGGCAGGAAATACCAAAGAATTCTCAAGTTTGACTCAACTTAGTTGTTTGCACTGGCAGGTAGTCACATATCTACAACAGACAAGCTGCAAAACCAACACAAAATGAGATCTAACAGTTGTAAGTTAGAATATCAGTGAAAAAAAAAACTATACAGACATCTGATCAAAGCCAAGCACGGCAACGGGCTTGTACTGCAGAACCCACTGATTACAGAAGATAAGGATGGTGCACAATGGGAAATTGCTAGAAAGTCACATGCAACCATTCTGAATCAAATCTCAGATTATCTCATGTTTGGTTTTATTTTAATTAGAATTTGAGAGGAGGGTTTTCACCAATAAAGGTCTGAAAGCCTTTGATCATTCTCTTTATCGGAATTCTATTTAATCTAATGAAAAAGCAAACAGAAGATCTGTTTACATGGACACCTCAAGCACAAGAGTTGAAAAGATCAAAGTAATACAATTAGCAAGGACCTGTGAGAGAAAGATTAATCTCTACAAGTAACTTCCATTTCAGCTTCAGCACAAATGAGCTCAAATGTTCTTCCTCTGAGCATCAAAATAAGTTATTTTTGTTTCTTAACTCTGTTACCACACCACTGCAGAGAGCTGACAAGATGCTTTCAGATGGGTAAGACACCTCTTAAAATCAGAATTAATTTCCCACTAAACTCCAGATTCTCTGTAAGTTTTCATGACATGTCATGGACTTCCATTAAGTAGCAGTGTAAAACTAAGCACCCGAAAACATACAAAGATGTCTAAAGGTACAGAAAATCTTTTATTAGAATCTAAGTCAATAATATATGTGACCCAATAAAACTTTTCCTCAGATGCTATAACAAGTATTGAAATGCCATGTTTTCAAGAGACCATCTGCTGTTTTGACATTTTATGACAATTTCCAAGCCTTAAACAACCTTGACTCTACCTCTTTCAACAGCATGTTTTGCAGTGAGCTCTTTTTCCTCCAAACTGGGCCTTGATTTATCATACATTTATAATGCTTTAGAAAGTTCTTGCACATTTTACTTTTGTCACAAGGTAACCCACATTTTCAGCACTTCACTGTGAGTGAAAAATGCCCATCTGATAATGCTGGAGACTAATTGTCCAAGTGAGAGCAATACATGAGCTGTTGCATTTACTTATTCTTGACTTACCAAATGAGAAAGGTAAGCAACACATGGTTTATTTTGCTTAAACAGCAGCGTTCATACTGTTAATAATGCCAGTAGTATCATAAAGACAGCACTTCACTAGTTGCCAGAACTAAAGTCAAGTTTGAAACTGAGGTCATAACCTTGCAATAAAACAAGTACTAATTATAATCAAGGAACAAACAAGGGATGATGTATCAAGAGCATCAAGAGAACTTGAACAAACTTCTTTCAGCAGATATTCTTTAGCAGCTCCCAGGTTGAAATCTCATCTTGGTCACTGGCATCCTACCGAAATCAGCACACTTGAGTTTTCATTTGAACCAGCTGGCTCAGTTTTCAAATGCTCTGCTCATCATCATCATCATCATCATTTTATGAAATATAAACCACATCTACTGAGATACCCACGTTGGAAGGCTGAGATTAAATACATCCCCTGCACAAGGTAAGGACTTAAAAAGTTACATATAACACAAAACGTTTCCTACCATACATAGCATGTGTCTGTTCATGCGCACCGTACTGTGTTGCAGAGGAAGATACTAAACCCGGCTGTGCGTGTGCTGGTGGGGCCATCATCCTAGCGTTGCCCTGTATTACAGGGCTATAAACATGAGGATGCTGCAGGCAGAACACAGGAAAAACCACACAGTTAATTGGGTTAACAATTAACTCCAAAGAAACTTTTGTCATTTAAACAGTCGGGATTGAAAGGGCGGCAGCTTGGCCTTGCTCAATGCAGAGCGAGCTGAGGATTTCACTGCTGTGATTTCACTGCTGTGATTTCACTGCTGTGATTTCACTGTTGTGATTTCACTGCTGTGATTTCACTGTTGTGATTTCACTGCTGTGATTTCACTGTTGTGATTTCACTGCTGTGATTTCACTGTTGTGATTTCACTGCTGTGATTTCACTGCTGTGATTTCACTGCTGTGATTTCACTGTTGTGATTTCACTGCTGTGATTTCACTGTTGTGATTTCACTGCTGTGATTTCACTGCTGTGATTTCACTGCTGTGATTTCACACTGCTGGGATTGTCCCAATTGTTTCCAAAATTTAAGGGCTAGAAACTGACAGCAATCATTGGCATGTCCAATTTTTGCCACTCTAATAATGCATTAAGCTTATACATTTATCCAATTACACATGTAGATTTAACAGCCTTTGAAGTAAGAGCAGTCCACCAAGTTAAGTTATTTTTAGAACACTTAACCAGGAGATGTGCTGGCCATGACCTAAAGAAACTCTTCAAAGAGCTAAAAAACCATATCAATAATAAATGCCAACTTCTAAACTGACCTTAAAATTCGTTAGGACATTAAAATTCATTAGGACCTTAAAATTTGTTACAGGCTTTGAAGCACATTCCAAGATCACCACGTGTGCTCCAGAACACAGAAACTCTTCAGGGTGACTCAGGACTGGACACAAGGGGGTTATTTAGCTCTGAACCACTTCATTATTTGTGCTTGGATGGATGGGGAGCATGGAAAGGACTCTTACCTGAGATTGGTAGTGTGGCACATGCTGCACAAGAGGCTGATTAGGAAACTGTTGGGGGCTATATGCAACATATTGTGTAGAGTAAGCAGGTGGAGTAGCTACAATTGGAGGGCCTGCTGCTGAGGCAGGATGCATCATGGTGCTCTGGTGGTGTTGGTCTTGCCGCTGCTGGGGCATATTTGGTACTGGAAAACAAAGATTGTCTCATGTTAGAAAGACAGATTAAAAATTAAAACTTTCTGAAAGGTTCTACGTTATAAAAATGTTACTGGGACCATGTGGAATATCCTCACCCCACACCTTTAACAATGGGTTAGAGCTCTGTTGAAAATGAAGAAGAATTTCTCCAGGAAACACGTGATTTTATCACTGCCTTCGGGCTGGATATACACAGCCACAAACCCAGCCCTGCCTTTTGTGTGAAGGAGAGAAAGACTGACCAGAATCAGAAGAGAAAGGTTATATCAGGACTCCTACATCAACCAATTAATCCTGTCCCCTTTAAAAGGCTTTTTCACCTTCTATGAGAACAACTCAGCCACTGTTCCATCAGCTGGAAATCTGAGTCTTGATGTTAAAATGACTTGTGCTTATGGCTGAGGAGAGCACAATAAAGGTCTCCACCCAGCCACAACTCAAGGTTTTCACATCTTTTGAGCTCTGTGCTACCCCTCAGGGCAGCAGAAAGCAAATTTTACGTCACAGACAACCCTGAGGGAGATACAATCTATAAAGAGTAGGAATAATTAAGGAAGAAAGATGAAAAATGCAGAGCAGTGTGGGATCACTTGAGCTGTCATGGGAAGGTGACCACCCAACTCACTTGGAACAAACTAATCCAGCCTATAAAGCACAGGCATGGGAGCTCCAGGAGAGCTCCAGCTTCCTGCAATTATTAACTGAGCTGCCTCAAGCTCCTCTAAACTCCACTGCAGGGGCAACCTCTTAGGGAGAGGAGAAGGAAATGTTGAAAACATCTGTAAATTCACTCGATGATTTTATTTACACTGCAGATCAACAACAGAAAGAAGTAAATACAGGAGGCAACTTGAACTGAGTAAAGGCACAGGGCTGTAACTCAGGCAGCTCCCACAGGGCTGTGCTGCACACAGATGGATATGCAGGAAATATTGGAACTTTAAAAGGAACTCAGAATTGGAGCTGCCTCACCCAGCAAGAGAGCATTCAGCAATGTATTTCTGATTAAAACAGTGTTACTAACCAGAAGATTTCAGGGGTGAGGCCACAGTGAAGTTCCTGTGTTTTAACACAGAAATACATTGCAGGGTTTTGTCTCCCCTAGGCTGATAAAGGCCCCTTGTTTGTTTCTGACCAGCAGGAAACAATTTCCTCCTGCAGTGCCTGGAGCTGCAGTGCTGCTGCTGTCCTGCAGCACTGCTGCCACTGCAGAACCATTCACTGGGCACAGCCACAGCCCTGCAACAGCAGCACAAGAACAAGAGCAGCACTTTCTGCTCCCTCACTGCCCTGCCCAGCACAGGGAACACCCCACCAACCACCCAGCACGACTGCACAGCCACGGGTGTCACTTAAAAACGTGGCATTGTCATTGTTAGTCCAGCTGCTCAGTCACTGGGGCAGCAGGAATGAACAAGAACAAACTGGAACCAGCTCTTTGCAGAGAGCAGCACAGCAAATTCTTTCTGGAGAAACAGTGACTCTGCATCTTGTTAAAAACCCTTCTATAAAGCACCAATTGGGGCACTGCTGCAAACCAGTACAGAAAACCAGCAGAGAAGCTCCCTTTAAACAAACCTGTGATATTTATGAAATACAGGAGATGATCAGCTCACCCTAATGCTCCAAGTAACAGAGATGTTTTCCTGTTTGTCAAATCTGATTCCAAACCAAGCAACCCCTTATTACTCAAACCTGCCATGTTTTAGCTGAATTAGTTTATCCAAAAACCCATTAGTATTTCCACTTACTTCCCTTTAATAAAAATAGCATTTAAAATATTGATTGAAACCAAATTGCCGTGGATTAGAAAACACACAAACATTTGTCATTTAGCCATGCTGCATGCAGACTGAGAACCAAACAGGCAGTATTATTCTCACCTTTACCTGCTCTATATGTCTTGGCTTGGTTCACTGGCATGGGCGTCATGGGAATAGGATACAAAGGCTGAAACAGAACAAGTTGAAGGTATGATATTCCTTTAAAAACTCATTGTGTGCTAGGACAGGGGCCCCACTCAGCTTTGATGTGTTCTGCTACAGGGTTTAGTGAACTCTGCCTAACCTATGAGATTTTCTTGGATCAGTGACATTGAGTCTGCACGGACACACAACTCACACCAGATGGTTGGCAACAACCAGCCCAGGAATGCTACTGCTGCTACTGCAGGCACTGGGCTCTCCCTGACAGCCTCACAGCAGCTTTTGGGTATAAAGCTGACTCAGGAGAGGGTTAGGATGAAATATCAGGGGAAGGTTCTTCCCCCAGAGGGTGCTGGGGCACTGAAAGGCTCCCCAGGGAATGGGAACAGCCCTGAGGCTGTCAGAGCTCCAGGAGAGGTTGGACAACGCTCTCAGGGACAGGGGGGATTGTTGGGGTGTCTGTGCAGAGCCAGGAGTTGGGATGAAAATCCTTGTGGGTCCCCTCCACCCCTGGATATTCCATAATGGAGCTAAATTTGAAATCCCAGTGATCCCTACAACAACCAGAAACCAGTGGGACACAGCTGGAACAAAGAAACAGTTGCAGAGAGTGAGAGACTATGCTTGGAAAACTGGGAGGAAACCTGCACAGATCCACAATAAACGTGGGCTGCTGGCATTTACAAGTGTTTGGAATTATTTGAACATCCAGACTGGGGGAGCACTGGGAAAAGTCAGTATTTACACAGCCAAAACTTAACAACAACATGATTTATATTTACAAGAGCAATACAAGCTGCACTATTTCACTGCTTTAACTCCCAGCTCCCAAGCTGCAACAAGCTGATCTTTAAAGACCTTCCCAACCCATTCTATGACTCCTAAGCCCTGCTCAGCCTCCTGAGGATCTCAGTGAAGTGTTGAGGAGTTTGCAGCACTTTACCTGCACGCCTGGACTCACTGGAACCGGGTACATCATATTTGGTGCAAAACAAACAGGCTGAGTGTACACGGGGGTTGGCTGCTGATGCCCCACCATGGAGGGGCTGGGCTGAGCTTGAGGACGAGGGGAGGTTGGTGTAGTAGAAGGTTTCGGCTGCAGACAGAGGTGAGCAATGGATAGGGCAGGGTTAGTTTGAGTATTATCCTCCAAAAAAAAGGTTGGTTCAATAAAGATCTACTCAAAGGCATTGATAAACAGCAGCAAATCACTTACTTGAGCAAAAGATCGAGGGTTGAACTCTTTAGCATTGGGATTAAGTGTTGATTTTCTAACTTGCCTAAACATAAAGAACAAAAAATTCAGTTGGGCATTATTCTTTTACAGGAGTATCTTCAATTAATCATTTAAGAAACACCTCATTTCCACCTGTGAGTCACATTTCTGAGAAGTCAAACACCTCGTGGCACGCAAAAAGCCACTCTCCTTGAGGAACTTACTACAACTAACCACAAAAGTTTTCCAGTTGATACCACAGCTCATGTGAGCCAGGAAAACATTGAAATAAGCTCTTAGATGTGAACCAGGCATCAACAGGAGCAGAGCTCTGCAGGGAGTCAGGAGATGACTTTCAGGGCAGTCCCTTCCCCTGTTGTTCCTCCTGTGCCACAGCACCTAGAGCCAGGAATGTGTCACCCAGCCGTGACTTCCACACAGTCTGCTGTTAATAAAATTGTGCTTTTTCCAAAAGGCATGGTTACTCACTCTGAAGTATCCTTCTTCTCCTCTTTATCCTCTTTGTCTTGTTTACTTCCAGGCCCAGATGTCTGCACACCTTGGGAGGTGACCTCAGGCCCTCGCTTTTGCTCAGAGCTGTTACTCATGGAAGGAGAAATACTGGGACTGTTGGGTTTGCTACTGCCACCACTGGAGTTGGTGTTACTGCCAGCTTCTATGATAGATTCTTTAGGGCTGGATTCTGTCTTTTCTTTAACTACATCTCTTGATTTTTCACCTTCTCTGGTTTTGTTTAGCAGCTGATCCACTGCATCTGAAGAGGAACTGGACTGTAACTGAAAAAACCCAAGGGATATATTCAGTAAATTGATACAAAACTCAAGAGAGACCATCTAATGCTGTCACACACACAGAGTAAAACACAGTCCCACAAGCCTCCATCATCTGGAAATGACCTTTTAAAACACTCATTTCCATTTCTACATGGAAAGAAATCCATGGGCACTGAGAGTGTTTAAGCTGGCACTGTGTAAGGAGCTGCTGAGCCACTCAAGTGACCTGTATGTTGATTAAGGAGTGACAGGAAAGCTTCACACAACCCTCTGGACTCATCCCCTGAGTGATTTAACAGCACGACTTGAAAAGCTAACTTGATTTAATAAACCCTTATAACCAGGAAATAAGTCATATGAATTCATCTTCAATTTTCCTCTGCAAAACTCTTCATTTAATTTTGCAACAGCTCCTCCATATGGAGTGTGAGATAATTATTTGTGCCTAATGATCAAACAGGTTTCAAGTCCTGTTTTCAGTGCAGTCAATATTCACATTTATGTGCATTAGGCAATTGTACAAACAAGAGTCAGCATTGATTTTACAATACACAACATGAATTCTTACAGATATTTTCATACATTAGGCAAAGGCATAAAGACCTGTTAACATGGGCAGTGTGTTCAATTCATTAAAATAATCTGGATGCACATGAGAATGATGACACCATTAACAGACACAAACTTACCCTAAAGTCATTCTTAAATTTCTTTAAATCATCAATCTGTTTTCTATGCTCTGAAACAATTGGAGAGACACCTGCCAAACACAAGATCAACATTGTCCAAGCATTCCTAACACAAATTTTACACACATCACTAAGTTTGCAGAAATATAATGGTTTTGCAGATATAAAAATGAAATCCAGCCCCTTATTTTGGGTTTTAATTTGGTAGAATCCCATGACCTATGTGTGTGAGCACACAGAAATTCTCTGTGAAAGCAGAGCATTACATAACTGATTTATCTTTAGTTCTCATGCACCACACCAAGGCAGAAACCCCGAGGTGCAGAACTGCAGAACTCACTGAACACAAAGAACATGCAACAAAAGCCCCAACCCAGCCTGTGCCAGCATTTCAAAACACACCAAGTGAAGAGAAACACTGACCAAGGTGAGCTTTATGGCTGGACTCTCCTAAAGGTCTCTCCAATGAGAGAATGAATGAAAATGGTTCTCAGTTTAACAACATGAAAAGATTGTTTTTTTTTTTTTTTGAGAACTGAATGAACAAACAGCTCTACAGAGACAAACAAATGTGAGGCATAATAGGAAAAGCACAGTTAGAAAAGCTCTGCTGACCACGATGCTCAGAAGTATTGTGAGCACAGCTCTAAGCAGAAACATATTCAGTCCAAAGGCAGCTAAAAAGCAGCTCTGTGAGCAGGGGAAAGAAAGGAGGAAAAAAAAAGAAAAAAAAACCAAGTGAAATCACACCATCCACATGAGCATCTCTACATTTGGTGTTGATGGAATGAGTCACAAACAACATTTCAAAGTGCCACTTCACAACTGCATGACCAAATTTCACTGTAGAACACCAGACTGCCTCCAAGCCTTCCTTAAAATGCCAACTAAAGCAGCCAGGAGAGCAGGTTTAGTGGGCACAATTCCTACATCAGCACATGAAAGCTTTGGATACAAACCTTTGTTCTCAGGTTTAGAAAAACTAGGAGAAGTCTCACTTGGCTTTATATTCTCCTTGTTTCCAGTTGCAGAATTTTGCCTCTGGTCCTGAAGCCTTGTATCTTTAGCTGGAAAAGAAATTGCCAAAGTTATTCTTTTACACACAACTCCAACTGACCAAAGAGAGAAGGCAAGAGAGAAATGGGAGATATTTAACCATTTTTAGCTTGAAAAACCTTTTAAAAGGTTAAAAAACATTAAAACCTTTACACATTTTCTGCTACCAAGTTGGTGCCTGGAGGATCACCCTCCCTCATCCTCCTTCCCCATCCCACTGTCTAATGAAAAAAACCCAATTAAACTCATCCCTCTCATCATACACAAAACCTTAACCACACTGAACAAACTATAAACTTAGAGCTAATTCTTTTCAGCAGTCCAAGCTGTTCATACAAATGCTACAAAGATTTGAGAGTTCTTAGACATTTGACTGTGCTTCTGAATGGTTTTTTTTTTTTTCCCAATCCTTTTGCTGTGCTTGAAACCATTGGCCTGTGTTTCTTTAATTTAAAAAAAGAGGTAAAAATTCCGTTTGGAAAAAGAAATCCTCTTTAAAAAATTGAGAAAAAAAATTTTAAAAAATTAAAGATTAAAAAAATGAAGTCAGACACCTGTAAACCCATATTCCTTAAGGGCACAAGAAACAAGAAAATTCAGTTTGGAAAAAGAAATCCTCTTTAAAAAATTGAGAAAAAAATTAAAAAAAAAAAAGATTAAAAAAATTAAGTCAGACACCTATAAACCCATATTCCTTAAGGGCACAAGAAACAAGAAAATTCAGTTTGGAAAAAGAAATCCTCTTTAAAAAATTGAGAAAAAAAATTTAAAAAAATTAAAGATTAAAAAAATGAAGTCAGACACCTATAAACCCATATTCCTTAAGGGCACAAGAAACTAAACACAGAGTCAAAAAGCTTCTCTCTAACCTTAATTTAAAGCTGGAGAAATGGGAACTCACAGTAAAATTCAACGTATCCCAAGCTTTCCTGTGATTCAGGAAACAGCTGTGCTGCTGCCTGGGCACATTCCCTGTCAGGAATTGGGGAAATACAAAAAAATTGTATTTTTTGTAGGCAGTGAGGGGCACTTACCTTCATTGGAGGGGGTGACTGCTCTGTTGGATGCAGGGCTGGCAGGAGTAGGAGAGGCAGCTGGAACAGGCATGGCAACAGATTCAGTGGGAATTGTACCAGGCTGAGGAGAAGGCAGAGCTGGGCCCATGGGAGTGCTGCTCTGCCTTGGAGACCTAGGCCTGTGTGTTTTAGGGGATAATCTCGGAACTAGAAACAAACAGGAAAAAGCAGTTATAGGATGAGCTTCCCCATCTGCTCAGCAGTTTGTTTTAGTTTTAAAAATGGCTACAAAACATGCTTTGAAATACTTGGTGAGATATTATGTGGTAACTGAGAACCTGTTTACCTTTCAGGCACATCTCCTAGTTCTCTACAGCACAGCTTTTCATAGAGAATGGGGTCATTGCTCTGCAGATTGTCCCCCAAAATTTATCCCTGCCCTCTAATTCCAGCAAGAATCTGCAAAATGCTTCCCCAAATCCCCAGCAGTGCAACTACACCAGCTCACATTAACCCAGTTTCAGGCAGAACACAAAAGGTGGTCAGGTCTCCACACAAAGAGATGTAAAATATTTTTTAAGAGGGCTGAAAAAACACATCCATTTTACAGTGTCCTCTCTTGGAGGTCTGCCAGCTGGAAAAAAAACAACACAGCCTATTGAAAAAAAAAGAGAGTTTTTAGGTATATTTTTGCCCCTGTGTTAAAGCAGCAAGGAAAGTTGTGTATTCTTTGGACAGCAAATTGTAGCTCCTGCTCATCCTGCTCATCCCACTTGTGCTTTTTGTCATATATTAATTCCCAGTGAGTGAGCAGACAGGCAGGTAAGTGGTTTAACAGTCCAACTTGCATGTTAATAATATACAAACAGGGAAGGTGAATCACAAATAATGCCACAACAGAAGAGTTGAAATTTTCTCCACAAGGCAACAAGCCTATGTGGGTCTAATTTATACCTTTCTGAGAAATGTGTTCTCTATGCTCCTCTAGAATCCTGCACTGCTAAAAAATACCCAAAAAGGACCTAAAAAGGACCAAACTGTTGCTCTCTTGCCCTCAAGGAAACATTCAGCTCCTGACAGCCCACCAGAACATGGCCTCAACTCAAGAGCTCCAGACTAGACCTGTGGCACAAGACTGAGCTTTAAGTCAAATATTTAAAAAAAATATATTAACAGATTAAAAATAAGACACTCACTATAACTGCTCCTCCAGCAGCCAAGAACAACATCATCACTTCAAATCCATGTAGATTTTAAAGGAGAAGTACATCCAACTGAACTTGAGTATCAATTCATCTTTTAGCACCAAAAACCTCTACCCAAACACCTCCTTCATTTGTAAACCACAATCCAGCCACGCTGCCATAACCAAACTCAGGGATGCAGTGGCAAATCTCTAACTCCTCCAACAAATCCCCTAAAAATGAATCCTTTCAACAACTAATTCCCACACTTTTCCTTCCTTTCTCTCCACACCTGACCCTACAGTTAGGACAACATTGCACCAACTCTCACTCAGCTAGCTGGGAACATCCCCACTCCAACTTTAGCCCAATATTTGATTATTCAGAGCCTGAATTGCCTGGAAAATGATTATTCAGATCCTGAACTGCCTGGAAAAGGCAAGATTCCCCATTCTAAGGATCCCCCTGCAAGCCATCTGCAATAAGCCAAGCTTTACCTACCCCCACTGACAACTGATGACCACGTCCCACCTGAAGGGCTGCCTCGTGCCACTGCAGCAGTAGATGCTTCCCCAGGTGCATTATGAGATACAAATTCTAAGCCACTTGAAATTGTACCCCTACCAGTAGAGACTCTGTGACCTCGAGGGTGCCGTTGAGCCTTTGGAGACATCCGTGGAGGCCCTGAGGGGAAAAAAAGACAACCCCACACAATAAGTGCTTGATGTTCACCACAGAAAACTCAAATATATCTCTTTAAAATTGCATTTCATCTTAAAACTCTCAATAAAATCAAGCAATAATATATCCTAAAAAGGCCAAGGCATTGGTTCAGCCAGGCTGCCAAGCTCATCACCTCCCCAGGGCAGCTCCTGGGTGCTCAGAGGTTTTATCAGCACTGAAACAGGTGTGCAAGGTCTGGATTTAAAATATTTCAATCCAAGCATCCACCACTGCCAAGCCACAAAGGTCAGTGGTGCAGCTGCCCCTGGATAAGCACAGTTCCAGGCTATCAAACATTTTTTCCAGAAAATAAAGAATTCCCGGGGTTTTTGTCAGGTGCTCGGTGATCCCAACCATTTATAGTCACCCCTGGCTGACCAATGCTCTTGGGGAATTTCAGCAGAGCTCAATTGCCTGCAGCAGGTCACAATTCATTTACAAGTCAGCAAAAACTGCAACTAAACAAGGGATTGTTATCCCAAGGTTCAAGTCATGCATGTTTAACACCAGAAGCCAAAGTCAGAAGTGAATACAGGAATTCTGCACAGCTGCCACACCATGGTTATGCTCAAATCTAAGCAGCAATACAATTATAACATACTAATAAACATTTTCTTTACAGGATTAGACTCAAATGTTGATATTCAAGAGGAAAAACCGTGTGTGAACAGAATCTGGCTGATTACAGCTCCTTTTTAACACAGGTCAGTAACAGGGTCAAGTTCAGATAATGGCTTTTAGGTTTCAGAAAAACTTCTAAAATACCAAGTACCTTTCCTGGTTACATAAATCTTTAAATGTCAGCCTCTATTTTAACCATGAATCTCAAGTCCACTTCAATGCAAATTTCACACAGGTGAATATTTTAAACACACATTTTCCCAGTTCACTGCATGCCTGACAAACCAACCACAAGCGCTATGAAATAATTCAGTTTGCAGGTGGATTCTCAGTTCCTTACTCCACAAAAACCCCACAATAAATGGACAGTAGGCCAGACAGATGTGGCTGCCCCCCAATTTTTGGTCAGGAGCATTTCCCAGTGTTCCTGCTGAGTCTCAGGGATCATTCCTCTCTCTCCCATGGCTCCAGTGAGCACCCACTGCAGGTCTCCAGGGAGCTCTGTACAATCACTTTGCATTTTTTAGGCTTGCTACACCATGTTGTGCAGGGTTTAAATGCACTTGAAATAAAAATAATAAACCGTGTTCCTTACTGCACCCTCCCAGGACAAATTTAGTTGGGGTAATTCTGCACACAGCTACCAAAGACTCACAGGTCAGCCTTTCTCTGCATGTTATTTACTGCGAGGGAGCTGATTTAGATCCTAAATTAAAATTTCCTACAAATTCACCTTTAAAGCAGCTCATCCTACCTACCTCATTCTACAGTTCACTTCTCTGAATACAGCATTTTTATTCTCATGATTACCATTAGTTGTTTACAAGAGGTGATTCAATGATTTAGTTATGTGTTTTGTGGAATAATTGTGTTAAAATTGGTATTTTATAAAGATTGGCCTTTTATATAAATTGGTATTTTTTATAAATTGGTATTTTATTTAAATGGTATTTTATATAAATTGGTATTTTATACAAATTGGTATTTTATTTAAATTGGTATTTTATTTAAATTGTATTTTATATAAATTGGTATTTTATTTAAGTTGGTATTTTATACAAATTGGTATTTTATTTAAATTGTATTTTATATAAATTGGTATTTTATGTAAATTGGTATTTTATACAAATTGATAGTCCTAAAAATGCTCCCTAGCTATCAGGTTATCAGGTTATCAGGTTATCACGTTATCAGGTCCTGCATGTTGCTGTTGGTTAATTTAAGACACTGAGCAGCGTTTACAAAAAGCTGAGTTTAATTTCATACCAAAACTCGGGAAATTTCACAGCTTTCTTTCGTTTTTGTAAAGCTCTTCAAATCAAACAAACAGGAAAAAAAAAACAAAACAAAACAAAACAACAAACCACCAACCAAACCAACAAAACAAAAGGTTAATAGAAATAGTCTGATAAACTAAAGTTAAACACAAATTATAGGTTAAGTAATGAAGAGAAAAAAAAACAATAAAAAAAAAACGAAAACAACTTGTCAATAACAACTCACGGAGGAGTTAAACAAAGACGAAACAAAAAATAAAATTACAAAAAAAAAAAAAAAAAAAAAAAAAAAAAAAAAAAAAACCATGAAAACAAATCGTGGTATATTTGTACCTTCTGAAGACATGCGTTTAGGCATAGTAGAGACAGGAGCTGGAGAACCATGAGCAGAGGGGTGAGACGGGGGCCTGGAGGGCCGCGAGGGGGGCCTGGAGGGCGGCCGTGTAGGGGTGGCTGCCCGAGGTGGAAGAGAGTTGGGACCTGACTGGTAGCGAGAAGGTGGGCGAGAGGAAGGAGATGGGCAAGGCGATGGCCAGGCAACACCTGACAGAACAAATGATATGAAGGAAAGTATAAAAACTAAAGAAAAAAAAAAATTATGGGGGTGGGGGGTGGGGGTGGGGGGGTTTGGGGGAAGGCAACAGAAATTTAAAAAAAAAAAAAAAAAAAAAAAGTAAAATATGACAAAATGATTTTTTTTTTGGTTTTTTTTTTTTTTTTCAGTGGTTTAACCCTTTGGGGATGGATTGAGGTGGTAATTAAGGAGATAAAAGTTGGGTCTGCCTTGGTTTTTGGGGTCAAATTGGAGTTGTGAATGTCACAAAGGCTCCCCAAAGGGTTAATTAGGATCTACAAACACTACTAAGGAACAGACAGCAAAGTTGGATCTGTTAGCCTGGCATACCAATGCTCCACAGCACCCAGCACTCCACAAGGTCCTTAACAGCTACCAGAGGGTCTCAAACAGCTGTTCACAAACAGTACTGACCACACAAACTGCTACTGTCAAACCAAATGATGAGTAAATATCCATCCAGGAGCTGGATCTTTACAAAAACCAAATGATGAGTAAATATCCATCCAGGAGCTGGATCTTTACAAAAACCAAATGATGAGTAAATATCCATCCAGGAGCTGGATCTTTACAAAAACCAGCGGTGTTCAGTGTCTGAATGTTGACATTTGTGCCTTTATCACTTATCTGAGGTATTGATGGAGGATTTTAATCTAGGATATAGGGCTCATGGTTTTCAAAGCAGAATTAACTGAATTTACAAGCCATTCTGAATATTTTAGGTCTATGATGTTGATTCAGCAGAGGAATAGGGTGAGAGAAACCACAAATACTACAGACAAATTTCAAGGTTAGCATTGTTTGGGCAAGGCTCAGTTTGTCCATCCTTTACAGAGCTGACTCTGGCTTTAGAAAGGAAGTCTCACTTACCTTTGGATGCTTCTCAGACTCCCTCTCCAGACAGATCACTTGAGTATTATACATTTTTCATTTATTCACAGCAATTTATTATAAGAGCATTTTTAAATTCTACAAATAATGCCTTGAGGACAGGCCACTGCTAAAACCCATCTCCAGAAATGTTTTTGGCTTCTGGGACACCAATTGCTGCCATGCAGTGCCTGGTTAGAAATACCTCCCATGTGTCCAGCAGAAAATACTCAAATATGGAGGGAAGGCTTTGGATTCATTTTCTCTAACACTGTTCTTGTTTTTCCCCTCCCATTTTCATCAAGGCAAGCAAGTGGCTTTATTCTTTTCCAGAAAGGAGGAGAAGCTTCCTCCTGCACTGCCTTTCACCAGGTGTCAGCACTGCTGCTCCTCCACCCAGAGCTTTGCAGTGCTGGTGCAGTTTTTCATCTTTAAAACCACACAGTGCACCATCATCTAAGACAAAGGTGTTAGAGGAGGAAGATAAATGACATTTCTGCTCTGCAAAGCCACAGGCAGAGCAGTGCAACGAGGGCTCCTTTGTGGGTTAAGCCCAAATCCAACTCACAACCTCTGTGTTAAATGATGAATGCTAGCCTGGTTTATGGAATACACAAACCAATCCCAATCTGAACACAAAATGAGGTGATTTTCTGCAGTTTTATGGGTACATACACTCAGATTTCAGATACTTGCCTCCGTTAACTACTCTCTGATCTGCTCCAGAGTTAGGGCTGAATTCTGAAGTGTGGGATCCAGACCTTGAGATGGGTGGGCCTGATCCAGACTGGCCCATCCTCGGTGAGTTTTGCCTTCCACTTCCCCAGGACAGGACATCTCTGTTCCTCTGTCCAGGTGGAATGTATTTATTTTCTCTGAAACACACCAAATTTCTATCAGCGTTGAGACACAACTGAGAGGCAACAAAAAGCTCCCCATTTTCTCTCTTTTTCTCCCATCAAGCCAAGGGGAAAAATCTAAATAGTATCAGATGTTGACCCAAGAGTCACCTCATGAATTGGCTTTTGACAGTGGCCACACAGTCCATTTCATGAGCCCACAGCACTGAAGGATTAACAGTAATGCCTGAAATTCTCCAGGACACACCAAAACCACTGCCCCTTCCTGGAATTTGGGACAAATTCACCACGGTGACAGGTCAGAATGGGCAAGTTTGTTTCACTACAGAGATAATACAGGGCCAGCCAGAGGTGTCCAAGTCAGCCTGAGTGCCAAAAGCAGCACAGCATTGTTTACACAAGGCTCCAAACCTAATCAAGCCTGCTGAAAAAGCCCAGTATCAATCAGCAAACTGCTACAGCACCAAAATACCTCCATAATTTAAATAAAAATACCATTCATAGTGTACTCAAGTACCTAGTGTTCACACCATGTCCTTCTCTTTCATTAGCATTTCTCTGAACAGCAGTATATTTTTCTTCTTCTGTCCTTTCATCATTTTCCAAGGCAACCCGAGCTTTGTATTGGGCACTTGATTCAATTTCCTCTGCTAATTGAGTTGCTCTGGCTTCCCGCTTTAAAAACTCTTCTGAATTATCTCTTTCTAATGGCACCCTAAAAAGACAATGGAAAGGAAAAGAATCTCTGAAATGCATTCAAAAGCACAAAGGAGTTACAAAAATCACACAGTGTTAGTTCTAACCGAGTCAGAGGGGAAAAAAAAAAAATCTTGCTCCTAAGCCAGTAGACTTGCTGTCTGTTTTTTAATACAAAATTCCTGGGCTGGTTTGATATTATGGACAAATTCGGGGTCATTTACCTGCCTAGAGAGCTGAGGACAGGGTGTAGAACTTTTCCACAGGGTTTGTAAAATCCCCAGCCCCTAAAGCTGTGCAAAGGCTCCAACTTTTAACATGGTTGAGAACATCAGGAATAAAAAGCCTCAGACTGCTGTTTACATAAGAAACTACTCCAAGAGCCCAAATTTGAATTTTTTTTTGAGCTGTTTACACATTGCCAGCAGACACAATCCTAGTGAAACCAGAGACTGACATCCTTACTGCTTTGGTAATTCCAGCCATAGAATTTCAGCTCTCCCAGTTCTGAAGAACTGCAGAAAAGGTGGATGCAACACTTCAGAGCACAGGACCAGGAATTCCTGACTCATCTGTGAGTGCCAGGACCTCAATCCCATCCTTTCCATGTCTCTCTCTAGGGTAGGCAATGGAATATGGCAAAAATCATCCCATAGGAAAGCCACCAAGTCAAAATTCAATACATGAGCACTGAAACACTGAAAAACCCAACCAGGGATGGGATCATACCTGGCACCTCCTTCTGTGCCCATTTTTGGGGTTTACCTGTCCTAATGTTTGTGTCAGGTTTTAAAAATCACATTTTTTCCCTGATTTTAACTTCAAGTTGCAAAAAATTGTTCCAGCGACCTTACTCGGAATAAGCTACATAAAAATACAGAACAGAGCTGAGGCTTGGGCATTACAGAATCACTACTGCCCGTATTTTGAATAATATAAAGAAGAAAAACAAAGAAAGTGGGTGGAGATCCAAGCCAGGTATAGAATAACACATGCAAAGCTGCTCAAGTGTTGGTGACAGAACGAGGAAAACAAGTGGCTTTGCCAGATTCCAATCCAGCACTCAGCCACTGCAGCACAAGATTTCCCCCACATTTTTGGCCAGTCAAAACATTTACTGGCCTTATCAATGGTAACTGCAGGAATATTTAATAAAATCCTTCAGCATAAAGCTTTGGCTCAAATAAGATTTACATGAATGCAAACCTGGTCCCAGGCACCTCTGTTAATAAAGGAGAACAGCCAATAATCCTCATTTATTTCAAGTGAGTGCAAAAAATGAAGGGATGTATGGCAACCTAAAGAGGCAGGGAATGATTTCATGTTTTCTACCAGGGCATTAAAGATGAGAGGAAGGGGATGGACAGGATGACATTGTTCAGAACCCTGGAGATGAATGATCAATACATTTGCTGGAACACAAAGTTGTACCTTGATGCAGTTTGACAAACTCTACCTGCTACTGCTTAGCTCTAGGAAGAGAAAATCAAACAAGAAACCCTTCAGCTGCACATCTAAGCATTTCATGGAAAATCAGCAAAAGAGCTTCCCAGTTTAGCAGACTGATATGCAAAGCAAGTTGCTTGACTAGAGGGGGGAAAATGGAATTAATTTAAAGCCACCTTCATGTTTTTAATCTGTTTCCATTAATATCCAGAAAGCAGAAAGATGGAAGACTAAAGTTCAAAAGTACAAAAAGTACTTAGAGCAGTGAAGGGAAGGAAAGAACAGCTTCCCCAGGATTCAAACATAAGCTGATTAGGACACTTTGATTATCACCCTGTTACAGGTCCATTTGCACAAAACACAGAAATCACATTGTTGAACCACATTGTAGAGAAGTGCATACACACACACAGGAAAAAAAAAATCAAAATATTCACTGCTATTCCTTGATATTGAAAAAATAGATTTCTGCTTTGGGGGTTAAAAGAGTGGGGAAATGCTGAAGCCATTTCACAATGGCTGTGAACATCTGCAGTCCATTTGTGTTGCAGTTGCAGTGAACATTAGAGCTGCAGGCTCTGGGGAATAAATCACTGCCAGAGTAGCCAGAGCAGCCTTTATACTACTTCTATATTCCAGTTGTTATTATATTTAACTAAAACTTCAGTTTAGAGCTGGACAAGTCTGCTAAACAAGCACACAACCCCCACCCCGGTTATCAGCAGCTTTTCAGCATTTCCAGGATCTTCCAGATCAATTGTCTCAATAAAATCAGGGTTCAGCCAAACTGCTCTGCTAGGTTAAACAAAAAGCTGGAGGTATAGCAGCTACATACAGATTAATTCACAGCTTTCCACCCTGTTCCTGGAAGGTTCTGCAAGAAACAAGCCTTATTGCATGGCTAAATTCAGAAAACTCTGCAATGGCAATGAGCTGTGCCCATTTAAGGGAATATATAAAGATTTCTACATCTAACTATTCACAGAAAGCTGGCAAGGTTTCTTAAGCACCATTCATTCATTGCTTTTGCAGTTATTTGATTCCACAACTTCAGAAAACTATGCAAAAGGAGCTGCAGAATATAAAGTTTGTCAAACCAGGGAGAACATTCAATACAAATCTAATAACAAAATATTTTGGAACTTACGTATAAGAAGATAAACTGCTGTCATAAGTTGACACTACACCATAATTTTCTTCATTGTAACGAAACATGTCATTGGGATCCCATCCATTAGACTAGAAGAAAATGATGCTTGTTTTTCAAAATGACACTGGAAACACATTCCCTTCAAATGAAGGGCTGATGGCAGAAGTTGAACCTTCTGCCCTTTTTCCTGGGCCTATGAATTCACTGTCCAGATAACAAAGTTATTAATGCCACAGTTGATTTCAGGGAGCTTTGTTCATCAGCTGCACAGATTCTACCTTCAAAATTCCTTTTTTTTTTGTTGTGAGTCTTTGTATTGTTTTTATGATTTTTAAGTACACTTTGCTAGACTACTGGCTAGCAAGACATACATACATTAATATCTTTTTTGCCTTTTCCAAAAAGTGCAAATTAACTCTTCTGAAACTTTTCAAAAGCACTGATGGAATTACCTGAGAGGCACCACAGGCAGAAGACTCCTGTTGATCTGCACAATTCCCCCACTCCAGTAAAATTGCTATCACAGCACTCAAGCACAACAGTAAATGCTTTGAATATTTTATAAAAGCACTGAGAGTACTGAGTATTCCAATAAATCTCAGCTCTACAGTATGGACACCCAAACTGACAGGAGAATTGTTCTACCCATAGTTAATATGCTCTTATCAGTAACATTATCTCCTTGAACACACTGCAGGCTGGACACCTGGCTACAAGAATTTCTGCTTGAGGAAAAGCTGACTGCTGTGATAGATGAGGAGATGGCATCTGAGGCCATATTCTCCATCCAATGATTCATAATCTGAGTCTGTCCCTGTGCTTGGGTCAGGCTTCCATCAATTCTCTCCCTCTGCAGCCCAGGGACACTGAGCTGAGCTCCATCTCCCCATCATTTCCAAGTGCAATGACAGTCAGACAGCAAAGCTCTGATTAAACATCAATCACTTTGGGGCATTGCTGGATTTGGAGTCCTTAACAAAAGCTGCTCTTTGGCTCCTGGAGTCCAACACAGCTCTCACCACAGCTGCTGCCACTGCTCAGAATTTGCCAAAAGTGCCATTTGAAAGGCAGCTATTCTCAGCCAGATCGCTCCAAAGGGCTGTGGCAGCTGCTGGCAAAGACTGAACATCCACCAGCACAATGCAGGACAGCAATTCTGCTCCTCCAAAGCTCATTAGTAGATTAAAATTAAGGAATTATTTCAAGGCATATCCAGGGAAACAGCTCATTCTGTACTGCTGGCCAGAGGTGATCAAAGCATCACTCACGACATCGGTCTCCAGCGCCTCCAGCTCCTCGGAGGCCGTGTTCTCTCCTCCATCCCAAGGCTCCAGATCCTTCTCCTTGTGCTCTCCATTCACTTTAGCACTGATGGCTGAATCAGTAAAAGCATCTGCAACAGAAATGGGGAGGGTTGGTGTCCGGTTTTCGGCTGTTTGGGTGGCCTGGAAGGGCCCGGGGTGGCCTTGGGGCAGCCGCGTTTCAAAGGAACAGAAGAGGCTTCAGTTCTTCTTTCGGTCTTTATGTTTATTAATTGTTTATCTAAAAGATTTTCTCTCGGCCCGACAGAGCTCTGCTCAGCAGCCAGCCATGAGCACACTCCCCTGCCCTCCGGGCGGTCACCTATCTTTATACCCAAAGTTACGTGTACAATATTTATCATTTTTCCCCAATACCTTTCACCCTTATTGACCAGTGCACTTTTAGTAATGACCAATCCCAAAGTGCCACCATCACCACAGAAGATGGAGGAGAAGAAGAAGAAGAAGAAGAAGAAGGACAGGACACGCCCCAATTCCTCCATCTTACTTCTCTAAACCCCCCTGTACAGAAATCCTAAACCCTGTGTTTCACTCTCTAATTAACTCATCCCTTCACCATTCACCCCGGTGAAACCCTCCTATCCTCATACAGGTGTCGTCTCCTGTGTAGGATCAAAGTGCAGCCACCAGACACTTCTGGAACATTCCAGGACTCCCGAGCCCCCCAAGGGTGCTCTCGGTGACACCTCAGTCCTGCGGTGCTGAGATCCCACAGGTTGGGACCAGTGACACCAGTTTGGGTAAGTTTGCACACTGGTTTGGAGCTGAGGAACAGCCCAAACACAGCTGGATCACAGGCACAACATCATCACTGCCCTTCTGCTGGAGCTGCTGGGCATCAGAGATGTGCCTACTCCAGATAAAAGTCCAGACTAACTTCTCCCATATCAGAAAATAGAATTATTTTCAGTTATTTCAAAGTGTTTTCTATGATTACATGTATATTTGGGAGAGAAAAAGAGAAAAAAAGACAACACAAGGATCCCTATTCTTCTAGAAAACCAAAGACTTGTATAAAATTCTTTTCCAACCAGCCCACACAACTGCACACCACAATGGGATGCAAATATCAAAAAAAAAACAGGAAAGAATTCCCTAAATGGGCAAAATGCAATTTTCCTTTCAAATATCCAAATTTCTTCTATTTCCACAACTCCTCAACACACCAACAGGGCAATTATCCATCAGCTTGGTGCTCCCATTTCCTGTGACATGAACACAGGGGTTTCCTCTCCTGCCAGTTTTTCCAAGCAGCAGCTTATCCAAATCACACAAAAAAAATCAGAAACGTTCTATATTTTGTTCTCAACAACATAAGAGAATAAATAACCAGTAAGGTTTTTTTATGGTTTATAAAAATTATAAAAACATCAAAAAATAAAGATCACAAACATTTATTTTGACTTGTTCATGTTTCATTCAAGCCAGACTTAAAAAGGAATAATATCAGAGTATTTCAATTGCTGTAAAAATATATCTAAAGCCATTCACTAAGCTTTTGTATTTGTAAGCAACTGGATCTCAGAACTACATAAAGAACTTTAAAAAATCAAATAAGCTTGTTGTAAGCTCATAAATAAATAAATCAGCCTAAAATAAATAAGTCTTCAATCCAGAATTTCCTATCATCATTCTGCTGATAAAATAAGGAGCAAACATTGCAGACCTTTAGAAAAGATGAAATCAAACCACCAGGCAGTGCCAGATAAGGAAAAACGTGGCCTAAATTAACTTCTGGCAAGATCTAAAAATCTGCCTGAAAAAAAAGAAAATGAACTTTAAAGCTATTATGAAAAGAATTCCCAACATAAGAAGTTGGCCAGTGATGTAACAGCTTTTACACAATCACTGAAGATGTTTTACAGAGAGACTGCTGATACTGCTTTTATTCCTGTTTTACCCAATCTCACAGTGAAATTCTGCACATAAATTGGATAAAAATTCACTGTGCTTGATCTCTCTAATAACAGCCAGCACTATCCCATGAAATGCTCACACAAACAGCTTTTAAAATATATTTTATTATAATATATACTATATATATGTATTCAAATGTCATCTGAAACTCCATAGGAACACAGTGCTATAACTCATAGTTAAGTCCTAGCTAAAGAGGATATTTTTAAGAGTTTTTAAAAATGTAAATTCTGCATTTACCTTATCAATACCCCATGGCTTAGCTCAGATAAACCAGTGCTGTTCCTGCCCCAAACATCATTAATTCCATGTTTTATTTTTGCTCAGGCTGGGACATTTCACACCAAACCCAAGTTGGAGGCTGTTTGTGTCTTTTAGGAAACTGAAATTTGTTTTGCATCTCTGGGAATGGAGGGAGCTCCTCTCCAGTGAGATTAGATAAATATGAATTAGGAGCCTGATGGCAGCACCTGATGAAGGCAATCTGTTTTTCAGAAGGGTGTTTCCTTAATTTCTATTAAATTCCTGCAGGCAAACTCCACACAACTGTGCCATTTTGGATACTGTGAATAAAATACCAGCTTAACAAGACTCATCCACTCAACCCACTAATTTTCTTATTTAAACAGCCACATAAACATTCAGAAGAGCTGTTATTGTAATGATACAGATGGAAAAAACACCCAAGTCAAAACAAAAACTCCACTATCAGCAAGTGCTGCAGGTCTGAGTAGGATGTGTGCACTCACTGCTGAGCTTCCCAGTAAATTCAGGATATCACAGGCTCAGGAAGCTCCACTGCTCTGAGTTCCTCTCTCATTTTACAATTAAAATCACAAGTGAGGCTTTGCCTGGTTAACCTCTACAACTCAAAGAAAAACCAAAGACATGAAAAATTCAAGTTACAAAGGCATTCCCAGCCAGACAATGTGGTCTCAAGAGCATCCAGGCAAAGTTTAAATGCAGCAGGATGGTACCTCAAGGCACAGATCAGAATTTTCCTGCAACAAACAGCAGGGCAGGCACATGGGAGACCACAATTAAAAACCCAGCAAAGCCTCTCCCAAAATTAATCAGCAACAAACTTGAAAATGAATGTAAAAAAAACCTCTAAAAATAACAGTTTCCAAAACAAAAATGTGGCAATTAGGATGATTAATGAAGTAGAAGGTGAAGCAGGAGCTGCTGCTGGAAGTGCTGACTGGCAGAGCAATAACTGACAAGACACTGCCCAGGCTCTCCCTTATCTGGT
This sequence comes from Zonotrichia albicollis, assembly GCF_047830755.1. NCBI lineage: Eukaryota > Metazoa > Chordata > Aves > Passeriformes > Passerellidae > Zonotrichia > Zonotrichia albicollis. The sequence continues at coordinate 3,501,812 of NC_133836.1, forward strand.
GCCTCTTATCTCTGAGCTGTTGAAGGAGCAGTTCACATGACACCTTGACAAGGCCAAATTTTTAATCAATCTCTTTTCTACATGGTAAAACCCGAGTTAAAGATCAAATGGGAGCTGGTGAAACAAGGGGCTGAGGCTGTAACACTCAATTAGCCCCCACTGCCTCTGTACCTGCTTAATGTGACATTTCCTAAGCTCAGGAGCTGGGTATCAAAGACTTTGTTTTAAAGCTTGGTAAAAAATCATTTTTCATGAATGGAAAAAAAGTCCCAAGGAGAGCTCTATGCAATGGAAATTCATATTAAGGCAAATTAAAAATACACATTCTGCGAAAAACTCAGCTGGGGCAAATTCCTCAAGTGTGTGCTGCTAACTGAGTTAAAGCAAAAAGTGCCAGAGCAGAGCAATTAAGAGTCCGGGTTTAATTAATTTCAATGTCTAACATGCTTGTTTTCACAAACAGATTTTGGTGAAGAGCACAAATGTGCAATTAAGTGCCAGTCTGCAGCTGAAATGCCATTAAACCAATCAGTGCTACGTGCCAAAGGTGCTGATGGCACCCACTGAAGCTTTGATCAAGGCAAAGTAAACTGAGGTTTCACCTTAAAGGTTTCAACAGCAAACTCTGATTTGTTTTGTAACTCCTTACTACTGATTTGAAACATTAAAACCAGTTAGCACCGGCTCTGCAGAGCCAACATTTCCTTCCTTTGTTCAGAAGATGCCTTCTGCTATTCCCCTTGCAACACTTTCTCTGGAAGGATGCCACTCTCAGAGCTAATTCAAGGAAAAACTTAAATAGCTAATTCTCTTCTGCATTTCTCTTCATTGGGTTTGTAGTATTTTCCTCAGCATGCCAAAAAAACAATAAAAACATTGCAGAAGTCTTTTACTTTACCATTAAGTTATGATGTTTGAATTGTCTTGTCTTTAAAGAGAAGCCAAGAAGGCAACTCCAAAGCCTGATTGAAATTTGAATCCCATGCAAACCAGCTCTGAGGACTGATCAGGGCTCCCAGGAAACAATTCTGGTGTAGAATCAGGACAAACAGAACCTGATTCTGTTTGTCATCAATGAGGAGCCCAAATCTCCCAGCAGCAGCAGCAGCAGGGTCTCAGCACTCAAAGGTGAAGCAGAAAGATGTGCTGATATTAATTAATGTACAGCCAAGGATTTCAGCCTGCACTGACAGTGGGGTTTTAGCAGCTGATTTGCTAAAATCATACAGAAATCAGTGTCAGCCCCTCTTTAGGAGCAGACAGAACAGTCTGGAAGGGGAATGATGGGTGTGACACAGCTTCAGCTGAGCTTTCCAGTGCGTGTTTCATTCATCAGCCTGCCTGTACTGTGCAAACCCCAATCCCACAGAGAGAGACCCTCAGGTGATCCCTCCCTCCCCTGGAAGCCAAACAAGCACCCCAGGAGCTGCAAGGGTGTGCAGGCTGACAGAGCTGCACAAAGGCCCAGCCAACAGGGACACATTGATTTTTGCAACATCCACAGCCACAACACCCCTGTCTGTGCAGACCTACCAATTTCTCTCAATTTGTACAATCTGGGCAGAGCCCAGGCTTTGCCCAGGGGTGCCATGAAGGTGCAGAGTCATGCTTGGCACAAACCCCACTGTGCTGCTCCAGTCCCAGCCCAGGCCGGCAGTGCTGTCCCTCCCTGAGCTCTCTGGGGGCGTTATCAGCTCTGCCCCACAGCTGCAGGGCTGTGATAGCACTGGAGCTGCCTGGCAGCCTCTGGCACAGCCTTTTCACACACAACTCTGTTTTCCTTCTTCTGAAAGGAGACTCCATCCCATTCCCTTTCTCCCCACCTGCTGCTCTTCCCCATTCCCCTTCCAGTCTCCAGAAAACATCTCTGCTCCTCAAACCCATTTACCCACATTCCTCCACAGCCCAGCAGGGAAAAAAATACCAGAATAAAATCCACAGCTACTTATTGGGAGACCAGAATGCATTAAAATTTTCAAAACAGTATCTTCTGCAGAAATTTATTCAGTTCAAGGGCTCCACAAAATCTAGAAGTTTCCTACAGGCTAAGAAAGTACACAGAGAGAATCACAGAATATTCTGAGCTGGAAGGGACCCACAAGGATCATCAGACCCCAGGTAAGCCTCCCAAAGGAGAGCTGATGAAAAGCTCTTTTATTTGACTATGATTTTAAAGCCTTTCCAAGCAAGCATTCCCAAATTCTCCTCACCTGTCTGTGAAAGCCACAAACCATTGAGGGTTAGATAATTCAAAAGTCTCTGTTCCTAGGTGAGTGCAACCAGAGCACCAAGCAGGGACAATCCCCAAAGCAAGGAGCACCAAGTCCTCAGGCAGGAGTTCAGAGCCAGTTTTTGGGTTTATTTACATTTATTTTCATGTTCCTAGTTCCTTCATGCACATTCCCAAACTCCCAACCTTTTGAATCCTTATTCCATTTCCCAGGAAGCAGAGAGCCCCTCATTGCTCTAACGTGAAGGTGTGATCAGAGACTGAGTTCCACTTTCAAGTGTCATTTCCAGATAATGTGTTTTTGGGACAAAATGGAAAGCAGATTAATTCACCCACTCTGACTTATCAAGTTCTGCAGCCTTCCAGTTTATCATGCTCCAAGTTTTTTATGGCTTTATTTCAGCTCTCCAGTATTTAAGAGATTTAGACTCAGTCATTCCACCTAATAAAGTGAACTGAGGGACTGTTCAACCTGAAACAGTCATTTTCTTCTAGAAAATGTCCATTGAGCAATTATTCCTAGAAGCAGTAGCATATTCCTCATTCATTCTGCTCAAAATCTATAAAGATTGGGTGAGGGAGAGCCCAGTTTGCATTTACATTAAAGTGATGTTCATACCAAACCCATTATAAAACAGCTCTCATGTAATTTAAATTCCAAGTCCCATCCAGAACCTGGAACTTATCTGCATTTCAATGCTGCATTTGCTCTGACATTATGCATCATCATCTGGGAAAAGCAAAAAAATTCCTTGAAACAACAAACCTCTCATTCTGCAGCTTTAGATCAGGCAAGAACAGCTACAAACACAAGGTGAGAAGAGAAATTCTCATTAAATGTCCTCATCTCTAAGTCCCTGCTAATGGGAATAAAACCTGTGTTCCAATAACCACTGAGCTCCTGTGACAGTTGTTAATCAGCCTGTAAATGTACACAGAGATAATTTCACCCCATGCCATAAAAAACTGTGTTTCCTTTTATTCCTTATCCCAGAAAATCAGCAACATTAAGCAGAAAGACTCTGGAGATTTGCTGCCCAAAACCTGAGAAATCTGCAAAGGAATAGAACTGACTCGTGAGCTCTCAGGTTCCAGAAGAATAATCAGGGCCTTGGAGGTCAGACATTAAAAGTATTTAATGCCTGGAAAATTGTTTGATTTGAACAGTTTCAAAGTCTTCAAGATTTTAAGATTTGTCTGTCACCTCTCTATTTTGAAGAGCTTTACCTACAGGTCTATGAGGAGTAAAGGAAAAATTAAAACACAAATAGAGGATTTTAAAAGAATTTCTAGCTTTGTTGCCAGGAGTATTTATTGAATATTCCTATGAAAGCATGTTTAGACACAAAAGTTACCTCAATATAGACTCTTTATATCCTAACTCTGAGAAATTACCTTTTTCCAAAGAGTTTCTGTATTCAATGATTCTTGTATAACACTTAACAGAGAAATTTAGAATGACATTTCCAAAAATGTGTCTGCCTCCCATTGAATCTATAAAATATTCTGTAAAACCACTAAGGCTTTGCTTTCCAGACACCAAAACAGCTAGTCAAATATACATTTTTTTAAATTTACGAATTTCTGATTTCACAAGGTGCTGCAGTTTTGTACTCTTTAAGAATTACAAATCCAAATATGAACTTCAGTATTTGGATCCTAAAGCATCTACTATGAAAAACTTTGAATTATAAACTTAAAACATAAAAAAAAAGAAATTAAAACAAATATACCTCTTCTGGCATAATTGGTATCCATATCCTTAAAATGCACCATAACAAAGTCTGAAGACTTGAACAAGATACTCTCCAGGATGTCCTCCCTTTTTGGCCCCAAACTGGATTCTGCAGTTTTCCGATGAGCAGCATCGACCACTAAATCACACTGTGGGAAATCCAAACACAGGACACTGCTTTACTGCACAGTCATCCCCTCAAAAATGTGCAAAAACCAGGTTTTTACAATCTGCTTTAAATCTAGGCATGAACAGTAAAAATAATTCAGGGTAAATATTTAATTTTTTATTAAATGTTGGTTATTCGGTATTCAGAATTTTAACAACAGGGAATAGTCAAAATGTAAAAAATTACCTTAGGACTGTAGGTTTTAAAAACTCCTTCATATATACCACCATTTTTCACCTGTACTTCACATTTGGATCCCTAGAATGCAAGAAAAATGAAAATATAACTTTCTACCAACATGACAAATAACATTACAGTGATTTTCTAAAACGTGTTCTTTACATAGGTCCAAAATGTAAAAATACAGCTCAATTTTTAGCCAATTTCCTCATTCAGCATCTGCCCATTTATAAACACACTGCTGTGCTCTGCAAATTCAAATAGCTGGGTGTGTATGGGCAGTTCTGAAGGGATTTAAGATACTCACTGGAGAATATTTGGGTCTCACAAGACTCTTGACCAGTTAAACACACAAAGGAGGTTTTGTGCAAACCCCAAATCTGTGCCTGTGTGGGTACAAATAAGGATAAAAGCTTATCCTGGCCTCAAGCAGATGTGGGACAGTCTGCCTTACTTCATTTTGCCATGTCAGGGCTTCCCTTAAAATCTTGGGAGAAAGGTTTCTAATCCCTATAAAATGGATATAATAAAATAAATTTTATTTATCCGTAACTTCTCTAAAGACATGAAATTCAAAATTCAACCAGTGCACCTAAGAAATCTGCTGCAGCTCTGCAAATCAGAGTTAGACCTTTCCAAGCCTAAAATTTCTGAGATCCTTTAAAGCTCAACCTTAGCAAAAAGTGTTTCAATTTTAATATTCACTTTTTTATATCACAATTAGTGGATTAGTTAACAATTCCCTAGGAACTATTATTCCAAACATGAAGACTTACAACAACTGATGTGAGTATGTGAACCATTCTCATGTTTGCATAGATGCCATCAAAAGAAATCTGAAAAATAAGAAATCCATCATGAATATTGAAGAAATTCCAAAAGCCAGAGCACCCAACCCAACCTAAGCTTTCATCAGCACACAGAAAATCTCAGAAACATGGGGTAAAAATCTTACTCAGGCAATGCACATGGAATGTTTACTATTAAATATATTATTAAATATATTATTAAATATATTATTAAATATATTATCAAATATTAATATTAAGCATGTCAGGGGAGATTTTCAGAGGGTCCCTGACTTTTTTCTGACCAGACAAAGATCTAACACCCTCCCAAACAACCTAAAAACCCCAGGAGAGCCCCTAATGTCACTCCATTAAGGAAATTCTCTGGCTGGCTGGGTGCAGCTGATAGGCTCAGATTAGAGGGATATCAGCAGGCCTTTGTTTTTAAACAAAAAAAAGCCCTGCTGGTTTTAAGAACCATCAAGAGAATGAAGCACTTGCAGAGCTGCAGAAGCAAAAAGGTGTTTTCAGGCCTGCTCAAGCTCATCCTTTCATCTCCCAGCCCTGATTACACACATTAAAGCCATCAAATTGTGGAGTGCTAAATTGCCACAAAGCCCAGTATTAATTTAGTCCAAAGTAACTCAGTGCAGCAGCAGCAGGACCTGCACTCCTGCCTGGAGAGCTGGGCAGGTGTCCCCAGGCTGCTCACATTCACCTCAGTGCAGCTGGTTTGTTCCAATATCTGCTACCTTTTTGTGTTGATGCTAAAATAACTCCTGGGATCTCCCATATTCTGAGTTTTTCAACTGAAAACATATTTTGAACAGTTTTCTGGGCTGAACAGACAAGTTTGGGGACAGCTCACACCAACACTTGGGGATGTTTAGTGTTTGCCTATGACCTTTTCCACCAATTTTCCTCAAAGCTTCTTTAGTTTTTCTCAAGTGTCCTGGTATCTTCAATAAACATTTATGTAAGCAAACTGCAGTCCTGTTAAATCTTCCTGCTTCTGCTTCATTCTCCAAAATTAGGCATCTTTGAAAACCAGGCCAGCAACAAATTGGCAAATATTTGATTAGTGAAGTTCAAAGATTCACTCTTTCAATCAAGATCCATGAATTTAGCTCTGATAAAATGATGTTCTGCAAGTCAAGTCACATCTATGCTCCAGTAATGCACAACTAAAGCTGCACATTGGAGCTACTGAGAACAATGGCTCAGCAATTTTATAGTAAAGCTACACAAAGTAGTTATTTTTATTTCATTAAATGCTGCCTTACTGTCATCTGTTTAAGGGAGAAGCCAATGTCAGAATTTTCAGATAGGAACTAATTCAAAAAGCACTGCCTTAAGTTAAATGTTATTTATATTTACAGCTGTAATTGCAAGAAAATGCAGAATATTTATATTAGTGCAGTCAAAAGTTTTAGTGAACCTTCCCCCCTTCACCCTCCCAGGAGACTTAAATGAATGTGAGATGCTACTCTTTAAAAAAATTGTATTTCACTCTAAAGCATCCACCCACCAAGGCAAAAAAGGAGAGAATATTCCAGTATCTGCCATTCTGCCAAGCTGTTTCCCCAGCCCTGCACTGGCACAAAGAGCAGAAAGCACAAACTCACCGTGGGCTGAGGGGGTCCTTTGCCACTGCTGCGGCCTCTGCAATGAAACACACACATGGCAGGTGAGTAAAGAGCTGGAGTTGCTCCATTTCCTACCCAAGAATCCCAAACCCACCCCAATTTAGGGCTGAGAATGGGTTTGGGAAAAGCAGCACTCCCAGAGAGCAGAGCCTGACAAGGACCCACTGGGTTTATCTCCAACCTGCTGACCTGTCAGCAGGCAGGGGGGTAAATAAATTAAAACCTGTCATAAATTAAAGGATAAAATGAAGAAAATACTAAATTTATAAAATCAGAGGAACAATAAAAGAATAATTCTGCAACTAACAAAATTCCAAATCTTTGTGGCACACAAAGGCAAGATCAGGCTCAAGCCCTACACAGCACAGGGTCCTTTCCTCGAGCCTCCAAATGTTGTCCAAATGTGACAGATTTGGGCCACCCAAACAACTGACCCTGATGTCAGTGAGGTTCCACCTACAAAGCTCATTTCTAACTGCTCTCACAATAATTCTGTCCATTCCCCCAGAAATACCAGCTCCTCCTAGAGCCAGCCTGTCACTGTGCAGCACCCAGGACACCCTGACAAGGCTCAGCCTGTGCCCTCCACCCCAGCCCCTGAGCCCCAAACCATCCCTGCAGCTAAAAAACTCCCCAACAGCTCCAATTCTTCAACTCCACTGGTGTGCCTTAATTCCTCCCTTGTACCAAGCAGTCCTAGTTTCAAATATTCCTTGTAGTGATTTAGATTTGTGTTATGACTTCAGGAGCACTCACTGGAATGTGAGGCAAAAATAAATCTTCTGTTCTATTAAAAAAACTCCTCGATTTTTTAAATAGACTCACCTTACTGACACACAACCATTTCAATAAAGACACCTGAAGAATCATGCCTGGTATTATCTAAACAACACTGAAATCTAAATCCAACTGGATGTCAGAGAATCATGGAATGGTGGAAAGGACCTTGAAGATCCATTTTCATCCCATGGGCAGGGACACCTTCCTCTAGAGCAGGCTGCTCAGAGCTCCTCAACACCTTCATTAGATGCCAACTGCACTGAAATGCTTTTAAAAACACCAAGCTGGGGCTGAATACACCCTACCCTCCAAAATAACAGGCCCTTATAAAAGAGAGCTCACAGGGTAGTCAAAAAATCAAAGGAACTTCTCTCAGTGAGCATAAATAACCCTTCAATAAATTCTGCCGAAATAAGCAAAGCCATCAGAGAGCCATGAAAGGCCTTAATGAGGAAAAAATGAAAAAGCACTAAACTATCACCTGACTCATTTCCAACAAGCTTCTGCATCAGAACTGTGGGCTCAGAGCATCACACATGCTGAGGGCACTGGCTGATGGCAGAACTGCAGATTTGGGGTGCCCAGCAGGCATTTTCAGGATATTGCAGAGAGCTAATCTCACCCAAAAAAAAAGCTCTAATGCAAATAACCTTTATTTAACTACCTTAACTTTCCATAGGGCAGCCTTACAATGTCAGGCTCGCTCTGGAGCAAATCTCACCATTTACCAAATCTGACATTTGTTAAATGGCCTCTGAGAGAAGTGAAGCTTTGTGAACATGGAACAGCATTTTTTGCATAATATTCAGACCCTTCTCTATGTGAAAGTCATTTCACCAGATGTGGAACCCCCACAGCCCAGTTGGATTTGTCTTTCTACTACAATCAAAAATCTGATCACCATGGTCACCCAGAACTTGGCCAAATTCAAACAATTTTACCAGTTCCATCTGCTGCCCTCACAGATTTTAGAAGTTCCTCCTTTTCCTCCATCAGCTATAGATCAAAAGCGAAAGAGTTTTGTGTCTTTGCAAGAGAAACCACTCCCATTTTTAGTGACAGAGTATTCTTAGACCTGAAAATAACTGGGTTGAAAGTTTGGAGTATTCCCTCTAAGCATCAACCAGAGTATTCCAGATTTTCCATCTCTTACCACATTTCCAAAATTACTGTTCCTACCCACACTTTTTCAAGAAATAAACTGATTGTGCACATCCACATCAGCAAGTCTACATCAGCCAAAAATTAAAGCAGAAATTCTCTGATCTACCAGGTCTCTTTATAGATCTGACCTCTTATTTTCCAGCTACAACCGTTAATCAAAAACATTGGGAGAAAAAAAAAAAACCAACACATTCACCAAGATGAGAAAAGAAATATATTTACCAATCCTACCAATGCAACAATTTAGCCAAAACTGTATCTTCTGCTATAACCAAGGCCACCAACTTGAGTTTCATATTCCAATAGGTGAAGAATCAAGTTCAAAGTATCATTTGCCACATCTTTGATGCAACACATGAAAAAAAACCCCTCAGGACCTTTACAAAAGGAGAAGGTAGATGGGTTTTGCCAGATGTTGAACATAATTTGGAACAGGAGAGTAACACAAAGAAATGGAGGTGGGAGAATCTAGGAAGGCTCAGTAGCAATTTAGCACTGCTACCTAAAACCCCATTTTCATGAGGGTAAATATGGCAAAATTTCGAAAATAATTCATTTTGCATTGCAGATACATGGTTAAAGGTAAACCTAAGGGGAAGGCAGGACAGCCTGGCAAATCCAAGCTGGAAACCCTTTGCTTTGGGGTAGCAAAGTCACAAACTCAGGACAAAGTAACAACTGAGCAATTAAACTCAGTTTAATTAACCCCTTGGCTCCAGCACTTCCACCCCAAGAAGCAAAGTCTCCATGAGGGCCCAAAAGCTGCACTATAAATGGTTTTTTTTTTCCAGCAGCAACTTGCACATTTTTTTCTATTTTTATGAGTATTTCCTCAGCATCCCTCACCTCCCTCTCCAATGTTTACATGCCAAGTGGAGTGTTTGGATAAGCAAAACAAGGTCACGCATTTGTATTTTCCCAGTTAATGCAAGGGAAACAAAGTCACTCCTGGATGGGAAAGAAAGTCTCCAGTTTTCTTTCCAACACCATCTGCACCTTGAAACTAAGAAATAAATGCAGCCACGCTGCAATTAATGTCTGGAGCAGAAATGTAGCTACAAAGAGTTGAATTTAAAGTGGGAATGGATGGTTCTGGAGCACTGACTGACACTGCTGCAGCTTGGAAAGCAAATTTACAGGGTACTCTAAAGAACTTTAGTGCAGAGAGCTGGCAAAGCTTTTCTTCTAAGGGAGAAATCTGAAATGCAAGGTTTTATTTCATTGCAGCGTTTGGCTCTATAAAGTCAAATGAATCGAAGGTGTCAAGTGAAGATTATGCAAGAAGTCCTGCAGTTTTATTTTCTGTAGTTTTTTCCCCCAATATTGACATCAATAATGCCAATTCCTGTCTCCACACAGGGTGACAGCTCCTGCAGCATCTGGATATTGAACAACCTGACTCAAACCTGGCCCAGGGCACACCTGGAACCTCTTGATGGGCTGAGTCACTGGAGAACCTTCACAGACATGGCCGTGAATCAGTTGTTAAATTAAAAGTTACTCAAAACCAGGGATGTAAAACCACCCCAAAGTGCTCCCACAGTGATAAGGAAAGAGGCCTGCAGGTTAAGCAGTCACTCTGCTCAGCAGTTTAGCACATTTGCACTAAAACCCACACAAAGATGTCAGAAGCAACTCAAAAACCTGGGGCTGGCACGTGTGAGATCTCCAGAACAGCCACTGCCCTGGAATTCCAGCACCTTGGCACTCAACATTCCCCTTCCCTTCCCTCTGAACAGGATGGCCACCATGCTCTCAAGAAAGGGATGTCAAGGAAAAATGAAAATAAATTGAGAACTTTGTGACATTTTCTTTAAAAATTGAACAATGGGGTGGTTTCAGCTTTAGGTTTTTGATGAGAAAAAGCCATTTTTAAAGGGCAGTAACTCCATGTATTCTTCCCCAAGCCCAGTTAGGCAAGCAAGTTACCAAAATGAAAAATCCCTTCTGCCACAATTGTAACAACACAAGAAACATCAAACCCTGACCCTAAGGTGTTTTGCCTTCAGATAAAATAACAATGGGGAAAAATGAACAAAAAAAGGATGAAGATTGAGGAAGGCTGGGATAGATGCAACCTGCAGCCAGAGGACAGCAAACCCTCCTGTGCTTGCATAACAGCAAAACTCCAACACAGAAAGTGGATGTTAGATAATGTTCTGATAGCACAGGGAGCAAGTTTGGGAACCAAGTCTACATTTTCCCTAATTACAGCTTGCTGTGCTATTGGCATCTCCCCTGCAGCCCAAGCCCATCTGCCATAGTGCACATTAAACAAACCCAGCATCTCACTGGGGGCCTCTTTATCATAAAGGTATTAATCCTCCTTTTTTATCCCAAACACCTTCAAGGATGCCTTCATTTCTGATTTTTCCCTTTGTCTAAAAGCAATTAATAGGGTGGTAAAGAACACTGGGTGTTCACACAGGATTTTACCTTTTCTGATCTGAAATACAGATGTGCAGCAGTGTGAAGCCATGGAGAGCAGAGCTGACCCTTCCCTCATGAGCAGAGGTACAAGGACAAGTGCTCAGCCCAATTCTTCCAGCAACACACAAAATTAGGCCTAGGACAGTCAATTATCAATGAGTTTTCTGCCTAAACTAAGCTTTCAAAAGCAACTTAGCCATGAAAAGTAGTTTTTGTTTTTTCTGCATGGGAATGTTAGTGCTGCAGGGAAACGAGTTGCTGGGCAGAAAGCTTGACATACACTGGAGATGTTAAGTTTTTATTCAAGAATATTGATACCAAGATGCAGGCCACCTAAATTTTCATTTTTCTGAACAGAAAAGCCATTCAGCTTATCATTCACGTGGCCAGATTTACAGCATGAACCATTTTTGAATTTGCACTCCCCAAAAGACCAAGGGCAGGTGCAGGGGAAGTTCTCTGAAGGTGCTCCATGGGGCTCCAGCAGTGTGATTTTACACACCCTCCATTCAGAAATAACTTGAAAAATTAAGAAAGAAAGAGCATCAACACCTCTGAGGCTTCATCAGTTGTTCAGCAGCCCCATCAGAACTCCCTAAGGAGTTCTGAAATGGAATTTATCCAATGGAACCAGAAAGGCAACACTGGTTGGAGAAATCCAGTGGCTTTAATCTTAAACTTGGGAGAGAATTTGAAGCCCACGTGCCCAAATCTATGGGGGCAAGTGGTTGCCATCAGGCTGAATTTCAGAAAATAAGCTGGAGGTTTTGTTGCCCTTCATGTTAACCTCTACAGTGCCACTGTGTGTTGGCAGGGACAGAGCCCAACAAACATCACGTCCCACCTAATGCCATATGCAAAAACTATTAAATGGGTGCTCTGGGCTGCTGAGGTATTGTTGTTGTTATTTATTTTGTCCTTTTCATACCATTCCAAAGCTCTTCCGCTTCCAGTTCCACTGGCTGGGAACAAAGTAAAACCCTATTTCCAGTGATGTCCAACAATGGGGCCACTGTAAATTCTGTTTTATTGCCAGTGCACAAAACCGAGTGGGAATAAACGTCCAGTTGAAGAGGAAGATGAATAAAACTCGAAATGAAACTGCTCTGAGTGACTGTGACCTTCAGAACTGTTAACGTCCTGCTCTGATCGTTTGTTATGACCCCCGCAGCCCCGGAAAAATCCACAGCACTATAGAGTTTATTATTTGAGGGAAAGAAAGGGGGAAAATGTGAGTGGATTTGTGTAGCTAATGATCTGAGAGCAGGAGCGGGATCAATCTTCCAGAGGCAGCGAGCGTGGGGCGGGGAGAGGGGGGGAGGCGAGGAGAGGGCTCAGCCTCTGCAAGATTCCTGCCCCAAAAATCCGGGAAAAAGCGAGGCCGCGCTCGGAGCCACCATCCAGCGGCGCGGCGCGGCGCGGCCCGCCTTCCCGCGAGAATTTTATTGCGATTTCCATTATTAAAAAAAAAATCAAATAAAAATACTAAAAAAAATTTTTAAAAAATATTACAAATAATAACGATCCCTAAATATTAAAATAAATTTTAAAATCTAAAAAATCACCACCCCCCCCCTCCCACCCTCCACCCCGGGTGAGCCGAGGGCGCTGCGCCGCCATCGCGGGGCCGGATCGCCGCCCCCTTCCCCGCCCGGGCCGCCCCCCGGCCCCGCCGCCATCGCTCGCGGCCCTTCCCGCGCCGGCCCCGACACGTGCGGCCCGCGCCCCCCGCTCCCCCCGCTCCCTCCTCAGCAGGCGGGTCACGTCGGCCCGGGGGAAGCGGCGCCCCCCGCCCCGGGCCCCGCGGGGGGCCGAAATGGAGCCTCCGCGCCGTGCCCTCCCCGCGCCTGAAGGGCACCGGCCGCGGCCCGGCCTCGCCCCGGCACTGCGGAACCCCCTCGGCGGGGCCGCGAGCGCCGCGCCCGCCGCCATCGCGGCCCCCGCCCCGGCCCCGCCATGCTGCGGGCCCCGCGCCCCCCCTCCCCGGCCGCCGCCGCCCATGGAGGCCGGTGCGGGGCGAGGGCGGGGGGGAGGGGGGCGGGCGAGCGGCGCCCGCGCCGGGCCCGGGACCGGAGCCGGGGCCGGTCCCGCGGCACTGCGCACCCACCTGCCCATGTTCTGCCTCCCCGCGGCTGACGGGAGGCCGGGGCCGCCGCCGCCGGGGGGCTTGCGGTTGTTGCCGGCGGGCTGCGCCGCCGCCGCCGCTTGCTTGAGGGACATGGCGAGGAGGGAGGGAGAGCGCCGGGGGTCGCGCCGGGCTGGGTGCGCTCGGCCGGTCCGCGCTGCGCTGGCGGGGCCGGGGCGCCGCTGGCTCGGCCGGTTGCTCCCAAACAGTGCGAGCGGGGCGGAGGGAGCGGAGCGCGGCGCGGAGGGATCCGCGGGGGGGGGGCGGGCGGCGGCCGAGCCGCGCCGCGGGGCGAGGGCAGCGCCGGGGCCGGGGGGCGCGGCGGCCACACCCGCGGGCTCGGGGCACCCCCGCGGGGCCGGTGGGGGGCGGCGGGGCTGCGGCGGCGGGCGCGGGGCGGGCGGCGGTGCGGACTCTTTACGGGAAGTCGGAGGGCGCGGCGGCGGTGCTGCGGCGGGTGAAGGGGCGGGGAGGGAGGGGGGGACACGTGAGGCGGCGGCGGCGCGGGACGGCGGCAGCGCCCGCCCGGCCCGGCCGTGAGGCCCCGGCAGGGTCGGGAGAGTCCCCGAGCCCAGCTCAGCCCCCTCCGAGCCCGCCGGTGACACCGGGCGGGCCGGCCCCGCACGGCCCCCGCGGGCTGCGCTCCCCGCGCTGCGCTCTCCGCAGGCCGCGGCCTGGTGGGGCCCGGCCGCGCTCGCCCCTCCCCGGGCCCCAGCGAGCGGCAGTGGGAGGGCGGCGGGCTCGGGCCGCAGCGCATCGTTCAAAAGAAACCAAGCGTCGAGAGACAACGAAATGGAGGAAAAATGGCCGAGCCCCGGCCGGCTGCGAAAGGCCGGTGGAGGACGCCAGGCCCCGATCCGCAGAGAGCCCGAAACATCGCTGCCCAACACATCCCTGCTCCTGGGGGAAAGCAAGATGGGGCCGGAGGATGGCTGCTTTCCCTGCAGTGCCCCTCCATCTTACAGATTTAGGAGCAGTCAGGGCTTCCCCTCGTAGTAAAGCAATTTAAATGTGCGTTGTGCTGATGGGTAAAATATTTAAGCTCGAGATGCCAGTTCTCCCCTCACTCCGTGTTGCCTGTCCACCATCAGCAGACTCCCTGCAGAAACCCAGGGTGCAGCGGTTATGTGTGGAACATGCTTGGTGCAGAGTGGGAATTTCACCAAACCCAAACCCATACACAGAAATAAAAGCCTGGTCTGTCCTATTAAAAAAAAAAAATGCACATACAGGATTAGTAAGAGCAGATGCAACTTGAAAACCAAGAGCTAAATTGATTTATAGCCATGGTTACTCGAAATGCTCAGAGTTTAATCTATTCATAGAAATGCTCTAGAAATCCCACAGGATTCCAATGGAATAAAAAGGAGCCGTGCTCTTAGGCAGGCATTATTTATACACCTTGCTCCTAAAGCAACAGCTTTCCCATGCAGTTGGAAGAGTTGTGGGTGGCAGCACACAATGGTAAAAAGATAAAATATTGAACAGCTTTCTTAAATTAGCATTTTCCTTACATTTTACCTTTTAAACTGATTGTTTTGTTTTACCTCACAGGCCCAAGTAACCTTGTGGCTATCGCTTTATGAGCTAGATGATAGATCCTACCCAAAATGGGCTCAGCATAAAGAATTTTCCCATTGAAAATACTCTTAACAGAGATAGTGATTTAAAGAAATTTCATTTTTTAATCCTTTCAATGAACTCATGAGATGCTTCACTATTTCACAGCCACAGACCTGAGTGAGAAGGACACTGAGGATTTCTGGAGCCCAAGAGTTTCTGTGGGAGACATCAGCACCTGCAAAGCCAAAGGTTACCCCTGGCACCAATTCTGGGAGCATTTTGTGTAAGAGCAGGGATCTGGTTCACTGTATGTGATGGGACAAATAAATCCCTAAGAGCAGCTAAGAAAAATCCTTTCTTTATATTTGTGTAAAAACCACTAGCATGAAAAAGCACTTAACCAATATAAGATAATAAATAACAATGCAGTAGTAGTAATAATAATAATCGTTGTAGTAGTATGTAGAAGTATATAAAAATATAAGAAATATATAGAGCCCAAAAGAGGCTACAAAAATATTGAAGGGTCTGTGCAGGACCAGAATTCAACTGGAAAATCCTTATAGGTCCCTTCCAACTCAGGATATTCCATAATTCTGTGAACCAATCTCTTTAGGGTGTTGTTTCTACGTTGCACAGCTTTGGGTTAGTCCTGAACCTTGAGCAACTCTGTAAAGGAAGTTGTTAATAAAAAGCACAAGGAAGTCTGATAAGAGAGTGAGTAGAACCCATCCAGGTCACTTAGTGTGGGGTTTTTAGAGGACAGCACTTCAGTGCTTTTCCAGCCTGGAATGCTCACAGCTCACAGCAGTTGGTGACTATTTCTGTGCCTGAAGGTTAAGAACCACAAAAGCACCTGCAGCAGTTTGAAGGGGCTGTGGGGCAAAGACAGAGCCCTTGATAGTCAGAAATGTCCAAAAACACAGAACCAAGTTCCACAGGCAGAGGCAGCCTCTAAGACATGACGTGAGCGCAGTAAAATACATTTTAGGGTGACATTACAGGCTCAGAAAGCAGGGTATGAATAGGCTGGCGTTCACATCCTCAGGAATGACTCAAGAGCAGTTGCAGTTTGACTTGTTTTCCCCTTCAATGTATTCTTTGTTTTCTTAAGCTCTGTTTGGCTTTCGTTGTGCCCTCCCTTTTTTCTTTGTTGAGCATCCTTATAAAAAAGCAGGTTCAATGTAAATATAGAAGTGATCATTTAGAATAGCTCAGCAGTGACCACGAGAAAAAGCTGCAGGGTGGTTTGCAGTGGCAGCCAGCTTCTCCAGGGACACTGCTCTTCCTGTGTGTGCAGTGACCTCCCCAAATTCCCAGTGTGATGGGGTTCTACTGCTGTTAGGGCACATAATTCCCTTTATTTCCTCCTGGATATGCTTTTCTTAATAGCCCACCATTCTCAACATTTATTATTTTATGGCTTGGTTTTATCAGTTTCTCACCCTTTTTTTTGCTCTTCCCCACCATTTACAGCTGACACTTTGGATGTCAATGATGTGACAAAGAACAGCCAACAATGTGCTGCTTTAGCTGGAGAAAAATTCAGGATTCAGATAAGAAAGAAAGGAAACAATTCCTAATGGAGAATCGTGTTCCCTTCTGCCTCTCCTGTGGGATCCAGGTTAGAGCTGCTCCTTTCCAGGACTGCTGTTTCCCTCCAGATGTGTGACTACGTGTGCAGGCTGCATTTGCATGTGGAGATGAATGAGGCTGATAATAGCAGCACTTAGCAGGAAGTGCCGTGTGATGTAACATTTCCTTGATCTAACCTGCTGTTGGTCTTGTGCTGCCTTCCCTGAGCTACCCGGGGTGATCCTCAACAGCATCCAGCAAGACAAAACACGCCTGGCTGCACAGGGACGGCAGCACAGGCACGGGGCTTTGCTCTGAGCAAAATCAGCTGCTGGGGAAGCTCAGAGTTCTCTCTTCCCTGAAGATTTCACTTGTTCAGTGCCATCATCCCCACCCCTCCCCTCTGAGGGTGAAGCTTTGTGGGCAGTGCTGTGAGCACGGGGCTCTCCGAACACTTGGAAGGAAATTAAGAGAACAAATCAGGTGCTGACACACAGCAGCGCTTCCCAGAGAGATACGATGTAGCTCGTCAGCAAAGCTGCCCTCAGTTCTGACAGGACACACCCCTGGCCAGACCAGAATCGGTACCGCAGCAAAACCAAACCCCAAATTCCAAACCAGCCACGTGGGACAGCTGCTGCCACCTCTGCCTTTCCCCCTCACCCTGATCTTCCTGCAGCTCCCAAATCCCCAGCTCAGCTCCGAGCAGAGAGCAGCTCCCATCAGGTGCAGTTTTTGATCTGCACTTGCAGTTTTATTGCCATTTCTTCCCAGTTGTCAGCCCTGCAGCTGAGTGCAGCCAGGGTGATGGATGTCTCTGCTGGGCCATGCATTTTCTGCTGCTCCTCCTGCACCAAGAGGAGATGAAGGGAAGTGCTGATGTCCACGGAGCTCTGGAGGGAGGCACAGCAGTGCCAGAGCTTGTGCATCCCTTATCAACATGAATGACCCCTGCTCTCAACTTCCACAGGCCTTGGACACAACGAGGGCATTTCCTTCCTCAGCCAGCAAAGCTCCAGGATCCATCTGATGGAGCCATGGCTCTGCAGTGATTCCTGGGACAGAGCTGCAAACTGGGAGACACCAACCCTGCCCAGCAAAGCGCTAGGTTGGAGATGTCCAAATCTCCAACCAAATCTCCAAAACGCCAGGTATTTTTATTTGGAAATCTCCAACCAGGCACTTTTTGCCTTTAGATTTCACATTTTTTAGGAAAAGGAGGGGGGAACCCAGCCTGGCTCCTGCTAAGCAGCAGCAGCAGCAGCAGCACACAAAGCAATCGTTATGCCAAGATTTAGCTGTTAAATCCCTCAAGATCTGGTGCTCACAGAGCATAAACAACCTTTGCCTCCCAGCCTGGCTGGGCTGCACCTCCAGGTTTCCCAGCAGAGCCACACAGACCCTCCCATACCCATCCTCTCCCCAGCCCTTCGCTGAGGCTGCCGTGCCAACAAGAAAGCCAGTTGCCATGGCATTTTTTCCCCCTACAGACAGATGTCCATTAAAAACCAAGTCAGCCTCAGGTTTGCTTCACAGAGCAGCTTTCAGTTATTATTACCAGCCTGCAAGGAATTTCCACTGTAGCCCTTCACCTCAGATGTTTCAATGCACTTCAGGATTAATCCCTGGGGATTAGAAGGAAACTACTAGAGAGCAGGCACAGGTATGCTCAAAGGACAAATTTAGGATTATGATTGTGGTTTATGTTTTTGGCAGATGACAATCACATGTCTGTGTTTGGAAAGGGTTGGATTTGTTACCTCTGGTGCTCTTTCCCCTGTTCACTGGGCTAAAATCATCAGGGAAATTGGAAATGAGACGTGAAACTTTCCCCTCCTCAGGGATGTCTCACCTGGGGCTCAGATCTGGGATTTTGGCTTCAGGAGGAACCTGCCTGTCCTGGACAGGCTCCATCCATGGAGAAGAGAAAGCCCAGGCAGTTTCTGTGAGCAGGGCCAAGCACTTCCACAACCACATGGCTCAGGGAGCCAATTCCTTGGCCACATTTCTATTGAAGATTGGAAAAAGGGATGAATGCATCCCATACTCCCCCTTAGCCCATCTGGGGGCCAAGGGCCTGTTGGAAATGTCCCTTGGGAAAAGCAGAGGAGCTTCCTACTGCAGTGCTGGCAGCACATCCCCAGCATCTCTGCAGGGATGGATTTGAAGGGAACAGTCAGGTATTTTTATTTGGACTCCAACAGTGCTGAATGTGTGAAAATTAGACTCTGAAATTTAACTGTACAGTGGAATTAGTTTTCCTTACTTAGCACTGCAGTGTTGGAAATCCTTGGTGATGTCCAGGGAGGGCTCTCCTCTTGCACATCTGGCTCTGAACTTGGCAGTGCTTCCACAACATTCCTTATTTAAGCTGTGGCACCTGGGAAACCTCAGCCTTCAGAGGTTTTGGAGCCCCAATTGCAGCTCAGAGCCCTGACCCAGGCTCACAGGGAGGTTTCCACTGGAGCCTGGATCTCTGAGGGAGCCAAGGGCCACAATCCCAGCTGCAGGAATGCCAGCTCCTGTGGCCCTGGGAGGCAGCAGGGGCTGAGCACACCCTGGCTGCAGGGTCCCAGGGGAGCACTCCCTTCCAGCCTCTCAGTCACTTCCCAAGGCGACACATTTGGATTTCTCCTCTCAGCTACAGCAAGAACAGCTGCAAATATGATCAAAAATATCTAATCCTCTTAACTGCTTCTGCAGTTTGACTCGATCCCTGCAGAGGAAAATGCTGTGATTGCAGAGTGCTGCCTGCATTCCCACGTAAGCCTCGGCTTTTCCACCATTGATCGTTCCTCCACATTGATTTTTTGGAAGGAGGAGAAGGTGTTTGGCTCCTTGTGATGAAACTGAGGGGGGTTTTCAGGAAGGGTTGGAGGCCAGGAACTCCCAGATCCCAGGGCAGCACCTGGCTCTTGGTGCTCCTTCACTGAATCCAGCTGGGATTTGTTCTTCACCAGAAACCAGAGCACGTTTGAAAGCTGCCAAGGAGAATTGCTTGGGAAAAGTCCTCTTTGCTCTTTGTGCAAGCCCTGCACTTGCAGAGGGAAACTTTTAGCACAGCTGTGCTTGGACAAGACCATCCAGCTTCCCCTGCAGCTGCAGCAGCATCCCTGTGTCCTGTGGATAACTCCAGCTCACCCATCTTGCTTGGCCACATCTCCCACTCAGCTCCTCCAGCTCTCACAACTGAACCCCACACAGACCAGGGATTCCAGCCAACAGCACCAGGAGTTTCTCCAGCCTAAGTTAATTCTGTTGGGCTGAGATTCCCAGTAGTGCAGAGGAATTGTTCTGCAGGAGATCTAATCCTGGTGTAGATGCTGAAAGGATTTATTGTGAGTTTGGTTTAGTTTGACAGAGCTCTGACACACAGATCATGAAGATGCTTTCGAACCTGTAAGTGGGGATCTCCCAGCACCCCAAAGAGGAGCCTTTTTCCCAAAAGGAAACCCAGAGGATTTCCTTCACCTGCTTAAACCCCTCTGCTGTACACGGCAAGAGGCTTTTCTTCCCCAAAGATGGTGAGCATTGTGATAAATATCACAAATAACACATAAAAGAGGGAAGAGGAGACTGAGAGGCAGAGGCCTGTGAATTATTGTCAAAAGCATCATCTTTGCATCCAGGAGACCAAGGTATGTCCCACACTGACGTTGTCCTCCAAGGCCATTGCCACCACATAGGGACTCAGAAAAACACAGAAAACAAGCAAAGAAACCAGCTCATTGCAGTCTGTCTCCAGGAAAAATCAGCACAACCAGGATCTCAGGCTGGGAATAAAGCATGTGCTTAACACAGCTCATCCTCACCCACTGCCCTCAGGCCCACAAACCCAGAGAACCTCTCCAACCACCAAACCAGCAAATTACTGAACCTGCAAAGACCAAAATCTCAGTTTCCTGGTGAGCTCAGAGCTCAGCTCCCAGCAGCAGCAGCAAAGCTTTGCACAGCTCCCCAGCCTCAGCACAGCTCAGGAAACCCTTCCCAAAGAGTCCCCAGCTCCAGCTCCAGCTCAGCAGCAAAACCCCCCAGGTGCAGCAGCTTTGGAGGAGCTGTTGGCCCTGAAGAAGTTTCAGCAGGGCCCAATTTCCTGGTGGGGAAGTAAACATTGTTCTCCCGGAGGTGTTTGATGTTTTTAACCAGCTTGGGATGGTGGAAGGAGTTTGACTCTCCAGCTCCCTGGGAGAAGGTGGAAGGAAACCAAGCGAGTGTGTTGAGGTTTGTTGTCTAACTCAATTAACCAATTACTTCCAGGTCAAGAAGGGGCAAAGCTATAACTGCTCTTGCTGCTATAAATAATGTTTGCTCAGGGGTGGTGCAGGGGCAGGAAGCTGTAGGTGTGGGGTTTTTTGCTGGAATGAAAGCAAATATCTCTGATTGCTTCCTGCTCCCAGCAAACCTGTCCCTTTTACTGTTGCTGCTTGGATTCTGGGGTGAACCCAAGCACAATTCTTGCCTTGGGAAATGTGTGCAGGAATTCAGGCTGGGGGAGGAATACACAAATATTCCTCCTGTGCTGCAAAACACATCCCAAACACCACTGGTTGTCCTTTGGAGCAGCTGGATAAGTTTGCCTTAAAAACATAATTATTAGACCAAAATGCCCATTTATGTAAAAAAAAAAAATTGGGGGGAGGAGGTTTTGGGGAAATGGATGTGAATTTCTCAGAGCTCAAGAGAAAACAGGCAAGTTAGTTGGTGCAGATCAAGGCAGGAATTTTCCAGTGGGCCTTGGGGAATTGGGGGAAGGTAAAGGGTGTGGGAGAGCAGAGGAGCCTCTTGGGGGGCTCCAGCTCGGACAGACGGACACCTGTGGATCTTTGCCTCTGTGTCCACTCTGCCCACAGCACCGTGCAAGGTTTTCCTTGGGCACAAGCCAGAGATGTCACCTCACCCAGGACTTTGGCTGCTCTGCAGAATGGTGACATGGAGGGGATTAACTGGTATTAAGGGACGGGTTCTTCCCAAGGGACAAAAAAGGAATTAAACCCTAGAACCAGAAACAGCAATGTCCGGTGTGTCACCCCAAACTGCCAACCCAGCTTTGCCATGGCTCAGGTGGAACATTCCTGTCATGGAGCAGTGACAGTCCAGCCCTGCTGCCCAAAACTTCCCCCCAGGCAGCGAACAGAGCCCTCTGTCCCCCTCTGTCCCCCTCTGCCCATGGAGCCGCCTCTCCCTGCGCTCACTGGGAGCAGCTGCTGCAGTGAATCATCTCAGCATCCTGCAGCCTCTGCCAAGCTCTGCTGGCTGGGACCCTGCTCCAGCTGGGCTCTCCCTGCCCCTGCAGTGGCACAGCCTCTGCTGGCAGCTGGCTGCTGTCCCCACAGCAGTGACAGCACTGTGTCCTGCCCCTGCTCACAGAATCACTTTGGTGTCCCTCTCCCTCCCTGCCAGGAGGTGAAGCAGGGACCTTTTCCAGAGGGAGCAGCAGCATGCAGAGAAGTTCCAGCACGTGCTGGGGAGAGCAGGTCCCTCATTTCTTGCTCCTGCAGGAACATCTCTGTTATTCCATGGAGCCCATGTCCTACAGCTACCTGGGAATCCACCCAGCAACTCCCTGTGTTCAGCTGGGGAAAGGTGTGTTCCTTCAGGATTTCCAAATTAAAATGTCTGTTTCAAGGGTTGTAACCGCAGCAGGAGCTGGGCCAATCTCAGCTGTGGGGACACTGAGTCACAGCCAGGGCTCACCTGCTGCTCCTCTTGCTGAGGGCAAAACCTGACCACAGGCTGAGGTCCAAGGGCCAAAGCTTTCCCAGGCACTTGTGGGTCTGGATGAGGGGTGAGGAAAAGTCACAGAGCAGCCTGAGCTTCCACACAAGCCCCAGTTCCTTGTGGGAAATCGCCCAGGGGAAGGAGATTCCCAATGATCTGCAGCAGTGAATAAACACCCAGACAGACACTGCAGGGTCTCTGCTCACCTGGGATGGTTGAAGGAGAAGCTGGAGGGGACTCAGGGACTGAGAGTTATTTGGTTTAACACAAAACCTTCTACAATTCTTGCTTTTTCTGCACGAGCTGCCCAGAGATAACTGCCCAGCCTCCCCAGCCCAAAGAAGGCCAAGAGCTCATTTGGACAGCTTTGCCTTTGAGTTAAAAACTATCAGACTCCCAAAATAACCTCCTCCCTCCCCTCCAGTGGAACAAACACACAGAAAGAACTGCACGCTGGTTTAATTTTCCATCACATTTTTTGAAAATGAATTCCAAGATACAGTACAGCATCTTTAGTGTTCTACACAAAGCAAGCCTTCAGCAAAAGGTCAGAGGATCTTAATGGTGTAAAAATATATCTTAAATAAAATAGTTTCTCTAGCAGAGCAAGCCGTGCTGTACATCTCGAGGTCCTTAGAGTCATTTACAGAAGGCAGAGGCCTGGTAGGACAATCCACACCCTGGAAAAATGAGTGTACATTCCTGCTCCAAGGTCAGCAAAAAAGGTCCAAGTTCCAGGTGGTGGGGGCAGATCTCCAAACCCAAGCTGGGGATGCCCAGAGAGCACTACCAGCCCTGTAATTCCAGTGAGGAAGTTCAACTCTCTCTGTCCATGCAGGCAGGAAGTGGATGAGACCCACCCACCTTCCCAGGGTCATTCCAGGGACTGGGACTTGTCCCTTTCAATGGGCCAAAAAAAGAAACTTCTAGCAATAAAGGACTGGCTGTTTCATGCCTGTGTTCCAGGCTGGACCTGCTCAGCCAGAGCTGTTTCAGTGTTCCAAACTAAGGTCATGATTGTTCCAACAAGGACCAGGATCATCCTGAGGCCTGGAAAGACAACTGGGGACTCCCCTGCCATTTTTAACAAAAGATCAGCCTTTAAATGCTCTGATTCTGAGCACAACAGCAACCAGGACAGTCGCTTCTCCAGGGGAAAACCTCCCACCCCAGAGCACTGAGCCTTAGATTCTAAGTGAAAACCAACAAAAAAACTCAAACCAAAGCAGATTTGTGCAGCAATTTCCCTTCCAGGACCTGTGTCCCTTAGGGGCGAGTCACAGAGCAGCTCTGGCAGCTGAGGTTGTGGATAGTGCCACGTTTTGGTGAGCACAGGAACTGAACCAGAGCTGCAGCTCCTGCTGAGGACCCGGTGAGGGGCAGCTCTGGGAATGTGGGAAGAGCCTGGAAAAGGCTGTGCCTGTTCCCCTCCTCACCTGGCTCTGAGGAGAACACTGTGGAGCTCCCACCAACACTGCCAGAGCAGCTCAGGCAGGGACACACACACCCGGCTCCAGGAGCACTGGGAATGTGTCCCCAACTCACAGGTGACTCCACTTAATTTGTAGAAATATCTATAAAATAATAACATTAAGCAGCATCCAGAACACAAACCTTCCACCCGTTCTGCCCCACAGGCAGCACAGCAAGCACTGGCCTCTCAAAGGCCACCTTTAAAATTAAGATTGATCAGAGGAAAGTCCCTTAAAGCCTTTAAATTCCCAACCATTGGCCTTCAGGACTTGCCTGGTTTCTTACACCACTAACATGGTTTATTTTCCACACCTCACTCCTTTTTCTTTCCAAACTACAGTTCTACTCCTGCACAGGCAGTTCTGCAGTGTCAGGACTGCACATACAAAAAGGAGATGTATATAACCTAATTTACACTGTTTTATTAAATAACTTCTTAATTGAGAATACTTTTAATCCAGGAGAAGAACTGGAGAAGCCTTACACACCGGGCTGAGCCTACTCTACAGCATCCCCACAGGGAATGGGATGTTGGATATGGACACACCCCACACCCCCCCCACCCCAAAACACTCTCCAAGAAAGTCAAATGCATGACAGGAGGGGCTCTGAAAAGGAGGGAAGGCAAAATAGTCACCAAGATCTGCCTAAAAACAGCTAAATAGTGCAGTGAAATGCTTTTAAATACCACAGACACCTCCACTGACTTGCAGCCAGTTTTTATGAGCAGCTCTGGAGACAATTTCTAGCTGAGCTTTTGTGGGCTGGGTGTTGCCAGCCCGAGTCCCGAGGTGAGCCTGGCCTGCTGCAGGCACGGCCAGTTCCAGGTGGGAGCAGAGAATTCCTGTGCTCATTTCCCTCTCTTGCCACGGCCTCTCCTGGAGGAAGGTTTGCCTGTGCCTGCTGTGGAGGAGCTGGCAGAAGATGCCACTGCAATGTTGATCTGTCCTTCCTGGATCTCCTGGCGGGTCTCAGCTGGGAGGTGGTTGATTTTCTGTTGTGTCTCCAGGTAGAACATGACATCCCTCAGCTGCTCCTGGATCTCCGAGATCTGCAGGTCCTTCTGCTCACAGGTTTCCTTCAGCACCCTCTCCTCCTCCTTCAGTTTGTTCTGCAGCAAGGCTTGGTTTGCTCTCAAGCACTTGTTCAGTTCCTGCTCCTCCTTCAGCTCGTTGGAGAGCTTTGCCACTTTGTTGTTCAGCTGGGAACACCTTGCAGAGAGAGCAGGAGTCAGGAGAGAGCCCTGCCCACCCAGACCAAACAGCACCTCACCCTTTGCACTGAGAACTGACCCCCAGCCCACCAACTCCACCTGGAATTTGGTTTTCCAGCAAAGATGGACAAGGGGGGGCAATACAAGATTCTGAAATTCCCCCCAGGTCAGACAATTCCATCTCATGCCAAAAGCCAACAGCACAGGGAACAGGCAGGGTGTGCCTGGGAGATGGAACTGACCTTGGACACACACCTGCAGCTTTTGGAATGGTGCCAAAAAGGGCACAGGGATTACCAGGGACCCTGAGGGAGCTGAGGGCAGTCCAAGACCCTCAAAACACCACTTCACTGGGAGGGAAGATGCTCCCACAAGGGTATCAGCCCTGTGAGTCACAGACAGGGCTTCCTGCTCCCAGCAACTCTGCTTTTGCCCTGCAGTTTGCTGGCACCCTCCTCTGCCTATTTCCCCCTCAGGAAGGTGAGCAGCATGGAGCTGTGCCTGTGCTCCTGCTGGACAGGCCCTGGGCTGGCAGGAACAGGGACACAGTCCCACCCAAGGATTGCATGGATCCACAATTCCCAGGCTGGACATCTTTCCTCCAGGCACTTCCCAAGATCTGTGTTTGCCTCTCTGCTGGGTGATGCCCCTGCTGAGCTGCCTTTCATCCCTCTGGATGCACCCACCAAGGGCAGAACAGGCTGGCATCTCCCTCAGAGCAGGGAGGGGAAGGATCCCTGAATGCTGAACATGCAGAGCGTGGAAAGGGAGCTCATGGCCCCAGAGCTGGGCTCACTCAGACACTTCCCATTTGTGAACACCTACAGAAATCAGAGCTTTTTATAAAGCAAGCCATGTTCTCAGTATTGCAGCTTAAACAGCTCAAACCCCAGGAATAGCAGGAGGTTTTCTTTCTTTTTGGATGTCAGTGCATGGTGTTTTAATGGCTGCATGGAACTAAACCTGGCAGTGGTACCCACTTCCTCTCCACTGACTGCTTTTCTTTGAGCAAGTCATTGAGCCGCTGTTCCAGACTGTCACACTTCTCAATGGTCTCTTTAAATTTGGTCTTCATGTTGTTAATCTGTAAAAACAAACACAGGGGCATTTCCAACAGCTCAAAGTCCGCTGCCCTTTCATCAGGACACTTGGTTTTCCAGAGCTGTTTCCAGACTTTGACCAACTCCTCTCTCCAGGTAAGGAAAGCCTGGAGCCAGGTTTTGTTCTGGTGAGGACCCCCCGTGTTACCCTTGGATCCCAGACTCCCAAGGAGCCAAGTTGCCGTGGGAGCTGCTCCCACAGAACAGCAACTCCGGCTGCAGATCCGTGCCAGGCACTGCCAGAAGCTGCAGCAGCTCCTTAACTTCTTCCTGCCTGCATCCAGCATTCCTTGAGCCACTCTCTGGTGGTTCTGGATCCATCAGCAAACTCAGATTGCCACCTCAAGGCTGGGTTTTTGCTCATTTTGAACTAAACCTCAGAGGATGAGTGTGAAGATGAACAGAAGCTGACTCAGCACTGACCCAGTGACACCAATATCTCCCAAACACAAACACAAACATTCCCTGGCCATGGCCTTTCCTCCTCCCTCTGCTGCTCCTGCAGAAAGCAAAGCTCTCCATCTCCAGGTGCCAAACCTCCAGCATGAGACTTACAGGAAATTTAGAGCCAGGAATTCTTGTTTGCCTTCTGCTGGTGCCTCCAGCACGCTCAGAGGCTGTGGGACAGGAATTTAATGGAAAAATCTTTCTTGGAGGAGCAGCCTGGACTAATGTCAGTGTCAGCACACATGGGTGCAGAGCAGGTTTGGAGCCTTCCAGTCCTCATCAGGGAATGTTGGTGCTGCTGCTGGTTAATTTGGGGAATAGCCTGAGCACTGATAATGGAATACACTGCATGGTGGCACCAATCCAGACAAGATTACATGGAGCAAGTGCCATGGATAAAATTATTGGGATCTTTAAATGTGAAACCACATTTGGAACAGGGATGAGAGTGGTTTCATTCTGAAGCTGCTTTGAGGATTGTGTCTCCTGGCCACCTCCAAGATCATTTTTGATACATATTTTCCTTTTATAAAGCTCTCCATAAGATTCCTGGGACTGTTTTTTAGGACAACCATTTCAACAGTCACAATTTCTATTTTTACTTAATTGCAGACACTTAAATGGTTAATTAGAAGTCCTGAAGAAAGTTAAGGACTTAATTCTAAATCCTGACTCACTTTAAACCTGGTTGAAAGGATGCATGTAGAGTGAACAAGCAGTAGAATATCCTCCCTGGATTTTTCCTGGTGACATTTTGAAGCAGTCCTGCCTGCAGGATGCTTTATAGGAGGAGACTCTGAACTTTTCCCAAAGGGTGATGAGGAGAGAGAAGGGATCAAAAAGAAAGGGCAAATCAATATGCATTTGGAGCAGAGAGACAGTTCCACCTTCTGCAGCCCAGCAAATTAAAGTCATATTGTCTGTGCTCCACCAGCATTCCCTGGAGATCCGTGTCGGAGAGACGGATGGCCCCGGGATCCTGCAGCACCACGCTGCCCTCCTTCACCACTGCTGCATTTCCCCAGCAGCACATTGAAATCAAGCTGCAATCTTTGTGGCAATCTACCTGCTTCTGCACCGCTGAGCAGCAAACTGCTCCCTGGGAGCAGCCAGATAAGGGACAGATCCATCTTGGAGCCAATTTTCCCAGCTGGGAGCGGAGCCGGCTGCGCGAGGCTCAGCCACAGATCCAGCAGCTCCTTCTTCTCCCCCTGAGCAGGGCCAGGACCATTCCCAGAGCCCAGGGCAGAGCTCACCTCTTCAGCTGTGTCCTTCTCAATCCGGACAATCTTGTTTTCCCAATAGATCCGCTGGGATTCCAGCTGGCTCGTCAGCAAATAGGAATACTACAAACACAGAGACACAGAGCACTCAGGGTGGCCCTGCTGCTGCAGGAGCCCCGAGGGTTCCAATCCACAATCCATTTCATCAGTTTAACAGATGAAATCAGGAGTTCTGGACACACACAGCTGCAGATCCATGGCTTTCACCAGTTTGGTTTCCCAATCAAGTAATTTTGGGTTTTTTTGAAATTAGGGAAAGCTTCTACAGCACAACAAAGATCAAGTGAAAATATCAAACCAAGAATTGTTTAAGGAGACAGATTTTTCATGGGAATAGCAATAAATGTCTACAGGAAAATGAAGCAGCACCCATCCCTTCTGAGAGTCTGAGACTGCAAAGGCTGAGGGGAAGAGCTCCCATCCACAACCCAAACTCCAGTGCAGTAGGATCAATGCACATATCAAGTTTCCTATAAGGAGATTTCTGGGAAAGCACCCTCAGCTCTCTGTAATCAATTACTCCCAATTACTACTTCCCAATTACTCTTCTCCAACATGTATGGCCCATTCCAATGTCATTTTGGTATCTGAACAAGGATCTATGCCCTACATCCCATCTTTTCCCTTTTGGTTCTGCAAATGAGTCATGAGAAGGTTGAAAAAGGTGATTACTCCTTTTCATCAGCCTAATAAGCATCAAATTAGGCATTCACTAGAGAATTAAACATGCACAGAACCTTGATCACTCTCAGTAATTTCCGAGTGCCAAAACACTGAAATATTTCAAGAGAGAATGAATTTGGCAATCTCATTAGACAGAGAGATCTTACATGCTTTAAGCAACCACCTCAGGGAAAAAAAGGGTTAAAATTAGCTAGTTTAACATCTAAGTGTTATTCAGAAAATTCACTGAAAAGCAACCAAATATTGATGTGAGCAACGAGCTGCTCCAGTCTGGTCTCTGTGGGCTGTTCCTGCTCACAAACCCTCGTGTCTAATGCGGCTGAAATCGTGCTGCAGTGGCTGCTCAGTGAGGCAGGCATTTCAAGCTCCTCTCCTTTAGTTAGGAGAAGCTGGGCAACAGGTACAAAAAACAAATAAATCATTATCTGTTCAAGAGAAGGGAGCAGAACAGGGCTGGCATCAGAATCTCAGCTCTCTGTGCTCGCCAAGGTGAGCGCACAGCTGTGGATTCCTGCATCCTCCTTCAGTTTGGGAGCTAAACCACCCAAACTGACAGTGCCACACAGATCCTGGCTCTGAACCAGTCACAGACCCACGAGGAAGGGTCTGGGGAGTGACTCAGAGCCACTTCTCCCCCCAGTGCTCCCTGTGTGCAGCAGCACAGGCAGCTCTGCTTCAATCACCAGTGACCACAGGACGACACTGCAGCCAGCTCTGCACTGCATTGGCTCTGCAGAGCCAGGGAGAGGCTTGAAAAAAAATTAAAAAAAAAAAAAAAAAAAAGCAGTAAACTCATCCTGCTCCTGCCTGGAGACAATTCCAGGCTGGGAGCAGATCTGCTGCCTCAGCTGATGGGATTGAACCGTGCTTGTGGCGGGGTTGGAAACATTTCCAAAACGCAGAGTCCAACAAGTGAAAATATTTACCTCTAATTGTAAGGCATCAATTTTCTCCTCCTGGCACATATCCCCCTCACACTCGTACTGAACTAGCTTGCCATCAGTTTTGCTTGCCACCAGCCGATGGACATAATTGTCTGGGGAGAGAAAATCCAACCATGGGCACCCAGATGTGAGGAACCCCAATCATGGAGCACAATGAAACCACCCAGACCCTGCCCCTCAGCCAGGCACAAAGCCAACACCACATGCATTTGTTCTTTAGCAGATCCCTCCCAGCCACCTTATGGGCTATTTGGAAAAAATACCTTATGGGGTGTAGCAGACCCCATAGAATTGTCAAAGACCCCTTGGAGGGCTGAGACTTAACAGTAGGAATTGCTGAGTCATGATGAGACAGCAAAATAAGCTCCTGTCTTCTGCCTCTTGGACTCTGGCTTACCTCTGTAACCCCATAGGTCACTTTCCCCTAACCCCTACTATAGGGCAAGGTTGGACCCCTCTGTACCCTATAAAAAGGGGCTGGTTTAGCCCATTTGGCATCGCTGGAACCCTTCACAGACCCCTCAATGAACTGTCACTGTGGAACCACCAGGGCCCTCCTCCTCCTCTCTCTCATCTGCTTCTCCCCCCTAGCCCACAGGTGCCTTAGCAAGCAAGAGCTGAAATCATAGGAGAGCTGATAATCACTAAAGAGCTGAAATCCACTGAGCTTGCTTAAGGCAACCACAGCTACGAGTGGTGTTGGTATTTGGGCACTCTGTCTCCAAGAGGGACTGAGCTATCAGGATAGGACTGCCTTGCTTGGGGGCAAAGCCAGCTCTGGGATAGGGGAGACTTCAATAGGGTATGATGGAAAAGGAGTAACAAACATTCCAGGGATGCTGCACTTTGTGACAGAGTCACCTTCCCAAGAAGCTGCTGTTAGAGCAGAGATGGCTGCTCCCCAAAACCAGGGGTTAACCCAGACACAACCTGCTCCATCCCCAGCCCCCTGTGTGGTGCCCAGGTGGGGGCTCACCTCCAGCATAGTCCCAGACACGGTGGTTGGTGAGCTGCATGGCGTACGTGTGCTGCGTCTCCTCAAAGTGCTTGTAGGCGTGACGGCTCACGTAGCGCCCGCAGCCGATGTGCCCGCAGATCAGACAGATCCACAGGTTCTGCAACGCACAGGGGGCAGCTCTGGGGGGCAGCAGCACCCCCACACACAGCCTGACCCACCCCACACTCTGTCAGTGGCTGCTTTCCCACTCCCCCTGCAGCTGGGAGGGAGCTCAGCCCATCAAAGGCAGTTCAACCCCTGCAGGGGCTGCATAAATCCCACCCACATGGGAAAGTGGTCTTGGCTAAGGAATGAGGGGTCTCAGCAAGCTCTGGAGGGCACACACTGGAAGGGCCACCACCACCAGGCTGGTTTAGCTCCCTGCTGTCACACTGATCTAAGAACCACAGAAACCTGTGAGGTGACCTCCCTTCCCAGCACTGATGCAACTCAAAAGGAAAGCTGACACCCCACTGGCTGGTAAAACCAGCCCAAAATCAGCCTGAGAAGAAGCCCCAAAGCAACCCAAGCAGCTGTGCAGTCAGATCTAGGCCAGATCTCACCTTCCACCCACCTACTTACTTCTTGAACTCCACACTCAAAACACTTGTTCTCTTCCACAGGCTCTGGAGTCTGGCAGTACCTGCACACAGGGCACCTGGAGGGCAACAAGAACATCATGAGACACTGGGAGCAACATCTTCACATTCCAGTCATTGAAAGGAGAGCCAGAGAGCTCCAGGGAAATGCCTTGTGCAGCAGAGACTCCCTGTTTCACCCATAAGCTCACATTTACTCCACCTGAATTCACTCCACACAAAGTTACTGGGTTTAAGTTGGTGACAGAACAAAGAACAGTTCTCCCAAAGCCACTTCAGCTGGATCTGGTTTTGGTGCAGTCCAAGGGGTTTACACAGAAGCTACACACTGAGGAAGGGCATTGGAGCTGCACACTGCTGGGGACAGCCCAGTGACACTCTGCAAACACCCCTCAGCCCTTAAAACAACCTGAGGAGATGCTTCAACCCCACCCCAACCCCAAGGATTCAATCTCAGCTTTTCCAGGAAGAACATCCCATAACTGTACCCTAAAAGAATCAGCAGCAGGAAGATCCAGATCTTTCACCTCTTTTGGAACTCCCTTGGTGCTGCCACAAAGACAGAACACCCCTGAGCAGAAGGAAGTTGTTTCCAGCCCTGGAGCAGCACAGCTCAGCTCAGGAATGGGATAACTGAGGCTGCCAGGACTGGTTATGTATTTTTCATCAGCTGCTGGGTAAAATCTGCCCCACAAATCTTCCAGGGAAGAGACAACTGGGCTGCAGTCAGTTCCTATTCAAACTCAGGCACCTGCAGCCTCTGTGGTGCCTGAGCAAGGAGAACAGAGGTTTTCCTTTCTCATTTATTCAGACTGGGAGCATAAGCTCTGCTTAAATTGTACATCCCATATTTAAGGGCTATTTGGGATCTTGCTCCTGCACTGGCTATGCTCCACTGCCCCAAATTTCCACTGGCTGGATTTATGGAGCAAAGCAGCCCTTCAGCCTGCCCAGCTCCAAATCTGATCAATCTCACTAAGTTGTTACTCTGCCTTAGGAGTGACAGATCACAGAGAGCTGCAATCCTCCTCACCTTCCATCAGAGAATCCAGGAATTGGGACAGCAGGGACAGAGCAGGCACAGGGAGGATCTGCAGCCTCCTGCGCCTGCCTGGGGTGCAGCAAACCAGAGGAATGGCAAACACACCCAGCTGAAGCAGCACTTGGGGATCCAGGCACACCAAAATCCCACTCCCCAGGGATTTGGGAAGCTGGGAGCACCCAGAGGAGAGGCTCAGTGGCAGCAAGGACAGACACAGATCCAACTCCCAGCCTGCCCCGTGCCAGAGACACAACTTCCCACCACTCACCTGGAACAACAGGAACCTCCCCTGCCTGATCTACTGAGCCATTCTGTCATTATCCCTTCTTCCCCTGCCTTCCTCACCTCCTCTTCCTCCCCTCCCAGCATCCAGGCAGGAGAAGGCTGCAGGGCTCTCCACAGGAGCAGAGCCAAGGCAGGGCCTGGCTGAGCTGCCAAGGCTCAGTGAAGCAGGGCTGTGTGTGCAGCCAGGCCTCTTAAGCCCAGCACTTCTCTCCTGGAGTATTTTGAGATAATCAGCATTCCTCTACAATATCCCCTGGGAATCACTGTTCAATTACTTTTGGCAGGGATTTTTTTTCTCTGGGAGCCCCTTAATGGGAAAAACTGAGCATGAGGGCTTGCAGTAATTGCTGCCCCCACAGTGCCCAGCAGAGCTTTGTCAGCACAAGCCCAGCACTCCAAGCAGGGCCCCAGAGGTGGCAATAAAGGCCAGGCTCTCACGTGGTGTCCTCCCAGCGCTGCAGGCACTGGCTGTGGAAGCTGTGGTTGCACAGAGTGGTGAGGATCCCGTTCACAGACTCATCCATCCTCTCCAGGCACACGGTGCACTTGGGCAGCTCTGTCAGGTCCATCACGGGCAGGCTGGCCCCCTGCAAGCACCAAGCACACAGAAACTGCTCAGCACCTTCCCAGCAGCAGCCATCAGCTCCAGCTTCCCATCACTGCTGGCACCAGGGTCAAAACTGGTGACACAGGAACGCTGTGAGGTCACACAGTGCTTGGGAATTGCAAAGATAAGAAAGTGATCCCCAGCATTCAAAGGGCCACAGTGAAGGGGCTGCACCTGCAACCAGCCCCACTGTGCTCTGTGGATTCCCTAAATTACAACTCAAGGCAGGTTTAGGTTCCAAAGTTCATGGAGTCACCACACAAACTCTTCCCATTCCACTGGAATGGGAAATGGAGGTGGGGATGATGTATTAAGACATTTTTGCTGCTTGTTCTTAAAAAAATCCTGTTAAAACCTTCTGAAATGCAGGGAAAAAAACCAAACCAAACCAAACTTACATCTTCTGACTTGAAGACTTCAGCCCTCTCCACATAGACGAGCTGGCAAACGTCCTCCTCGATGGAGTTGAACTGCCGGCCATTGCAGGCCATGTAGAAACTGTCAGCATCAGCCTGGGCACAGGGCAGGGAAACTGGTTACACACAGAAAAACCCACCCAAAGCAGAGGAGGAGAAACCTCCATATCCTCTGGAACACCAGAGGGGGTTCAGCCAGCTCCAGGCACTGCAGTTTGGGGCTGGGTTTGGTGTCAGCTCTGGAAGACACGAGTGAAGCTCAGGGCAGTGACACCATGGTGACATTCAGCAGGAATTGGGGACTCCCCCTCAGCACCTGCTTCACCCTTTGCTGGCAATTTCAGTGCATTTGAAAAGCAAATTTGGTCTCTACAAAAATGTAAGAGGCTACTGTGAGGGACAGGAGCAACTACGGGAGAGAATCCATTCACCACTCACAGCCCAGCCACAAAAAGGGCAAAAGAGGCAGAACCAACCCAAACCCTGCCAAATCCATCATCTCTTTTCCCTCAGGAGTTCCTCAAACCCTTTCTCCACAACCACCAATTCTCACTCTCCTGATTCCAGGCAGGAGCATAAAGAACATGGAGATTTGTTTTGCTACCTGCAGGCATTAGGGGTCAACAGAGCTTCAGGGAATTACCTGAGAAACAGGAAATTCAGAGCAAACTGAGCTAAAATTCAGGGATTCAGCACTACATATCTGCCTGAGTAATTGAATGCAACGAGAGATACAAAATCATCTTCGTAATACTGCAATTAGCACAAAACTCACACAAATCCTCCACCTGCACAAAGGGATTGGGGAAACCTCTCAGGCAGAATTCACAGCTGGGGGAAACCTCTCCCTGAACCCCAAAATAAACCCTGAACCCCAAAATAAATCATGTGCAGCTGGAGAAGAAAATGTCCAAGTGAAAGGGTCCACACAAGAATTAGGGGGGAATTTAGAGGTGCCCAGTCCAAGGGGCCTGAAGGAGCAAACTGTGATATCTGGGTACCAATAACCAATTCACCCCCAGCTCTCACACTGGGGGGCTTTGTCCTTTCCACACTGGCAGTGGAGATCACCCAGCTCCTCAGAAAAGCAGGAAAAGTCTGTCTTAAAACAAAGGGAGCTCCCCTGGCTGGGTCTTTTCTGTTCAGCACAGCACAAGACTCTGAACGAGCTGAGAGAAGGCAGAGAACTCTGTAAATGGATTAATTTTTGAAAAACATCCTGCCAAAAGAACAGGACAGCCAGAACATGGCATCCACTGCTTCCAGGTGTGGGACTAACCTCAGCAGCCCCAGGAACTCTCTGGGAAGGAGGACAGAGCTGTTTCTCCATGGGTAAATACAACCCTGGCTCAGGGCTGCCCATGAAGCCACCCAAGCCCCAGATGAGTGACCTGGTGTGACATTCCTGCAGGCAGGGCCTTACCTGGGAGCTGAACTTGATGAGCACCATGTACTGGTTTGGGGTGGAGTCCCTGATGATCTTCATGTGCTCAATCACCTCGTAGAAGGAGGCCACAAACTTCATGAGGTCGTGGCTGGTCATGGTGGCGGGGACAGTGAGGATGCAGAGCATGGCACTGCGCCTCACATCCTCCTTCAGGGACGTCATCTTGCTGGGGACACAGCAGGGACACAGCTGGGACACAGCTAGACACACAGCCACAGCAGCTCTGCTGTCAGACTTTAACCCTCTTTTGTCATCAGGAGTCACCACAAACAGGCATCCTTCAGCCAAGGATGAACCTGGCAGCTCCAGGAACAGTGGGATTGTTTGACACCTGTTTTTTCTATAAAAACAGCTGAATTTGGCAAGCCCCAGATGATCAGCACTATTCCTAGAACAGCTGAGCAATGTTTGTTACTGTTGCCAGTGCCCATTTGGTGGTTTCTGCTCTCCTTTCTCTCAGGAAGGCCTGAAATGGGAATTCCCAGACAATTACAGGAGTGGTGTGGAATTGGAACCCCTGGAACACAGGATGAGACCTCCACAAATAAACATTTCCCCTGCCTCACACAGCTCCTAGGCCTGTCAGAGATCACTGTTTTATAGTGGGATACCTTGGAAAGCTGCTTTCAGATGTCCTTTTTTTGAATCTGTGTTTGTGTTACACCCTCACAGGCCCTCAACACCCCCAGTGTCACACACAGTGTCACAGGTGCCACCCACAGCTCCACCATCAGCATTCCCAGGAGCCAGTCACCCTTCCTGTTTGTCCCCACAAGGAGCCACAGCCCCAGGGTGGCCAACTCACCCTCCCACTCCCACCAGAGCAGCCGCGAATGAGGAATCCTTACTTTGTTTTGTACAGGTGCATAATTCCATGAACGATTTCCACCGAGGGGTTCCCGCTGAAGAAGGAGATCTGGTCTGGGAGCTGCTTGGAGGGAGAGTCTGGAGCAGCCTCACACTCCTGGCTTTGATCCTCTTGCTTGGATTTGTCCTCAGCTGATGCAGCCTCCGAGGATTTCCTTCCCTCCATGGCAGCTTCTGCTTCACCTTCCACAGAGGCAAAGTTTCCCCTTGACTGAGGGCAAGGCAGCACCAGGATCACAGCACAGACACCCCAAAAATCCCAGCTTGGGAGCTTTGTCCAACCTCTCCAGGAGCTCTGGCAGCCTCGGGGGGAGAACCTTTCCTTGATCTCCCCCTAAACTCCCCTAGCACAGCCCCAGGGTCCTGTCCGTGTCCCAGAGCTCGGGGAGGAAGCTCGGGAGGGAGGTGAGGATGGGGATGAGCTCAGGGGAAGGTGAGGATGGGGATGAGCTCAGGGGAAGGTGAGGATGGGGATGAGCTCAGAGGAAGGTGAGGATGGGGATGAGCTCAGGGGAAGGTGAGGATGGGGATGAGCTCAGGGGAAGGTGAGGATCGGGATGAGCTCAGGGGAGGGAGGTGAGGATTGGGATGAGTTCAATGGGAGGGAATCACCGGCTCTGCCCCGCATTCCTGAATTCTCTGCTCGTTCCCCAAACCGCAGCCCCAGTGACCCCACAAACCCCGCAGCACCGGGGGTCCCCCGCCGTGCCCGGCCGGTGACAGCTCCGGGACGCTCTCCCCAGCACGGGCAGCCCAAACCGCCGGTGCCCGCGGCCGGTACCTGCCCGCGGCTGGATGGTCTCGATGATCACGTCGGTCATCTCCCTGCGGCCCAGGTGCTGGTGCAGGATGGCCGCCCGCTCCCCGGGGCCCTTCCCCTCCAGGCAGGCGGGCACGGCGCCGCTGCTCTCCGCTGCCATGTCCGGAGCTGCGGGGACAAAGCGGGCGTTGGCAGCGGCGGCCCCGGGACGGCCCCGGCGGCAGCTGCGCGGTGCGGAGCGGGCCCGGCCGCGCTGCCCCGCGCCGCCCCGCCCGTGCCCCCGGCGGGGGGAACCCACCGGCCGCGCTGTAGGCGAAGCCCGCGGGCAGCGGGGAGGTCCCGGCCAGCTCCAGCCGGATCACGACCAGGGACACGCTCATGGGCTCCGCGGGGCCGCCGCCGACCGGGACCGGGACCGGGAGCGCCGCCGCTTCCGCCTCCCGCACCTTTCCCCTCTGACCCCGTGACGTCACGGCGCGCTGACGTACCCGGTGGCGGCGGCTGCGGCGGCAGCGCGCGGGGGGCTGCGAGGGGCGGCCGCTGCTTCTCGCGAGAGTTCGGGGTACGTTCTCGCGAGAGCGGCAGCCCTGGCCGCTGAGGGCGGGCCGGGAGGTGTGAGAGGATCCCTGAGGGGAGAGAGCCTTGGGATGTGTGAGGGGATCCCTGAGGGGAGAGACCCCCGGGATCCCTGAGGGGAGAGAGCCCCGGGAGGTGTGAGGGGGTCCCTGAGGGGAGAGAGCCCCGGGAGGTGTGAGGGGATCCCTGAGGGGAGAGAGCCCCGGGATCCCTGAGGGGAGAGACCTCCGGGTATCATCGGGCAGGGAAGTGTGAGGGGATCCCTGAGGGGAAAGACCCCCAGGATCATGGAATCCAGTCCCTGAGCAATCCCCACCTTGTCACCAACACAGCACCCCATGCCATGTCTAGGCCTTCCTTGGACACCTCCAGGAATGGGGACTCCAAACGCCCCTGGGCAGTTCCAATCCCTGACCACCCTTCCCATGGAGGAATTCCTCCTGCTGTCCAACCTGAACCTCCCCTGAGACACCTCGAGGCCATTTCACCTTGTTTGTGTCCCTTGTTCCTTGGGAGCAGAGGTGACCCTCACATTGCTGCAATCACTGATTATGAGCAGTAATTAGAGTGTGTTAGTGATGAGTGATCCCATTGTCCCCCGCAGTTGAAGGGGTGTGTGTATAAAACCCCACTTGGGGGTCCCTGATTTGGCTGGGACACTTTAGTGGCTGCCCAGGGTGGAGCCACCATCCCTGGAAGTGTTCAGAGCCCTTGGCCCCAGGGTTTGGTGGATTCGGGGAGGTTGGATTGGATGGTGTTGGAGTCTTCTCCAATATAACATTCCATGATTCTGTGTGCATAAACCAACACTTCCCCTGCAGCTGCAGCGTTGCTCCAGCCTGTCCCTGGTTGAGCTGTGAGTGTCCCTGGCCCCCGTGGTTCCCAGCATGTCCCTGAGCAGTGCTGCCCGTGCCCAGAGCCTGCTGTGTGCCGGGATCCGACGGCTCCTGTTGATCCAGCAGCGATCCAGAGGGGTCTCTTACAAAGCTGTGGTGTTTGAGGAGAGCGGGGTGCTGCTGCCAGCCCCACACAGGACAGCCACAGGTGTGTGCTCCCTTTGCTGACCCCACACAGTCACAGAATGTCCTGAGCTGGGAGGGACCCACGGGGATCATCAGCTGTTCCTGGCCCTGCACAGACACCCCAACAATCCTTACCCTATCCCTGAGAGTGGTGCCCAAATTCACCCACAGCTCTGCCAGCCTTGAGGCTGTGCCCATTCCCTGATATCAGAAATATCAGGGAAAGCACCTTTCTGAGCCCTGGCACAGCTCCAGTCGCTCTCTTGATCTGGTCCCTTATCACCAGAGCTCCTGTTGTTCCTGTGCTTGGAGGGAAGATAAATTTCAGGTGCCTCTTTCAGCTCTGGTGAGACACCCATGAACTTGTGGTGGTGGGACCTGTTGTGCCATCAGAAGTCACAGAAGTAGCAGTGACCACCCTGCACTGTCCTGTGGTGCCACCACTTGCTGCCACCCAAGGCTGGTGCAGCTTTAGGGATTCTCCACACTGCAAACAGGGCTGAGGTGCTGCAGTTCCTGCAGTGCCCAAGCCCTTTGCTCTGTGCTGTGTCAGTCATCCCAGTGCAGCTCATCATTCTCACCCCAGAGGGATTCCCAGCTGATTTCCCACTCTGCTGATGCTCTTTCCTGCCTTCCCTGCTGTTCTCCGTGCAGACTGGGAGGCCCGGAGCTGCATTCCAGCCGGCACCGTCCAGCGAGCTGCGCTGTCTGGAGGGGAGAGCAGCCTCTCCCTGCAGTACTCCAGGGGAGAGCTGACAGCTGTGGAGTTCCTGCAGGAATTGGGACAGCAGTGCTTTGAGATTGTAAGCCTCAAACCTGTAAACTCCCCCCTGCTCTCCCTGTGCGTCCTGACTGCATGGAAGCAGGTCCAGTGAGGAAAGAGGAGCTTTAAAAAGAAATTCTGTGGTTGAAGTCTCTGGATTTTCCATCTAGGAAGCGCTGCTGTCAGAGCAGGGCAGATTTCCACTATTATCCCGGTGCCTGGGCAGGCAGGCAGATGAATTTGCCTTAATTTCCTACTGGAATAAAGTCCTTTTTAAACACCTCAGATTCAGATGCAGATTCCTTTCCTGCCTGCTGAGCTGTCAGTGTCTGTCTCTAACCTGCCTTGATCCCGTGGCAGGCACAGTCCCAGGGATTTCCCTCTCCCAAAATCAGCCCTTTATCTCTGCTGCAGAATTAGGAATGTGGAACATTTGTTTATTTGGGCAAAGCAATTTGGCTGAGAGATTCCCTGCCTGCCTTGGGACAGCAAGATAAGATGATCAGATAACCTACCCACCCAGCCACTCTTATTTTCACCCCATTTCTGGCCTATTATCACTGTTGGGGTTTCTCTGTTTCCCAGGCAAATGTCCGTGTTCCCGTGCATTCCTTTCTCTGGGATTTAATCCGAGAGGAGATGAGAAAACAGCTCCCCACAATGGCAGAAGCAGCGCAGTGTATCCGGGCAGAAGGGCTGCAGACAGCTCTGCTGAGCCACGGCTTGTGCCCCGGGCAGAGGCTCCTGTCCCTGGAGCAGCAGCACTTCGATGTGGTGAGTCTGCACGGATCCCAAACGGGGCTCTGCTCCTCCTGTGAAAGCAGCAACTCAAATTCTTTTAGTGCAGGTTAAGCACAGTTTGGTTGACATCAGCCTGGAGAACATTTCCTGACACAATTCCTTGCAGGCACTTGGAGAGGGGCTGAGTGACATTTGCAAATCCACTGCAAAGTGCCCACACAGCCACGAGTCTCTGTGTGACAGGCACAGGCAGTGATGGAGACAGGACT
Organism: Zonotrichia albicollis; assembly: GCF_047830755.1. Classification (NCBI taxonomy): domain Eukaryota; kingdom Metazoa; phylum Chordata; class Aves; order Passeriformes; family Passerellidae; genus Zonotrichia; species Zonotrichia albicollis. Next base: position 3,541,450 of record NC_133836.1, read on the forward strand.
TGGAAGCTGGAACACAGACTAGAAATAAATGTTATTATTCAGTGCCCTGCCTGCTTTACAAAAAAAAAAAAAAAAAAAAAAAAAAACAAAAAAAACCAAACAAACAAACAAAATTCAGCTTTAAAAGAGTTAGGATTCTTCAAGGATTTTATGTACCCCCTGTGCTACAAAAACCCAGTACCCCAACATGCTGACCTGTGTGGGATGAGGAGCAGATGCTCCTTTCCCAGCAGAATCTCCTTTCCCAGCTCACTTCACCCTTGCAGAGATGACACAGATTGGCAGATCTGGTGACACAAGAACCTCAAGGCTCCTCCAATGTGTGCTGCTCCTGGAGCAGGAGCTACAGCCCTGCACAGCAATTAGTGGGGAAAATAATTGAGTGGGGGTTTCCATTAGTGTTGGCTTTATATCCATGCCATGGATTCATTGGCTTTATATCCATGCAATGGATTCCTTGCTGTTCCTGCAGTGTTACAGAGCAGGAATGGCTGCTTGGCATGTTCATGGCTGTGAGGGCAGTGGGAGTGCTCACACACTGAGTCAATGCTTTTTTGATCCAGATTTTAGGGGGATGGTTATGGCAACTGTGGAGGTGTGGAGGTGGCTTTGGGGTGGCTGCTAGCTGCAGTGGTCAGGACGCTGCTTCTCCTGAGCCTTTGGAAGGTGCTGCCACCCAAGGCTTCCTTGGACAGCCCTGAACAACTGGTCTGGAGCCGGTTTGGTGTCCCACACTGGGACATCTCATTGGATATCTTCCATCCCAGGACTGGCTGGTCCTGTTTGGCTGATTTGGCCACAGCAGTTGGCACCCACACAGCCCCTGGATCCAGGGCCCACCCAGCTCCACATCCTTTATTTCTCATGTTAATCAGTCCAGTCTCTTTCCCAGCCTCCCATCTCCATTCCAGCAGTGCCCAGGTGTCTGTGCTCACAGCAGGCTCGTGCATTTTCCATCTGTTGCTGCTGTAGGTGGTTGAATCCCATCAGGAAGGGGTGTCCAGGTCAGATCCTGGGACCTACAAGCTGTGCTTGGAGCTCCTGGGTGTGCAGCCCCAGGAATCCATCCTGCTGGACAGCAGCAGCCAGAACCTGGAGGTGGCAGCCCAGCTTGGCATGAAAACAGTGAAGGTACAAAGTGGCACAGCCAGGGTGGGGTTTGGGGTGGATTTTGGGTCCAGGAGCTGTTGGGTTTGAGCAGCTCAGGATTTCCAGTTGACAGCGGCCGACTCTTGCCAAGCCTTTTGCTCCAGCCTCGCTTGTCCCTGCAGGATGTGGTGGGGTTAAAGCAGGGATCACTGGCAAAGTCTGCTCTGGGCTGTTTCATTCATGGCTCCAAACTCTGTGGAACCTCAGGGAGGTCTCTCCTCATTCCTGTTCCTCTGTTCCCTATAGGAGAAACAGCCCCATCCCTGTGGTTGAGACAAGCTCAAGCCCCTGTGGTTGGGGCTCAAGAAAATGAGCCCCAGATAATTCCCAGAAACTCTGAGGCCTCCTGGATGAGTCAGCTGGGGACTGCCAGGTTACCCCCAGGCTTTGGGGTCACTGAGCACAGGGGTTTTACTTTGGGGACATTGGGGAAAGGACAAGACTGGGACTGGTGGGAAGAGTGACCTCCACTCCCCTGGATTGCACACAGGGAATTCCAGCTCTGATCCCAGCCCAAGCTCACAGTGCCTGTGCCACCATCACAGCTCTCTCCAGGCAGAGTAAAGGTGGGAAGCTCTGTGCTGGCAGGGAATGAGCCAGGATTTCTGTGTGTCAGGGATTCAGTGCTGATGGACTCACAGATAAATGCATCCCAACCAGGCAGGGCTCTCTCTTTCCCAGGAAATTCTGTCTTCTATCTGTCACCCAGTGCTCCTCTCTCCCTCCTGGTTTCAGGTTGATGATCCAGCAGCAGCACTCAAAGAGCTGGAAGCCCATCTGGGGTTTCCTTTGCAAGGGTTTGTTCCCTATACTCGTTCAGTGAGACCAGGCATGGGAATCCCCAAGGATCGTCTGCAGAAGTACCTTGAGGATGTTCTTGGTGCCCACCCAACAGGTACTGCAGTGGCTTTGGCCCTTCCATCAGAAAACCTGCATATTCTGGAGCTTTTGGCTTTTTCCTATGACATAGGGACTGAAAAATAACATTAATGAAAGGTTCATAATCTCCAAGCAAAGAGCACAGCCATTCCAGTTTCAGTGTTCCATTACTTTCCTAGAAATAAGAAACAACATTTTAGGGCTTCCTCATTTTGGGAGGGGTTGAGCACAGGTTGCCAAAAAGATGCCAGGAATATTCCTGTCCTGTGAGGCAGCTGGGAGCCACTGCCAGGTTCCCCAGGGGTTTGGGACACAGAGTGAGCTCTCAGCCCCAGCTGCAGGAAGGGGATGGAAGGCCTGGAGAGGTGCTGACCCTCTGCTCCCTCCTCCCAGCCCCGCTGGAGTTACGGCAGTTTGAGTCCACCCGGAGCTATCTGGTGAAGTTTGGAGGTCGTTTGCTGGTGCTGAAGAAGGAGGAGGAGCCTCCCTCAGGCTCCTCAGGCCTTTCTGTCTCAAGGGAATACAGGTGAGGGGGTCCTGCTGCAGTTCCAGAGGAGCACGACACGTGGGGGGATCATTTATGGCCTCCCCTTGTTTTCCAGTGTGAGATAGGTCTGGGGGCTCCATGGGAAGATGTGGCTGTGCTCCTCTTACCTCCCCCCAGCCACGTGATTTTGGCATGTTTAAAGCTGAGTATTGAAGTTCACCATATATTGAAGTTGGAGGGAGAGACCCACCTTGCATTGGTCAGCCATCGACTCCGATTTATTAATCCATCAATCACTTTTTATAACAGTGTTAATCAAGTTCATGCATATTGCAAAATCTGAGCTCACAATAGGTCAGAGATAACACACCAACTCCACCTTATGTTTCCAATACCAAGATTTGGGTTCTCAAAATTATTCTTGCTTTCCCAAAACAGCCAAAGATAGAACATCCACTTGTTATGAGAAAGCTGCCTGAGAACTCTGATGTGCAAGGCTCTCAAGGCCTTCATGTTTGCCACTTTTACCTGTAGTTAAAAATAACCTGAGAACCTCTGCTGTTCACAGAAACAGTCTGTGAGAACCTGTCCCTCACAGCTGCCTTCTAGGCCATCCCTGAAAAAATCTCCAACAGCTGAGCACAGTGATAATGTGTGGATATTCCAACCCAGCAGTTCCTGGACTGATTCCCTGCACCTCTGTCCCTCCCTTTAGGGTCCTGAAGGCTCTGGCTGAGGCTGGTGTTCCTGTGCCCCCTGTGCTTGCTCTCTGCGAGGACAGAAGGTAACCCTGGCCCTCAGCTTTCACTCTGTGCTTGGCAACTGCAGCCAGATTCCCCCAAAGGTGAACAGAGAAGGAACCAGAGCTCACAAAGTGCTCTGATCTAATGAACATCTGTGCAGTGTGGGGCTGGAGGAGCCTCTAGATGTTCAAAGAACAGAATAATTTTATTTGGTTTGGTTTAGGTATGTCCCATTTTAGCAATTAATCCAAAAGCTCTCTTTGAAAAGCACTTAGAAAGCAATATTGTAGGGCTTCCTGCTGACTCAGAGTGCTCAGGTTTGCAATGAAGAAAGGATTTCTCCAACTGCCAGACCTCAGGCAGCAGTGACAGCAGCAAATCTGTGAGAGGACAGCCCTCGGGCCTACAGCCTGCTCAGATCCCTGCTGGCTGCAGTTTGCTGTGTTTGTGAGCAGCCCCAGAGCCCAGCCCACAGGCACTGCAGGGAACAGGGAGCAGCTGCTGCCGGAGCTCTGGGGCTGGCAGGGCCAGGGCAGAGCATGGCACAGCCACGGGCACAGCCTGAGCTGGGCTCCAGAGAGCACCCAGGTGAGGCCTGGGGACACGTTCAAGGTGCAGGTGAGATCTGGGGGGAGTGGCAGGATTGGCCTCAGCCCCACACATCCCATTTGCCTCCCCAGCATCCTTGGCTCTGCTTTCCTGCTGCTGGAGCACCGTGCTGGCCACATCCACCGCACCCTGTCCCTGCCCGCGGTGCCACCGCCCCGGCGCAGGTCCTGGTACGGGGCCATGGCAAACGTCCTGGCCAGGATCCACAGCCTGGAGCCGGGAGCAGCCGAGCTGCAGGAGCTGGGGGAGCACGGTGAGAGCAACCTCTGCTTCCTTTCTTCTCCTGGGTGTCAGCAGCTCAAGGGATGGGCAGGATGGACCAAACTGGGGGCAGGTGGGAGGGTGAGGATGAGCTGTCCAGAGTCTGAATCCCCAGGTGTGGTGGGAGGGTGGGAAGGGCTCTTCCAATCCAGGTTTCCTGTGAGTTCCCAAAGTTCTCCTCCCTTCCAGAACTTCCTGCCATGTTTGTTGCCATCTCTGCCCACTGTGGGTACAGGAGTAACTTCTTTGCTGACCAAACCTCCCCAAGCATCCCCTCCTGTCCCTCTGCAGAGACAGCTCAGCTTCCTGGAGCTGGTGGAGAAGTTTTTTTTGTCCAGGATTGGATTCTTTCCACCTGAATATTATTAAGAAAATATGAGACCCCTGGAAATTGCCGTTATAATCTTGAAGCTTAATCAGGATTCTGGACTGAGATCTGCTTGGCTGTTTGGCTTTTTCTGTGTCCCTTTTGAAGCCTCTTTGTGCCTTTCCCTGGTAGCCTCTGTTCCTCTGTTCCAGGAAATTACATCCAGCAGCAGTTTGAGACCTGGACAAAGCAATACAGAGCTGTGGAAACTCACACGATCCCAGCAATGGAGAGGCTCATCCAGTGGCTGCCTCTGCATTTTCCTGAATCCCAGAAGACAACACTGGTGCACGGTGATTTCAGGTACTGCCCTGCAGCACATCCTAGGCAGGAAGAGTGTAAAATGAGTGTAAAACAAGGACTGAGGGTAAGATGACCCCCAGACTCCAAAAGGTGCTGATTGGGCTGGGGCAGCGGCTTCAGAGCAGCCCAAAAGCTGGGTTTGGGTCAGGGTCAGCATCCCCAAGGAATGAGATTGAGTTTCTTCATCCAACAGCTGCAAATGCTGGTGTGACACTGGAGGATCATCAGCTCTTCTTGCAGTACCCAGGAATCAGCCCTGATCTGAGGCTCTGACTAACTTGGTTTCATTCTCCAAAGCCCAGTTTAGTTTATTATTAACCAGGGGGTTCAATATTGAGTAACCTCCATCCTCTGCTTGCAGAAATTAATGTTTCACTTTGTGCTGCCTTCCAAAGGACTCTGCAATTTTTGAAGAGAGTGAAGAGCACTGAAAGCACCTACTGCTGCTGAGCACTGGGATTTTCCCCTCCTCTGGAGACTTTCCTGATCTCTTTTTCCCTTTGATACAGGATGGGCCACCTGGTCTTTCACCCAGACAGGCCAGAAGTCCTTGCTGTGCTGGGCTGGAAGTTTGCCACTCTAGGAGATCCCCTGTGTGATGTGGCGAATAACTGTGTGAGCTTCTTCCTGCCAGCCCCCTCTGGTGCTCGCAGAGGTACAGAGGGGCACACTCACCTTGGCACACAGAGGAGCCAGAGCTCAGAGCAGATCAGCTCCTGCCCAAGAGCTCAGCTGGCACTGGGGCTCACTGCAGCTGGAAAGGGCTCTGGGTTTGCACTGTTTTCCCTCTCACTCCAGCTGGGAAGCTGGGCAACTCTTTTGGGTGGGAAAGTTGTGAAGCAGATCAGGACTGGTGTGTGCACTAAGTTATCCACTTGTTAGAAAGAAAAGTACAGGGTTAAACAGAGAGGTTCCCTGTCAGTCACAGTTTCACCCTAACCAGAACTGCCCCATGTGCATTTTGGGGCAGGGGCTGGTGCCAAACCCCAGAGCTCCCTATGGAGCCAGCACAGAGCTGTGCAGGTCCTGGAGGGTGCAGGTGTCTCCATGGAGGGGCCTGGCAGTGCCCAAGGCTCTCACCGTGCCCTGGGAGCTCTCAGCTGCTCTGGCAGCTCCCTGGTACCTCTTCCCATCTTCCAGGCTTGAGGAGCTGTGACTTGGGGCAGCTGGGCATTCCCACAGCAGAGGAGTATTCCCAGATGTACTGTGGCCACAGGGGAGTGCAGCACCCGGAGAACTGGAATTTCTACCTGGCCTTTGCCTTTTTCCGCCGGGCTGTGATGCTGCAGGGACGTCACCGCGGCGCCCTGGCAGGTGAGGAGCAGCAGGGCAGCTGTGTCCTGCACAGGGCACAGCCAGGGGCACAGAGCTGCTCCCTGCTCCAGCACAGGCCTCTCCCTGCCTGCTCTCTGTGCTCTGGGCTCTCTCCTTTCCTGGGAGAGCTGAGCAGAGGTCAAAGCTGGGAGCCCAGAGCTGTGTCCTGCAGATGGAGCTCTCCAACCTTCCAGCTCTGCACCAGCCTTGCCAAGGGACTCACAGGGAGGTGCTGAGAGCTCTCAGGGCTGTTTGTCTGCACAATCAGGTGTGGCCCTGGAGCCTTTATCAGAATGAAATCTGAAGTTATTTTCTCATCCCTTAGAGAGGAGTCTGCCCAAGTCCTGCTGGGCTGGCCCAGGGGAGGGCAGGTGATGCTGTTTGGGATGTGATACCCAACACAGGCTTTTCCAAACAAGTGTCCTGTTCTCTTGTCCCCAGGGAGGCCAGCTCCAGGTGACAGCAGCCCCAAGGACGCAGAGTTTGTGGCTGATCTGGCTTGGGATTTTGCTGTTAAAGAAGGATTCCGTGTGTTTGAGAGCCTCTCCCCTACAAAGCTGCTCCTGCGCCATTCCAGCACCTGGGCTGGGCAAGGGCCTCTCCTGGGCAGGAGTTTCAGCACCTGGGCACGGCCTGGGGCAGCCCCTGTGCCCAGAGCCCCCCTGGGCACTGCCCCCAGCAGCCTGGGGGGGATGGCACAGGGGCTTTGCTGCAAGATGGGCACCCAGAGGGGCTTTCTGAGTTCCCATTCCAGAGGGACTGCATGTCCTCTGCCAGAGCTGCAGGTGAGACATCTGTGCTGAAGCTGCTCTGCCTCACCTGCCCCAGGGTGGGGGTGGTGGCCTCCAAGTGTCCTGGCTCTCCTGATCATGGCAGACATTTGGCACTCCTGGAGCCCAGTGGTTTGGAGGGAAAGGGCTGGGTTCATATGGCTGCAACAGAGTTCATACCCTGGGAAACTGTGATTTTGGGAGCTGGCACTCCCTTCCAAGGAGAGCAGATTAACACCAGCCCAGCTGTGGTTGCTCACCCAGAGCAAGGCTGGGCTGGGCTTTTCAACACTTGCAAGGAAGAAATGGTTATTGTTCCTCCTGTCTCCCTCTGGGAAAGGCTGAGTGAATTCTCTTCTCTCTGTCCCTCTCTGCTCCCTTGAGAGGTCCCTTGCTCTTCCCCATTCACACATTCACAGTGAGTGGAAGCAAACAGCCCCACCCTTGGGCTGCTACCAAGATTATATTCCTAATTATTCTGGTGACATTATCAAATTCTAGTGGGTTACTTAACCTCCTTTCAGCTGCCAAAAAAAAAAAAATCCAGGTGCCCTTCCAAAGTGTTTGCCTGTGCTCTGGCAGAGACCAGCAAACACCAGCGTGTGAGGGCACTTGGCAGCTGATCCAGAGAAGGTGGAAGGGCAGGGAAGCAGCAGCTGTGGGGAATGTGGAGGTGCTGAGATGAGCAGGTCTCCTTGCCCTTCCTCGAAACACTCATCCTTGCCAAGTCTCCAACAGCAGGGTTGCCACACTCTCTCTGCTCCGGGCCTTGGGCTTGTGGAGCTGCTGCTGCTGGTGTGTGGCACCACAGAGCCCCCCCATCCCTGTCCCCTCCACATCCACCCCACTGCTCTTTCCTTGGCATCATCCCTGCCTGTCGGCCTTTGCTGTGCAAGTTGTGAAAGCCAGGGGAGGAGTTTTGCTGCCTGCAACAGCCAGATAATGCAGAGAACTGTTACACAGCCAAATATTCCCAGCCTGGAAGTGCCACAGTGCTCCAGAGCTGGGCACAGCCAAGGGCAAGGGCAAGGCTGCCCCTGCCAGCTGGCACTGCCAGGGGGGTTCATCCCTGGGAGTTGGCAGCTGAGCCATTCCTGGCTGAGCAGGGCAGGATCTCAGCTGATCCTGCCTCATCCTGCACCAGGAGCCAGCAGGCTCCACACGCTGATCCCAAAGGCTGCCTGTGGCCCCAGCTCAGGGAGATCCTCTCTGGAGGAGCAGAGGGAAGCTCAGTTCCTCCTTCAAAGCCATGGCTGCCCGTCAGAGGGGCAGCACCAGGGGCACCAGAGCTCTCATGGGCCTCATCCTCTTCCCGCAGGCACAGAGTGCCAGGACCAAGGCAGTGGCTGCACAGGCCATGGATCAGGGCACCAAGGTGAGCAGATTCCTCAGGCTCGAGCCTTCCCTGACCCAAAGAAAGGGCAACCCTGGGACTCCCCTGCAGTGTGGGGCCTGTGAGCTTGAGAGGTGATTTGTCCTGTGTGCTGTGGGGTCCCCAGTGAGGCTGTGGGGTCCCCAGTGAGGCTGTGGGGTCCCCTGTTTGCTGTTTCCCCAGCACTGGGTCCCCAGGGCTCTGCAAGGCTCTGGGGCGCTGCTGCCTGCTCCTGCAGCCCTGTGTGCCCACACGGGCTCTGCTCTCTCTCTCCCACAGGTCCCTGGAGCAAAACCTCTGCACAGAGCAGATCCCAGCCCAGCACTTCCCTTGGACCTGAGCCCCACGTGTGGCTGAGGGTCCCCAGGGGGCACAGGACTCTCCAAAGCAGAGCTGGGCCAGGAGCTGCAGCCCTGGGACACCTCGGATGGGGACCCAAACCCAAACCAGGCACTCTGGCATGGGAGAGGCCGTGCTGAGGGTGGCCTGTGAGCTCAGTGCCAGAGGTGTTTGGTGTTATCTGTGCTCGCTGCTTTTATTGCCTGGCTCAATGCAGGCCCAAGTCCACCCTTGGATCGTGGGGCTGCAGGATCAGAGCTGCAGCAGGGAGAGATGGCTGGGAGTGACCAGGCTGGGGGTGCTCAGCTTGGTTTTGGGAATAAACAGAATGGACCGGGATGTCTCTTGTCCTTCAGCAAATCTCTTCTTCTTCAGCACAACCTCCAGCAACATGCAGATGCTGGAAGAGTCCTCAGTGGTGGAAGGAACTGAATCCAGCCCTTGAGGTCTCTGGATTCAGGGGAGACTGCAGAGCTGAGGCAGTGCCTGCCCTGTGGAGCTGGGAGGATCCATGGTCCCATGAGTGTGGTGGGGTCTCTTTGGGGACCATGGAGGTGCAGACTGGATCAGTGGGAGCTTTCAGTGCTTTACAGAGCCAGGGGAGAACTGTGGGAACAACTTTGTGAGCATGAGCAATTTATTTGTTGTATTAATTAATTATTAAAGTAATGGGTAAGGTTCTTTGGGTTCTCCTGTTCCTCCAGCGTGGGTGCAGCCTCACAGCCCAGGTGCCCGGGGTGGGCACCACCTGCCAGCCCTGGGGGGCACAGGGGGTGCTGCAGAGAGCCCTGGGGGCCGTGCTGGCTCAGCACAAGGACCGCGAGGCTGCAGGGATAACCGGTAACCTGAGCCTTGGATTCTCCCAAGCTGCGGGGTGAAATTCCACCTCAACCTCGGGCATTTGGCTCTGCCGCGGAAGGGGGAGGGCGCTGAGCCTGTGTGTGCCCAGCCCAGATATTTGGGATGGTTTCCCAGCCGGCTCCTGACTCCGGCACCTCCCGCTCCCTCGGGCCGGCTCGGGGGCCGAGAGCCGCGTCTGCCCCGGGGGTTCAGCTCTGCTGGCTCTGTGGAGAGAGCCAAGGGCGTTACTGAACACGCAGCAGGGCTCAGCGCCGGGGCTGCCCATGCCGGGATCGGGCACAGTCACGGCTTAGCCCCGAGCCGGAGCTCAGCTCTGTGACGCGCCCTGGGACACCTTGAGCCGCCCGCTCTGGGGACACGGGCACAGCTCTGCGGGGACAGCGGCTCTGGCCTCTCCCAGGGGGGGTTAACACGAGCAGGGCTGTGACAGGAGGAGAACGCGTCCTCCTTGCGAGTGCCGCTTTCTAAAGGGCTGCCCGGGAATTCATCCACCCCCTGCCCGGGAATTCATCCACCCCCTGCCCGGGACACGGGCGGACAGGGATGAGGAGCCCGAGACCCAGCACAAGAGGATTTCTTTCCAGCTGATCCGGGAGACGCACGGCCTAATCCGTGTCCTGCTGGATAACCTGGGGAGGGCATTTTGCCTTCTCCGGGCTGGGCTGTTCCTCCCTGCTCAACTGGGCTGATACTGCCCTGGACAGGAGAGAAATGCCCGGAAAGTGCAAATGCTGGAACCTCCAGCAAGAATTTCAGCAGCTTAGGATGTCCAGGACAGTCGGTGAAACCACTCCTGAACTCAAATATTGTACATTTTTTCTGTCCCCTTTAATAAACCAGAGCCATCCCTGTCACCCTTCACAGACTCCTCACTGAGTCTCTTTTACAGGGTAATACCACAGGTCTTTTTTTTTCAGAGGTTTAAAACCTCTCTGTATTTTTGGTCTGTGGCTTTCTTTGTGATGATAACCCGAGCACACCTCTGTTCCCTGCACTTGGACACGCTGAAGTTGCACAAGGCATCTAAAACAAACCAGAAAAAAAAAGGCCTTTAGCCATTGTTGGGAGCGATTTCACAAAACCTCTCATTTGCATTCACCCAGAAACTCCCTGTTGTGAAAGCACTTCCCTGGCTTTGTTCCACTGCCCCTACACACGGGAGGGGCTTTTGGGTGCCTGGGTGGACGGTAATGGTGGCATATCCATGGAACCGAGAGTGCAGGTCCCCAAATTCTCCCTCATCACCTTCCTGCAATAATAACCAGCTCAGCAGAGATGTTTCTGTTTTTTTGTGTTTTTTTTCCCTTTTTTTTCTTTTTTCCTGGTTGTTTCCTGCAACAAGGCACAAAGTTCCATGGGCATAGGCTGGGAAAAGACGGGACAGGGACAGTGCTGGACACGGATGAGGCACTCCCTGTGCACCAAACCAAGCCTGATTTGAACCGAACAGAGCTGAACCGACCCGAACCGTGCTGACCCGAGCCGAGCCAAGCCACGCTGATCTTAACGTGACCGTGCTGAGCCAAGCTGTGCTGCTCGAAGCGAGCTGGATCAGCCTTTTCCATAGGAGCCAAGGCCCCCAGGCTGGTTCTGCGGGGGCCGTGCCGAGGGAGCCGCGGTGGGCGGTGCCGAGCGGGGCGGGCGGAGCGGGGCTGTCCCGGCGTGCGGGGCCCGGCCCGGCCCAGCTGAGCTCAGCATGCTGCGGGCGGCGGTGCGCGCCTCCCGGCTCTGCCCGGCCCTGCTCCGGGCTCCCTTCTCGGCCGCTGCCGCCTCCCCCATCCCGGCGCCCAACCCGCGCCCCGATGTCGCCTACAGCAAGGTAGGGCCGCGCTGGGAGCCCGGGGCACCGCGCCGGGCCGGGGCTTCGGGGCTTCCGTGTCCGCCGAGCGAGCTCCGTGCGCGGCCGGGCCGGCCCGGGTGGCGCTGAGCCCGGAGCAGCCGCGGGTTCGGGCCCAAGGAAAAGAGGAACCCTGGGTGCAGCCGCAGGCACAGGGTGTGTGTGTGTGTGTGTGTGTGTATGTGTGTATGTGTGTGTCTGTGTGTGTGTGTGTGTGTTTCCCATCGCCGCGCGGCTCTGCCCCCTTCCCTCGCTGCCTTCAACAATTCAACAACACAAGGCAAAAACTCCGGGCAAGGGCACGGGAGGGAGGGGAAGGTGCCTGGCTGGTTTATCTGCAGAGAGCGGACCCTTGCTCCAGGAAAACCCTGTGGGATCACCTGTGCCAGGTGCGTGCCAAGGCACCCGGCCGCTCCTTCCCCGGTGGCCGTGCCCGGGCTCTTGGTGGTTGTCTGGGTGTTCTGCAAGTGAGCACCGCGATCTTTGCACTCCCATTCTCTTGCCACAGACCTGAAAAAAAAAAATTAACCTTAGAAAGAAAGAGTTGGTAAAAAGCTGCTGTTAGCACCTGGTTCTGGTGCATGGGGAGCCTAAAGTTGGTTAATCTGGGAAATAACAATTATTTGGATTGGGAAAGATCCTTAAGACTCATAAGAAATCCTGTATAAGCTCTGGTGCTCTGGACAAAATCAGCTCACTGTGTTGTCTGTGCCTAAAGCATTTTCCCACTCCTCAGTCTCCTGAGCTGTCCCTGCACAGCCCCAGCCAGGATTCCAGCTTTCTCAAGGACCCACCAAGATGGGAAGCTCTTCCAGCTCACGTGCTGTTTGCTGAGCTGTGAATTCCTTTATTCACTCGAGGCTGTGTTGTGTGCTTTTAGGCTAAAGTATCTCCTTCATATTGCTGCAGGTTTGGAGCCCACACAAGTCAAGTTTTAATTAACCAGGCTCCTCAGATGCCATCAAAGAAGCAAAGCTCTCCCTGATTCCCCTGGGCTCACCCTGCTTGGCTTTTCCTTGCAGATTTTCATAAATAACGAATGGCACGATGCAGTCAGCAAGAAAACCTTCCCCACCGTCAACCCAGCCACGGGAGAAGTCATCTGCCAGGTGGCTGAGGGCGATAAGGTGAGCGCTGTGGGGCTGCCGTGGGTTTGTTCTCCGTGGGAGCAGCTCCAGAGGGGATGCAGGGGAAGGCACCAGCCCCTGTCCCACCTGGGCAGCTCCGTGTTTGCAGCAGTGTCTGATCTGTGCAGACGCCACACCGAGTGCTGCTCGTGTCCTTGCTTGGCTACTGCTTAGAAAAAAAGAAATGGTGGGGAATAAAGTCAGTAATCATCACCTGCCTTATGCAAGGCGCTCCTGGAGTCTGTGGCAGAGCTGAGGTGGTGTTTCCCAGCAATTTGAGGTTTTTCCTACAGTCTGGAAACCTGTGTGTGTTCCCCAAGGGAGGGGAGAGTGAGGGAAACCCTTTGTTGTTTGCTTCTCTGGCTTGTCCTGGCGAGACCATTGCAGCAAGCCAGGACAGAGAACCAGGTAGGAACCAGCAAATGCCCTGGCAGGACAAAATCATGGAACAGAGACAGCTGATCCAGGAGAAAACTCCTTTGGACTGGATTGTGAAAAAGTGCCCAAAGTAGACTTCCAGAGCTTTTTCCATGCCTCATTCTAGGATGCAAATATTAACCCAGCAGGTGACATTGCAGAAATAACCTGATGATATTTGCGCTCTGTGTAGCTGAAATAACAGAGGCTGAACACAGGCAGAGGCTGCACAGCTGCTGCACCCATCGGCTCCTCTGCCATTGCTGCTGCTTCCTGCTCACGATGGGGAAGCCGTGTCCTCACAGGGCGTGCTGAGCTTGGTGCTCCTGGGGAAGGGGCCCGGGTGCTCCCCTGCCCTGGGACTGCAGGTTCTCCCCCGGAGCCCGGCAGGAGCAGCCCCCGGTGCTGCCTGGCCTCGGGCAGCTTTCTCCGGCAGGGCAGGGAGGGTTTGTTGTGTGCGGAGAGGGAGGGAGCGGCGCTGGTTACTCCTCGCTCAGCCTTTGCCGCGCTCCCCCGCAGGCAGATGTGGACAAGGCGGTGAAGGCGGCCCAGGCCGCGTTCCGGCTGGGCTCGCCCTGGAGGAGGATGGATGCATCGCACCGCGGCAAGCTGCTGAACCGCCTGGCTGACCTGATCGAGAGGGACCGCGCCTACCTGGCCGTGAGTGCCGGACCCGCGGGGCTGTGCCCGCTCCTCACCCCCAGCTCACACCCACAGAGGGTGGGGAGGCACTTCTGCAAAAATCCAACAGACAGCGCAGGCTGCAAACTGAGAACTGACTCAGTTCCCCCCCAGCTCCTCAGGGAACTCTGCTGTCTTTGCAGGCCCTGGAAACTCTGGATAATGGCAAACCCTACGCCATCTCCTACCTGGTGGACTTGGACATGGTGATCAAATGTCTCAGGTGGGTTTGGGGGCCACAGCTGGGCCATGGTGCTGAGGCTCTGCAGGTTCAGCCACCTCCAAACTCCGGGGCTGTGGGATCTGAGTCTGATCTGTGATGGTTTCAGATCAGACATTTTGGGTTTACTTTCTGCTTCTACTGTTTTCTTTTGTTTCTGCTTTTTGCTACTCTGACCTCCCCAAGTCACACAGGTGGTGGTGGTCTGTTAGCACACAAATATTTCTATTTGCTGTCCATTCTTTAAATCACCTGTGTGGGAAATACCTGCACTGAGTTGGGACTGAAACAGAGGAATCCTCTTTTATTTTCTGCTGGCAGCAGACTTGTTTTAATTCCAGTGACCAATTTGTTATTGTTTGCAGATACTTTGCAGGCTGGTCAGATAAATTCCATGGCAAAACCATCCCGTTAGATGGAGACTTCTTCTGCTACACAAGGCACGAGCCCGTGGGAGTCTGTGGGCAAATCATCCCAGTGAGTAAAGAGGAGCAGCAGCTCCTGCAGGGCTGCAACAATTCAGGGTTGCACTCTGGGTTCCCCTCTGTTGCCAAGCTCTGCTTCCTGCCAGGCTGAACAAAGCTGGGCTTGCACCAGCTGGGAGGGTTCTCACCTCACCCACCCTGGGAGAGCAGAACTGCCTCTTGATTTCATGGGCTCTGCTGATTAAAAAAAAAAAGGGGGGGGGGGTTTAAGCTCATTTATAGGAATTATCTGACTCAGAACCACAGTTAAGTTTAAATTCTTGCCTAGAATTAACTCCAAAATTTTGTGTGATGAGGAAAAATCCGAGACTCTTCCCAAAGTGTTGATTTGAGTGGAGCTCCGGTTCATTACTGACTAATCAGAAACTTTTACTTTCTCCTTGTTTTTCAGTGGAACTTCCCACTGTTGATGCAAGCATGGAAACTGGGGCCTGCCTTGGCCACTGGCAACGTGGTTGTCATGAAAGTGGCAGAGCAAACCCCCCTGACTGCTCTCTATGTGGCCAGTCTGATCAAAGAGGTGAGGATGAGGCCAGGATTCCATCACTGCAGGAGCAGGGAAGGGCTGGGTTGATTTATCAAAAAAATTCTCTTGTTCATATCTTGTTCATATTCATCTGCATGTGCAGATGATGTAAGTCTTGATTAGGGAAGGACTCTTTGAGGTTTGATTGCATAATGAACTTCAGAAAGTGAACATATATCTGTATTTCCGTGTGTATTCACACCTTCAACTTGTGCTTGGGATGTGGGGTGGGGAGAGGAATCGTCCTGGTTGTTGCAAACAGCTTTAAAATGAAGCCCTGGGAGATGAAAGGAGGAATCAGAGGAGTGAAGGCTGTCACAGACACAGGAGGGCAGTGGAAGCCTTGCTTTGGCAGAGGAATGATGCTGCTGTGTCTGCCAGGCTGGATTCCCCCCGGGCGTGGTGAACATCATCCCTGGCTATGGCCCCACGGCAGGAGCTGCCATCTCCTCCCACATGGACGTTGACAAAGTCGCCTTCACCGGCTCCACCGAGGTAAGGGAGCGCCCTGAGCCCTGGCACCATGGAATGGCCCATGGCTGGTGAAATACTGCAGGTGCTTTGCCTTCTGCACCTCACTCAGAGCTGATTCCAGGGTATGAAATGTATATTTGCATTAGCTAAGGCTCCGTTGTTCTGATTTGATTCTTTAGAGTATTTCCTGTTGTTTCCCCTGAGCTGTTTCTTGTTGGAGGTGAAACTCAAAGCCCTGCCAATGAGGATTAGCATGAAATGCTGAGTGAGATGTAAAGCCTGGTGCTGATGGGAGTTAATTCCAACACCTGCTCTGCCCTCCCTGCAGGTTGGACACCTGATCCAAAAGGCTGCAGCACAGAGCAACCTCAAGAGGGTGACCCTGGAGCTCGGAGGGAAGAGCCCCAATATCATCTTGTCTGATGCAGACAGTGAGTGGCTGCTGGGGAATGTCTGCTCTGTGCCTTTTACCTTGGCTGCTTCCAGAGCTGGAGGGCAAAGGGAAAGGAAGGAAAGGTCTCCAGTGTGAGGCTCTGGCCCTGACACCTCCACTCTGCTGCATTCGTGTATCAGCACTCACCACTCCCACTGCTTTTCCCAGCGCTGGGTAGTTCAGCTATCAACAAAAAAAAAAGAATTGTTTCAGTATCTTCCTCTAGTCCTTACCCCACTTTTTAATTTCTCTTGGAGCACACGACTCTTTTCTTCCATGAAGTTCTGCTCCCCTCATCCCTTGTATATAAACTAATTTTTGGCCTCAATGAGCCAACACTCACTTAACTGAGCAGTTAAGTAAGGAAGAAAATTCATCCTTAACACCTGATAATTTCCAATGAGAACTGTAACCTGCCTCAGGTTGGATATCTTTCTCTAGTCTGGGGTGCTTTAATAAAGAATTAAATCTGCAACTCCTGCCCTCCAACCCATGGCAAATGCTGTCAACTGAAAGGACTTTGTATCCCCAGCAGCCTCTGTCATAAATGTGCTGAAACAGTCCCAGGTCTGGTTGGCTTTGTTTGCTTATTTGTTTTCTCTCTCTCTTCCCAGTGGACTGGGCTGTGGATCAAGCCCACTTTGCCCTGTTCTTCAACCAAGGGCAGTGCTGCTGTGCTGGCTCCAGGACCTACGTGCAGGAGGACATTTACAACGAGTTTGTGGAGAGGAGTGTGGAGAAGGCCAAGGCCAGGGTGGTTGGGAACCCCTTTGACTTCAAAACCGAGCAGGGCCCTCAGGTGGGAGCAGGAAGCGCCCTGAGCTGTTACCTCATGAAATTGTCCCAATCTTCAGTCCCTGTGGAGATTAGAGTGGGATCTGTTGATTAACCTGGTTTGAACTGAGCCCGTTAGCACTGGTGCAGGAGGGAGGGGTTAATGAGCCAGTGGGACAATCTTGGCATTTAGAAATGACCATTTCCCTTTGGAGCTTGCCTGGCAGCTGCTGCAGGGAGGAATGGCAGCTGAGCTGTTTGTCCCTGCTGGCTCTCAGGTGGATGAGGAGCAGTTCAAGAAGATCCTGGGCTACATCAGCACGGGCCAGAAGGAGGGAGCCAAGCTGCTGTGTGGTGGCAGCCCCGCTGCAGACAGGGGCTACTTCATCCAGCCCACGGTGTTTGGGGACGTGCAGGACAGCATGACCATCGCCAGGGAGGAGGTGAGTGCTGCAGCACCGGCAGCTTCCAGTGGGAGATGGAACAAATAAATGTATTTCCATTAATAGCTGTTGAAACTAGGTGGAGCGGTGGTTTTTAATTTTTTATAGCTTATTTCTTCTAGGGGGATGTCTTTTGTTAATGAGCTGTTGAGGTTTATGGCATTATTGATAAAATTACAGTATTTTACTGTGAGATGTTTTACTTAGGGGGAGGAGCTAAGCATTCTTAAGTAGTATGTTAAATCTCAAATTGTATCTATAAACAGCTTTTTTGATTGAGCTGAGAAGCCTCAGAGAAAAAGGGAAACAATATTATCTCATTTGCTTCTCCTGTGTTTTGCTGCTTTGGAATGTGGTTTGGAGATTGTTTATCCAACAGAGGTTTCATGTGAATTGTTTTTACTCATTGGCCAATCAGGGGCCAAGCTGTGTCAGACTGAGGAGAGAGATTTTCATGAGTATTTTTTAGCCTTCTGTCTGGATCCTTTCTGTATTCTTTGGTATAGCATAATATATAATATATAATATATAATATATAATATATAATATATAATATATAATATATAATATATAATATATAATATATAATATATAATATATAATATATAATATATGTAACATGTAATATATTATATATTATAGATTATATATATATTATATGTAATATGTATTATAATGTATTATATAAAATGCAATGTAATAGAAAATAAAATGTAAAACTTAATGTAATAAAACATAAAATATAATAAAAAATATAAGAATATAACATAATAAAATGCAATATATTATAATATATAATTATATATATTATATAATATATATTGTATAACATATAAATATTATATAATGTATAATATATTATGCATAATATATAATATAAAGTATATTATATTTTATATTATTTATATTATATTTTGTATTATAGATTATCTATAAAATATATGTAATATAGAATAAATCATATGTAATACAGATATATATCTGTATATAGTATATATAGCATATAGTGTATACTATATAGTATAGTAGTATATACTATGTATATATTATATAGTGTATACTATATATAGTATATATAGTGTATATATATAGTATATATATAGTATCTATATAGTATATCTATATAGTATATCTATATAGTATATATATAGTATATAGTATAGTAGTATATACTATGTATATAGTATATAGTGTATACTATATATATAGTATATATATATAGTATATATATAGTATATATATACTATATAGTATAGTAGTATATACTATGTACATAGTATATAGTGTATACTATATATATATAGTATATATATATAATATAGTATATATAATGTATAATATAGTATGTATTATATATTATGTATAATACACAATATATATATTATATTATCTCTAATATAATATAATATAATATAATATAATATAATATAATATAATATAATATAATATAATATAATATAATATAATATAAGCCTTCTAAGCACACGTTGTCAGCGTGATCCCCCCTCACCCCCTGGGCCCTCAGGCAGTCCCAGCCCCGGTTGCTCTGTGTGTTCCTCCCTCTGCTTTGGCTCCTTGCAGATCTTCGGGCCGGTGATGCAGATCCTCAAGTTCAGAACCATCGAGGAGGTGATCGAGAGAGCCAACGACTCCAAGTACGGCCTGGCAGCCGCCGTGTTCACCAGGGACCTGGACAAAGCCAACTTCGTGTCCCACAGCCTCCGGGCTGGCACTGTCTGGTGAGCCTGGCACCCCCTGGCACCCCCTTGGCACCCCCTGGCACTCTGGGCCTCGGTTTGGGGTCAGTTTGACTTGGGCTCTGCTCAGGGTCACAGCAGAACTTCAGGTGTAACAGGAACTCGGTAACATTGGAGTGTACTTTTTATAGGCATTTGTTTTTGTAGATTTTTAATAGGTATTTATAGATTTTTAATAGACATTTATAGGTTTTTAATAGATATTTATAGGTTTTTAATAGATATTTATAGGTTTTTAATAGATATTTATAGATTTTTAATAGATATTTATAGGTTTTCAATAGATATTTATAGGTTTTCAATAGATATTTATAGGTTTTCAATAGATATTTATAGGTTTTTAATAGATATCGAATAGTTTTTTGATAGAAATTTAATAGTCTTTAAAATAGGTATTTAATAGACTTTAAAGTAGATATTTAATAAATTTAAAATAGATATTTAATAAATTTAAAATAGACATTTAATAGATTATTTTAAAATAGACATTTAATAGATTATTTTAAAATAGACATTTAATAGATTTTTAATAGCTATTTAATAGATTATGTAATAGATCTTTTATAGATTATGTAATAGATATTTTATAGATTTTTTAATAGCTACTTACATATTTTAATAGATACTTAATAGATTTTTAAATAGATATTTAATAGATTTTTAGTAGATATTGAATAGTTTTTTTAGTAGATATTTAGATTTTTATAGCTTTTATATGGATATTTGATAGATTTTTTATACAGATAGTTTATAGATTTTTTATATAGGTGTTTGATAGATTTTTATACAGATATCTTGTAGATTTTATATACATATTTGAAAGATTTTTATATAGGTGTTTGATAGATTTTTATAGCTTTTATACAGATATTTTATAGATTTTAATATAGGTATTTTATAGATTTTTTAATAGATATTTATAGATTTTTAATAGATATCGAATAGTTTTTTGATAGAAATTTAATAGACTTTAAAATAGGTATTTAATAGACTTTAAAATAGATATTTAATAAATTTAAAATAGATATTTAATAGATTTTTAATAGACATTTAATAGATTTTTAATAGATATTTAATAGATTATGTAATAGATCTTTTATAGATTTTTTAATAGCTACTTACATATTTTAATAGATACTTAATAGATTTTTAAATAGATATTTAATAGATTTTTAGTAGATATTGAATAGTTTTTTTAGTAGATATTTAGATTTTTATAACTTTTATATGGATATTTGATAGATTTTTTATACAGATAGTTTATAGATTTTTTGTATAGGTATTTGATAGATTTTTTAATATAGATATTTCATAGATTTTTTTAATACGGCTATTTTATATATTTTTATATCGATATTTTATATATTTTTGTATTGATATTTTGTAGATTTTTAATATAGATATATTATAGATTTTTAATATAGACATTTTATACATTTGTATATAGACTTTTAATAGATTTTTATACAGATATTTTATCAAATTTTATATAGGTTTTTATCGATTTTTTGTATAGATTTTTATTGATTTTTTTTAATGCAGATTTTTATTTTTTTTTAAAGACATAGAATTTTTAGTAGATATTTCATAGATTTTGGGATAGCTATTTTATAGATTTTTTGATAGGTTCCTTACATAGATATTTGATGGATTTTTAATAGATATTGGATAGATTTTTTAAATATAGATTAAAAAAATAGATATTTATTTATTTAGTGTTGCTCCCTGAGCTGTCTCACCTTCCCTTTTCCTTCCAGGATCAACTGCTACGACGTGTTTGGAGCCCAGGCTCCCTTTGGGGGCTACAAAGCCTCTGGCAACGGGAGGGAGCTGGGGGAGTATGGCCTGGAGGCCTATGTGGAGGTGAAAAATGTGAGTATTTCCTATGTGGAGGTGAAAAATGTGAGTATTTCCTATGTGGTGGTGAAAAATGTGAGTAGTTCCTGTGTGGTGGTGAAAAATGTGAGTAGTTCCTATGTGGTGGTGAAAAATGTATTTCCTATGTGGAGGTGAAAAATGTGAGTAGTTCCTATGTGGAGGTGGAAAAATGTGAGTAGTTCCTATGTGGAGGTGGAAAAATGTGAGTAGTTCCTATGTGGAGGTGGAAAAATGTGAGTAGTTCCTATGTGGAGGTGGAAAAATGTGAGTAGTTCCTATGTGGAGGTGGAAAAATGTGAGTAGTTCCTATGTGGAGGTGGAAAAATGTGAGTAGTTCCTATGTGGAGGTGGAAAAATGTGAGTAGTTCCTATGTGGAGGTGGAAAAATGTGAGTAGTTCCTATGTGGAGGTGGAAAAATGTGAGTAGTTCCTATGTGGAGGTGAAAAATGTCAGTAGTTCCTGTGTGGTGGTGAAAAATGGGAGTATTTCATATGTGGAGGTGAAAAATGGGAGTATTTCGTATGTGGAGGTGAAAAATTGTGAGTAGCTCCTATGTGGAGGTGAAAAATTGTGAGTAGCTCCTATGTGGAGGTGAAAAATTGTGAGTAGCTCCTATGTGGAGGTGAAAAATTGTGAGTAGCTCCTATGTGGAGGTGAAAAATTGTGAGTAGCTCCTATGTGGAGGTGAAAAATTGTGAGTAGTTCCTATGTGGAGGTGAAAAATTGTGAGTAGCTCCTATGTGGAGGTGAAAAATGTGAGTAGTTCCTATGTGGAGGTGAAAAATGTGAGTAGTTCCTATGTGGAGGTGAAAAATGTGAGTATTTGAGTAGTTCCTGCAGGCAATGCCTTCCCCACCCTCTGCTGCAGCTCCAAATGTCCCTGTGCCATTGCTGAGGGCTGGAACCCCCAAACCTTGAGCTTTTCAATATACTGGTTTTTCTCCTGCTTCTCACCATTCCAGTGAATACCCCTGCAAAGACAAAAAAAAAAAACCCAAACTTGTAACTTTTCCTTTTTTTTCTCCTTTTTTTTTTATCCCTAGGTGACAATCAAAATTCCACAGAAAAACTCCTAAAGGACAGCAACCTTCTCCACAGATTTGAAAATGATTTTGCAGCTTCATGAGGAAAGCTCAAGACAGAAAATTTAGTATGCACAATTACGTAGCTCTGCATTAAGAGGTGGTTTTTTAGGTGTTTAAAGGAGCTTTTGTTAAAAAAAGAAACAAACCTGCTTGGCTTTATCTTTTTAAAATACCAAATACAGCTGGCTGAACACTGCCAAGGTGGGATGGTTATTTTGGGAATGTATTGTGTGGGTGCAGTCACCCAGAGGAGAGTGGTGTGAAAAATAAGCTTCTTTTTCCCAATAAATCATTTAAATGCATCTTTAGTCTAGAAGGATTTATAGAATAGAAAATAACAGTCTTACAGAGCTAGGTTTATAACCCTTGTTCTATGAACTGTGTTTATTTTCTGTGAGCAAAGGGAATTGAGTTCGATGTGTACCTGGGCAGGGAGCAGTGTGAAATCTGAGGGAAAAGTGTTTGTTTTGTTCCGTCCTGCTGGTTGTAGCCACTCCAAATAAACATTTCTTGCCGCAATGCACTCAACCCTACTTTTGTGGGAGGTTTGTGCCAGTGAGCCCAAGCACACACGAATTCCTTCACCCGTTATTTTTAAGGGTTTGCTCTTTCTGTGCTGCCCGCTGGGCTTGTGCTGCCTTGATGTGACAGGGACACTCCGGCTGGAGGAGTGAGCGGGGGCTGGGCCTGACTGAGGGCGGTGGGGCTGCCGTGGGAGGCACGGCCATGCTGTGATGCCTGGGGAGGAGCGGAGGGCACAGAGCAGCTCCTGCACGGCCGCTTCCCCTCACGGCCCCGAGGGCGGCCATTCCCCTCAGATCTCGCGAGACTTGGACCCGCTCGTCCCCTCAGCCCGGCGAGCGCGCCGAGTTCTCGCGAGAGTTCCCGGACCCGACGGGCGGCAATTCCCTCCGGTAGGTCCCGCCCACCGAGATATCGCGAGACTTCGCTTTGTCCCGCCCCTCCGATTAGGGGCGGAGCTACCTCACTTCGCTCCGCCCCCGGAGGCGCGGCGATTATAACGTCATCACAAAGCGCCGCCTATGTCGAAAGCCCCGCGCGGTCTTTCCCGTTGCCGTCGCGCTTTTAGAGCTGCCCGCAGCCGCCTGCAAACCGCTCCAGCGCCGTGGCGGCGGCTCCCAAAACCCCGCGGCGGGCGCGGGGCGGGCGCGGCCATCCCGCTTCATCCTCCCGTACCACCCTTAGCATCACCAGTGCTGCCGCGGCGGCCCGCGCAGTCCGGCGGGGCTGCCCGGCGGGGGCTCCGGCGATGTCCGGCTCCCGGGCGGCTCCTCCCGGTTGAGCGGCGGCTCCGCGCGGGCCCCGCGCCCTCCCCGCGCCGCACCCGCGGCCCGCCCGGCCGGGCATGAGGCGGAGCGGCGGCGGCACAAAGGCTCCAGCGGGGCTGCGCCTTGCCTGAGGCGGCGCAGGGCCCGCCGCGCCCCGCGGGGCGATGGCGCACGATCACGACATGGAGCGGACGATCAAGGTTGGCGGCGGGGCGGATTTCGGGGCGCTTCGTCCCGGGGGGGTTCGCTCGGGATCCCGCACAGCGAGGAGCTGAAGTTTGTGGTTGTTTGTGTTTTGGGGAGCGGAGGGATTGGTGCTCGCCGGCCGCGAGTTGCGGTGTTCCCTCATTAATTAGCGCTGCTGGTTAATGAGGGGCTCATTATTATGTTAATGAGCGCCGCGCTCGTTCCGCCCTTCTGGACGCGGGGTTGGTCCCGATCTGTCCCGGCTCCAGTTCCCTTTACCCAACGGAGCTGATCCCAACTCGGATGTGAAGTTTTTTGGGTTTTTTATTTTCTCCTTATCCTGAGGGTTCTGCCCAACGTCCCCATGGCACAATTCCAAATTCCTTTTGTCCAAATCCTCCTTCCCCGGCTTTGTTCCCCTTTCCCGGATTAATATTCATAAAACACAAAATAATGTCTCTAAAGCACAAAATTCATGTCCATAAATTATCTGATTTCAATATCCCACAAGTTTCTCTAAGCTCCTCCTGAAAACCCCAAATTCCTCTGATCCTCTGCGATTTCTGCCCCTTCTTTCTAAACCCTATATAAATTAAACTTGTATCATTTAATACTTTAATAATCTTTAGTACTTTATAAGTACTCATTATTTTATATTTTATACAGTTTATTTTTGCTTTATTTAGCTCAGGTTTGGTTGTTCTGGGATTTAGGAGAGGATTTATTTCCAGATTTGGGGATTGAGGAGCAGGAGCTGGAATTCTCCAGGATGGGATTTTTCTCTTATTCCATCCAGTTTATCCCAGCAGCATCCTGGACTCCCAAAACTCCAAATTTCCAACCTTTTTACCATCAATATCTGTAAAAATTAAGTTTTTAAATGGTTTAAAATAGGTTTGTAAATGCTTTTAAAACATGACAGAAGGCTTACACAATGTGCATCTGAAAGCAAACCTTGAAATTAAAAATTCTGGCTTAGAAATGCCATGGAACAGGACAAGTGTTGAGAAATTTAAATAAATTTCAGGTCAGAAATTCAGAAATAAATTTAAGGACAGCCTTGCAAAAAAACCCTAAGTACTTTATTAAAATAAGTTAAAATAACTAAAATTACTTAAATTATTAAAATAAATTACTCCACAGGATTATTTACATTGTACATTATTTACATGATATTTTTGGAATTCTGTTTTTCCTTTGGGAGTTCTGCTTGTCCTTGGAGAATTCTGGTTCTCCCTTGATAATTCTGCTTTTCCTTTTGGGAATTCTGCTCCTCCTGTGGGAAATCAGATTTTCCTTTTGGGATTCTGCTTTTCCCCTGAAAATTCGGCTTTTCCTTTTGGAATTTTGCTTTTTTCTTTGGGAATTCTGCTTTGCCTTTGGGAATTCTACTTTTGAAATTCTCATTTTCCCCTGAGAATTCTCCTTTGGGAATTCTGCTTCTCCTATGGGGATTTTTGCTTTTCCTTTGGGAATTTTGCTTTTTTCTTTGGGAATTTTGCTTTTCCCAATGGAATTCTGCTTTTCCCCTGGGAATTCTGCTTCTCCTTTTGGAATTCAGCTTTTCCTCTGGAAATTCTGCTTTTCCTTTGGGGATTCTGCTTTTCCTTTGGGGATTCTGCTTTTGAAAATTCTCATTTTCCCCTGAGAATTCTCCTCCTCCTTTGGGAATTCTGGTTTTCCTTTTGTAATTTTGCTTCTCCTTTTGTAATTCTGCTTTTTCTTTTGGGAATTCTCCTTCTCCTTTGAGAATTCTGCTTTCCCCCTGAAAATTCTGCTTCTCTTGTGGGAATTCTCCTTTCCCCATGGAATTCTGTTTTACCTTTGAAATTCTGTTTTTCCAGAATTCTCAGCATCCCATCCTTCTGGAGTAATTCCCAAATTCTTGGCTCTGTGAAACTTTGCTGGAATTCTGGATATTTCCCATCATTATCCCACTGAAAATTCAGGTTATCCATCAAAAGTTTCAGATTCCTGGAATTTTGGATATTCCAGGAATTCCATCCCCACGAAATCCAGCTTGAAACACTTGGATGTTTTTAAACACATTGGTGCTTTTCAAGCATTTTCAGCTGTTTGGGATCAAAATTATGGAATTTTTAAGGTTGGAAAAAAATGAACATGCTGGGAATTCCTGGTGCTGAGGTTGGAGCTGCCATTCCTGAGCTGGATTTTTTGGTGTAATTTGTATTTCTTGACCATTAATTATTCATTTTACCTCTGCTTGGGGATGAAGGTTGGCATCCAAATTTTAAAAAGTGCAGCATATAAAAATTAATTTTATATTTATATTCCATTTATATCGTCATATTTATAAATATATTTTATATTTATATTTAATTTTCCTCAGGAAAGCAAACTCCCCACCAGGCACTTTTACACTCAGATTTGCTGAGTTGTTTTTTGGGTTTTTTTTTTTGTAATAATTGTATTTATGATGTATTTCTTGGCTGTGTTTTCCCTCCTGACCAGGAAACCTCAATTTTAGAGGAATACAACATCAACTGGACTCAGAAGCTGGGAGCTGGCATCAGTGGGCCTGTCAGGTAAGGAAGGAGTTATTTTAAAAAATGAGTATTTGATTAAAAATGCTGATGGGATTCATGGAAAATTCAAACCAACAGATTCCTGTGCCCCATGGGGGTTGTGCAGGAGGGATTTTGTATTTTTGGGGGGAATTTGGGGAGGAAAAATTATTTTTCTTTTTCTGTTGCACTGGATTCTTTGCACTGAAAATTCTCCTTGATTGTTCCCTTCAGTTCCCACAATCCAGGAGCAGGAATTGGGTGTGAAATAATGAAAATAGAAATTTCTCCTGAGTTCCTTTTCTCTGCTTTCCTGGTTATTTTTCCATTTTTTCCTCTCCCTTTGCATCCCAGCCCTGCTCCTCATGGATTTTTAACCCCTGGATGATTTTTGGGAAGGAAAACACTTTTCCATCAAAATCTCTTCCCTCAGAAAAAATCCTCCCAAGGATTCTTTGCACTGAAAATTCTCCTTGATCCTTCCCTTTCCCTTCAGTTCCCACATTCCAGGAGCAGGAGTTGGTTTGAAATAATGAAAATAGAAATTTCTCTTGATCTTCCTTTCTCTGCTTTCCCAGTTATTTTTCCATCTTTTCCTCTCCTTTGCATCCCAGCCCTGTTCCTCATGGATTTTTAACCCCTGGATGATTTTTGGGAAGGAAAACACTTTTCCATCAAAACCTCTCCCCTCAGAAAAAATCCTCCCAAGGATTCTTTGCACTGAAAATTCTCCTTGATTGTTCCCTTCAGTTCCCACATTCCAGGAGCAGGAATTGGGTGTGAAATAATGAAAATAGAAATTCCTCCAGAGCCCCCCTCCCTTTGCCCCTGCCCTACTTTCCCACTTTTTCCATCTTTTTTTCCATCTGTTTTTCCATATTTTCCTCTCCCTTTGCATCCCAGCCCTGCTCCTCATGGATTTCTCACCCCTGGATGATTTTTGGGAAGGAAAACACTTTTCCATCAAAACCTCTCCCCTCAGAAGAAATCCTCCCAAGAATTCTTTGCACTGAAAATTCTCCTTCCCTTTCCCTTCAGTTCCCACATTCCAGGAGCAGGAATTGGGTGTGAAATAATGAAAATAGAAATTTCTCCTCATCCTCCCTTCTCTGCTTTCCCGGTTATTTTTCCATATTTTCCTCTCCCTTTGCATCCCAGCCTTGCTCCTCATGGATTTCTCATCCCTGGATGGTTTTTGGGAAGGAAAACACATTTCCAGCAAAGCCTTTCCTTCAGAAAATGGGAATTTTGGGCTGCAAAACCTCTGTGTGCAGCTCCCTTTGTCTTTCCCATCATTTATATCCCTGTCTGGGTTCTCCTCATCCTTTTTGGGTTGTTTTATTAAAACATTCATTTTGTCCTTTGGCTGCCTCTTCAAACCATGGGTCCTTTCCTCAGTTGTTAAATGAGAGAGGAGAAAAAGAGAAAAAATTCAGCCAAAATGAGGATTTCCTTCCCAAACCACTTGATCTATCCCAAATATTTCATTTTTTCCAGCATCCCTGGGGGTGTTTGGGTGTGCTTTGGGTTATTTCCATCCCAAATCTCTTTTATTTTATTTTTATTTTATTTATCCATGTCTCTTTTTGAACCTCCTTGACTGACTGAATGATTTTTTGTTGCTGTCATCCCAGAGTCTGCATGAAAAAATCCTCCCAGGAACGTTTTGCACTGAAAATCCTCCTCGATCGTCCAAAAGCTCGAAATGAGGTACAGTTCCTGCTTTTCTCTCCTAAAAAAAAAAATTCAATTTTTGAAAGTTTTGAGGATGTTTTAAACAGCAAAACCTCACCACCAAACCCCCATGTGCTGGGGGGGTTTATTTTTAATTATTTGGGGTCTTTAATTAATTCAAGCTGGGAATGGAATAGAACCAGTTGGAGAGGGAATTTTGAATTTTTTTTTGCCACTGGTCCAAGAATGCTTCAGGTTGTTCTGGAAATGGAATTTTCAGGACCTAAAGCAGCTCCTGACACAGGGGAATGATGAGCACTGGGGGGAATTTAAAGAAGGATTTATTGGCCTTGAGGTTTGAGCAACTTCATTTCTTATTATGGAGCAAATTCTCCTTTTAAAATTCCCATAAAAATCATCTGTGCCCAAAAATCACCAAGGTTTGGTTTGATTGAACAGCCCAGGGAGTTTTAAAGTGGGGTTTGTTCATTCCAGATGATGGAATTTTGGGATTTGTTCATTCCACACGATGGAATTTTGGGATTTATTCACTCCACACGATGGAATTTTGGGGTTTGTTCATTCCAGATGATGGAATTTTGGGATTTATTCATTCCACACGATGGAATTTGGGATTTATTCATTCCACATGATGAAATTTAGGAGTTTGTTTATTCCAGATGATGGAATTTTGGGGTTTGTTCACATGATGGAATTTTGGGGTTTGTTCCTTCCACATGATGGAATTTTAGGATTTATTCATTCCACACGATGGAATTTTGGGGTTTGTTCATTCCACATGATGCAATTTTGGGGTTTGTTCATTCCACATGATGGAATTTTGGGGTTTGTTCACATGATGGAATTTTGGGGTTTGTTTATTCCACACAATGGAATTTTGGGGTTTGTTCATTCCAGATGATGGAATTTTGGGATTTATTCACTCCACATGATGGAATTTTGGAGTTTGTTCATTCCACATGATGGAATTTGGGGTTTGTTCACTCCACATGATGGAATTTTGGAGTTTTTTCATTCCAGATGATGAAATTTTGGAGTTTGTTCATTCCAGATGATGGAATTTTGGAGTTTTTTCATTCCAGATGATGCAAGTTTGGGGTTTGTTCATTCCAGATGATGAAATTCAGGAGTTTTTTCATTCCAGATGATGGAATTTTGGGATTTATTCACTCCACATGATGGAATTTTGGGGTTTGTTCACATGATGGAATTTTGGGATTTATTCATTCATTTTCACTTCCATTAAAACACTACATTACTCTTAAAGCTGATTCTGTCTAAATTTCTGCACAACCCTCCAAAACTGAGCTTTTCTGTGTGGGATCCCCCAATCTTTCCCAGATTTGGGGTGTTTTTACCTCAGAGCTGTCCCTGTGTGCAGTAACAGCCCTTCCCTTCTCTTCCAGGTACGGCTGCACATGATGTGTGCAACACACCCCAACATTGTCCAAATAATTGAAGTTTATGCCAATAGTGTGCAGTTCCCACATGAATCCAGCCCCAGGTAAGGCTGCACAGGGGGATTCACTCCCACAGCTTCTTTTCCATGTTTAGCCCAAGGTATAGTGGAGTTTGCTTTGCTTTGCTTTTTAATCACAAAATTATTATTATTATTATTATTTCAAAGGGGGTCCCAGGTGTAATAATTATCCTGCAGACCAAGCAGCTCTTGTTTTGTTTTGTTATGTTTTTTTTTTCCCTGACTTTTGTGTGTTTAAATTATTTTGCCTCCTTTAATTCCCTGTGTTGAATGCATCTCCATTTTTTTAGGTTTTCCATTGATTGTGTGAAAGAGTTGTTTCTAAAAAGATGAAATTCAGCCCTGAAAACTCTCAAATGCATTGTCCTGCTTAAAATGAACACACAGGAAAACATGGAGCAGAGTGATATTTTTTTTTTTTTGTGCATAAAAATATTGTCTTCTGATGGGATCTTAGTGGAGAAAATCACCAGAGCTGGGAGAATGAAAGAGCTGAGAGCTGTGCTAGGCTCTGGTGTAGCTGATTTTGCTGTGTGGTGGGAAATGGGATTTAATTCCTTGAGGATCTGGCAGCCCTGATCTCCACCTTCTGATTTTTTATCCTTCATATTGAGGGCAGGAAAGCTGGAAATTGAAATATTGGGGAATTCAGACTCAAAACCATCCAGGGGCTGTGTAAATCCTTGAGGGCAGAGTGTTCACATGGAGCTGGAGCTGGATGTGGGAGCCCAGCAGGAGGAGCAAACTGGAGATTCCAGAAAATCCTGAGGGTTTTAAACTCACCAAAACAGCCCTGAAAGCAGTGTTTATGTGAAATGTGCATTCTTAGCTATTCCATTCTTTTGTAAAGCTGGAAATTAAAATATTAGGGAATTCAGACTCAAAACCATCCAGGGGCTGTGTAAATCCTTGAGGGCAGAGTGTTCACATGGAGCTGGAGCTGGATGTGGGAGCCCAGCAGGAGGAGCAAACTGAAGATTCCAGAAAATCCTGAGGGTTTTAGACTGGAAAATTGCAGCAAAATTTTAGCAGCAAAATTGCCCCAAAAAAGCTGGAAATTAAAATAATGGGGAATTCAGACTCAAAACCATCCAGGGGCTGTGTAAATCCCTGAGGGCAGAGTGTCCACATGGCTTCCTGGATGGATCCATGGCCAATTTGTTCCAGTTGGATGTGGGAGCCCAACAGGAGGAGCAAACTGGGAAATTTTGAGATTCCAGAAAAATCCTGAAGGTTTTAAACTCACCAAAACAGCCCCAAAAGCAGTGTTTGTGTGAAATGTGCATTCTTAGCTTAGCTATTCTTCTTTTGTAAAGCTGTAAATTAAAATAATGGGGGATCCAGACTCAAAACCATCCAGGGGCTGTGTAAATCCTTGAGGGCAGAGTGTTCCCATGGAGCTGGAGCTGGATGTGGGAGCCCAGCAGGAGGAGCAAACTGGAGATTCCAGAAAATCCTGAGGGTTTAAAACTCACCAAAACAGCCCCAAAAGCAGTGTTTTTGTGTGAAATATGCATTCTTAGCTTAGCAATTCTGTTCTTTTGGATGATTTTTTTTTTAATGTAACAACATGAAATGCTTTTGAACAGGGCTCGGCTGCTAATTGTAATGGAGATGATGGAAGGGGGAGAGCTCTTCCACAGAATCAGCCAGCACCGGCACTTTACTGAGAAGCAAGCGAGCCAAGTAACAAAGCAGGCAAGTCACCCCCTGTCCCACAAATCCACCACGCTCTGGCTAAAGTAGGGACAATTCCTGGGGCTGGGAGGGTGGGGAAAAAGGATGAATTTCAAAGATTTCCTCCGTTGTGATCCGATGATCATTGCCTGCTTTGTTATAAGTGACAATGCCCAAGGTTTGTTAGGAATTAAAGGATTGAAGGTGTGGGCTTGTTCTCTGGGTGTGCTGTGCTTAACTTTGCTTTTCCACAGCTGCTCCAGAGAAGGCTTGCAAGAGGATTTTGTCATTTTTCTTGTGCTAAAAGTGTTGCCTCCAGCAGGACTCGTGAGCTCTGGAGCCTCCCTTGGCATTTCTCTCCTCTGGGCCAGGGGTTTTCAGGCTGGGTTCTGGGCTTGGGCTGTGGAATTCCTGCAAGATCCCAAGGAATGTGTCTGTTTGTCCTGATTTTGTGTCTGTTTGTTCCTTCACCTTTTCTCTCCCAGCTCACTCCTGGATGATTTTATAACCTCCCCTGGTGCTTTCTGCAGGGGGTTTTGGTGTCCAGCAGGATTTTTGTTGCTGGTTCTGGGACTCTCAGAAGGATCTCTGTGGAATTCAGTGCTGGCATTCCCAGTTCCTCTCAGAATATCTGAACTTGGGGCAAAAAAAAATTGTGTTACTTTTGTGCTTTGACTTGTTTCTAATGAAATTCTAATTGTGCTGGTACTTTTTGGTCTCATCCAACAAAGAAATGAGGTGGAAATACAGAATTATTCTTGACAGTTTGTTTGAAATTGTTTAGCCTGTTTGATTCTGACATGGTGGGGAAAACTTATAAAACTTTACCAGAAACCAAGACTTTGGTTTGAATTCTGTGGGTTATTCATGTCTCAAGTAACCCTTTGCTTTAATGTTCATAGAAATGAAGTTTGAAATGTGAAATTCTTTTCTCTGGTGCTTCTTTATCCTTGTCTTGTACCCAGGAATGGTTCAAGCTTTTCACAGCATTTGAGAAAATGCCTCATTTTCTCTGGGAAATGCCTCATTCCCAGAGAAAATGCCTCATTTTCTCTGGGAATGTGTTTGTATTTATTGCTGGGCTGAGTTAGCAGTGAAGTTCTCTTGTGACAGTAACTTGGAGGTTTTTAAGGGCTCTAAACTTGGGTAGGATCCTACAGATATTTCCAAATAAGGGTTGTGAGCCCTGTGCTTCACTTCTGTCTCAGGAATGCTGATTAAATATTTATATTTGACTTTTCCTTGAAATGAATTGCACTTGGAAATGTGCAGTCCCTGCAGCTTTTCCTGCCTGGGTTGCAGGTTCCCAAAGCATCCTTGAAACAATCCAGGGATGGATTTCTGTGGGATATTGAAGGGCAGGCAGCACCATCCAGAATGAGAGACTCAAACTGCCTGAGGGCTGGAGCTGCAGATTCCCTGGAATCCTGAACCCAGAGCTCCCTGGAGCCCTGGCACAGCAGGGAAGGGGCACTGGCACCTCCTCAGTGCCTTCAGTTCCCAAAATGAGGAGGTTGGGAAGCCCAGGCCAGTCTGGATTTTGTTTTCTGTGGGATTCATGTCCCAGCTGGGTCAGGCTTGTCCTAAAGGAGAACTCCAAATATTTGGGGTTGGATTTTATTTTCTGTGGGATTCATGTTCCAGCAGGGTCAGGCTTGTCACTAAAGGAGAACCCCAAATATTTGGGGTTGGATTTTATTTTCTGTGGGATTCATGTTCCAGCAGGGTCAGGCTTGTCACTAAAGGAGAACTCCAAATACTTGGGGTTGGATTTTATTTTCTGTGGGATTCATGTCCCAGCTGGGTCATGTCCTAAAGGAGAACTCCACTTCAAATATTTGGGGTTGGATTTTGCTTTCTGTGAGATTCATGTCCCAGCAGGGTCAGGCTTGTCCTAAAGGAGAACTCCAAATATTTGGGGTTGGATTTTATTTTCTGTGGGATTCATGTCCCTGCTGGGTCAGGCTTGTCACTAAAGGAGAACCCCAAATATTTGGGGTTGGATTTTATTTTCTGTGGGATTCATGTCCCAGCTGGGTCATGTCCTAAAGGAGAACTCCACTTCATATATTTGGGGTTGGATTTTGTTTCCTGTGGGATTCATGTCCCAGCTGGGTCAGGCTTGTCACTAAAGGAGAACTCCACGTCAAATATTTGGGGTTGGAACTGTGCTTTGTAAAGCTGAAATAAATGTCCAGGCTGCAGGAGGAGGTTGGTGATTGTAGCTGATTTTTTGTGCCCTTTTCCAGATAGCTTTGGCTTTGCAGCATTGCCACTCACTAAACATTGCACACAGAGACCTCAAGCCTGAGAATCTCCTCTTCAAGGATAACTCTCTGGTAAGATCAACATTTGCAAATCTTTTGCTGCTGAATTCTGTGAAGTGGCTCAAGGGTGAATCTCAAGGGTGATGGTGAAATGACACGAATGTTTTGGTGACAAAATTGAAATTAAAAATTCAGTTGGAAAAAAAATTTTAATGGAATTGAATTTTCAGTTGAAAATTTCAGTTTAATAACCTGGATGGACTTGGTGCTTTCCCACCCCCTGATCTCCTTGCAGAGCAGTGAGTCCCTGCTGCTGCTGTTAAACAGAGTCAGGTTCTCCACATGAACACAATCCAGCTCTGCCCCTCATCAGGATGTTCTGACCCTCTGTTCTGACCCTCTGCACAGAGGTCTTTGGTAGATCCAAACAATTCTTGGTGACCAGCCTGGATATGCAGGGATCCCCCTACAAGGGCCTCAGTGCTTTCCCAATCCCTGAGGGAGCCCAGAGCACCCAGAAAAGCAAAACCTTGGTTTGAAAGGTCAATTTGTGACCTTTCAGCTGCCTGGGGGAGTGTGAGGGGATAAACACAGTGTGTGGAAAAGGTGAGGTGAGGATAGGGGGAGAGTTCTGTGTTAGAAAAGCTGATTTAATGAGATTTATCTAATAAAGCCTCTTCTCCTTGTTTCAGGATGCACCTGTTAAATTGTGTGACTTTGGGTTTGCCAAAGTTGACCAAGGTGACTTGATGACACCCCAGTTCACTCCCTATTATGTAGCACCTCAGGTAAGAACCAGCTCCTGCTCTGGGCTAAAGGGGGATCATTTATTGCCTGAACCTCCATATCCACATCATTTAACCCCTTTGCTGTCCTGGAAGGGCTCTGGGTGCAGGAATCTTCCAGAAATCCCTCCACCCTGAGCTGGAGTACCACAGGGATTTGTTGATAAAGCAAATTTCCCAGATTGCTCAGCACTGATGGTGATAATTTGCCTTTAGCTGTATTAAAGCAGCTGCTTTGGAGAAATCCCTGCTTTGCCATTCTCCTTCCAGCTGAAGCTCATTCAGGATTCCATTGAAAAGGACTTGGTTGGAAGGAAAAGGTCCTGAAAAGGTTGCTCAGAAAGGGCAGTGGCAACTTGGGCACCTTGGCTGGCCCCTGTGTAATTAAACACAACCTGTAATTACACACAGGCTGCTCTTTGTAGTGCTTTCCTCCCTCTCTCCTGTCCTTTGTGTTGGATCCTGGAGAAAATGAAAATGATGGAGATTTAATTGCAGTGCTGGGCTGCCTTTAATCACTGGGAAAGGCAATTCAGAGATCAGAGCATGCCCTGAAAATTCATCAGATTCCTTCCCAAACCCTGCAGCCCAAAGCCACGTTTGGTGGGATCTGTGCTGGGAGAGGCACAAAGGGACAGCTCTGAGCTGGGCTCACCCTCCAGACACACCTCAGGTTCTGCTTCCGAGCATGGAGGGCTTGGAGGTTCTGAGCAATGTTTAATTCAGGCAGAACTGGAGAGATTTCAGTGCTAAAATATTAAATATGTTAGTGTTTTCCTCATGTAGAAACCTCCAGCTTTTCTCAGGGAGAAAATCTGGACTTTGGTAGTCTTTAGTAGCTGGAATAAGACTTCAGTAGCTGGAATAAATTTCCTGAATGGAAAATCATCAGGAATCTTTGCTGGTTGTGTTGCCTGTTCAGAAATGGATTTTTCTTTGTTTTTATTTCCCCTCTCACCAGGTATTGGAGGCACAAAGAAGACATCAGAAGGAAAAGTCTGGTATTATCCCCACCTCTCCAACCCCTTACACCTACAACAAGGTGAGCTGGGAAACATCTTCAAAAATCTTCCCCACCCCTCTGGTGCTTCTGATAGAGCAAATAATGAAATGCACATTTAGTGCAAACTTAATTAATGATTCTGTAATGAAGGGGGGGTAAATACACAAATATGAACAAGATTTTGGAGAGTGGAAGGACTCAGCTGGAGTGAGGCCATGAGGGAAATTCTCTCAGCTCTGTTCAAAGGGAATCTCTTTCCTGCTGCCAGAATTTCTGGATGTGCACAGCATTCCTTGTTCATTAGCTGTGCCAGGAACTGCTCTCTACCTGGATCTTCTGGAAAACAACCAAGAATTTATTGTGGAGCTGCTGGAATCTTGGCAAAATCATGGCAGGAAATGTCCTGAAAGGTCATATAATCTTTTTTTGGGCATTGCAAAATGTTTTCCTCCTTATTATCATCACTGTCTCCTGCTGGCTGAGCAGTGCTTGAACCACTGAGTGTCAATTTTAATTCAGGTTTTTTGGTTTGTGATCCCAGTGTAAGGATCTGTCCTGATTGCAGTTTTAGGGATGGTTGTTTATTTGATACGCAGTGTTAGCATTTAGTAGCCTCACAGAGAAAATTAAATCAATTATTAATTACTCTGCATCACAAATCTGCCTCTCTCCATCCTGCAGAGCCAGGTTGGTGATTGTAGCAGACAATTCTGATTCTCAACTCCTTAGAATGTGCCAGTAGTGTTTGCATATGGATTGTCCATTTGGGATTTCCAAGGTGGGAGGGATTTTCTGTCCATGTTCCATGTGAGGAATTGCTCTGGTGACAGAGCTGCTGAGGGAAGGGCCTTGTCCCCAGGTGTGATTGTGCAAAAGCAGCAGCTGGCACTGACCCAGAATGGGCACTGAGAGCTCCCAGGGGCTCTGTCCTTCCATGGCAGTCTGTCCTTCCATGGCAGTCTGTCCTTCCATGGCTGTCTGTCCTTCCATGGCAGTCTGTCCTTCCATGGCAGTCTGTCCTGTCCCTGGCTGTCTGTCCTGTCCATGGCAGTCTGTCCTTCCATGGCAGTCTGTCCTTCCATGGCAGTCTGTCCTTCCATGGCTGTCTGTCCTTCCATGGCTGTCTGTCCTGTCCATGGCTGTCTGTCCTTCCATGGCTGTCTGTCCTGTCCATGGCTGTCTGTCCTGTCCATGGCTGTCTGTCCTTCCATGGCTGTCTGTCCTTCCATGGCTGTCTGTCCTGTCCATGGCTGTCTGTCCTGTCCATGGCAGTCTGTCCTTCCATGGCAGTCTGTCCTTCCATGGCTGTCTGTCTGTCCTTCCATGGCAGTCTGTCCTGTCCCTGGCTGCCCCCACACACAGCTCTCATTCCATTTCCCTGCTGTTCCTTCCTTGGATTGTTGTTGGATTTTCAGCCTCCCATTGTAAACAAATGGGTTCTTTTATGGGATTGGGGATGGGATTCAGGATTGGGGATGGGATTCAGGATTGGGAGTGGGATTCAGGATTGGGGATGGGATTCAGGATTGGGGTAGGATTCAGGATTGGGGTAGGATTCAGGATTGGGGTGGGATTCAGGATTGGGAGTGGGATGCAGGATTGGGGATGGGATTCAGGACTGGGGATGGGATTCAGGATTGGGGGTGGGATTCAGGATTGGGGGTGGGATTCAGGATTGGGGATGGGATTCAGGATAGGGGTAGGATTCAGGATTGGGGATGGGATTCAGGATTGGGGAATGGATTCAGGATTGGGGATGGGATTCAGGATTGGGATTCAGGATTCAGGATTGGGATTCAGGATTGGGGATGGGATTCAGGATTGGGATTCAGGATTGGGGATGGGATTCAGGATTGGGGATGGGATTCAGGATTGGGGTAGGATTCAGGATTGGGAGTGGGATTCAGGATTGGGAGTGGGATTCAGGATTGGGAGTGGGATTCAGGATTGGGATTCAGGATTGGGATGGGATTCAGGATTGGGATTCAGGATTGGGATTCAGGATTGGGGATGGGATTCAGGAGTGGGATTCAGGATTGGGGATGGGATTCAGGAGTGGGATTCAGGATTGGGGTAGGATTCAGGATTTGGGATGGGATTCAGGATTGGGGATGGGATTCAGGATTGGGGATGGGATTCAGGATTGGGGATGGGATTCAGGATTGGGGATGGGATTGGGGATGGGATTCAGGATTGGGAGTGGGATTGGGGATGGGATTCAGGATTGGGGTAGGATTCAGGATTGGGAGTGGGATTCAGGATTGGGGATGGGATGCAGGATTTTAGGGTAGGATTCAGGATTGGGAGTGGGATTCAGGATTGGGATGGGATTCAGGATTGGGAGTGGGATTCAGGATTGGGATGGGATTCAGGATTGGGATTCAGGATTGGGGATGGGATTCAGGAGTGGGATTCAGGATTGGGGTAGGATTCAGGATTGGGGATGGGATTCAGGATTGGGGATGGGATTCAGGATTGGGGATGGGATTCAGGATTGGGGATGGGATTCAGGATTGGGAGTGGGATTCAGGATTGGGATTCAGGATTGGGGATGGGATTCAGGATTGGGGATGGGATTCAGGATTGGGGATGGGATTCAGGATTGGGGAATGGATTCGGGATTGGGGTAGGATTGGGGTATCCTGAGAGATGGAATAAAGCTCTCACAGCCCTGGCTGTTCCCACACAATTCCCAAGCACCTGGAAGTTGTTCAGCTTGGAGCTGCCTTGTCCCAGCAGCCACATTTATCCACAAATAATAAACTGTGGTGGTCACAGGGCTCCCAGGAAGAGGGAAAAGAGGATCTGACTCCATGTTTCAGAAGGCTGATTTATTATTTTATGATACATTAAAACTATACTAAAAGAATAGAAGAAAGGATTTCATCAAAAGGCAAAGAAAGGGATGATAATAAAATCTCGTGACTCTCAGACAGTCTGAGCCAGCTGAGCTGTGATTAGCCATTAATTAGTAACAACCACATGAGCCAATCCCAGATGCACCTGTTGCATTCCACAGCAGCAGATAATCAATGTTTGCATTTCATTCCTGAGGCCTCTCAGCTTCTCAGAGAAAAAAAATCCTAAGAAAAGGATTTTTCATAAAATCCTTTCTGTGACAATAAACCTCTGACACCTCTGCAGCCCTGGCTGTTCCCAGACAATTCCAAGTACCTGGGAATTGTTCAGCTTGGAGCTGCCTTGTCCCAGCAGCCACGTTTATCACAAAGGTGGATCTGAGCTGGTTCTGTTCCCTTTGGGAATCACACAGAACTGTTTTTGCTTGCAGAGCTGTGACCTGTGGTCCCTGGGGGTGATCATCTACGTGATGCTGTGTGGGTACCCCCCCTTCTACTCCAAGCACCACAGCCGGACGATTCCCAAGGACATGAGGAAAAAGATCATGACAGGAAGCTTCGAGTTCCCAGAGGAGGAGTGGAGCCAGATCTCAGAAATGGCAAAAGACATTGTCAGAAAGTGAGTCCTTGAGGAAACTCTGCTGTTGCTGTGTGCTTTGTTAAGGAATTGGAATGGTTCCATGTTAAGGAAGTGGAAAAGTGCCTTGTCACAGCAGTGAGGGTTGTCTGCAGCTCATCCAGCTGTTATATTCAGCATAAACCAAGTCTGGGAATTTTTAAATTTTTTTTTTCCCTGTCCAAGTGTTTAATGTTGATGTCTCTTTTGTTGGGGTGAATTGTGAATTGAGTCTTCAAGGGGAGTGGGAGCACTGAAGGGTTTCAGGATAACACAGATTTCCTGGGATAACATTTGAATTCCTGTGAAAATCAAGTGCCTTCAATGGGATGTGGTAAATGTGTCCCCTAAAGCCCTGTGCACATCACACAGAGCCTGAAAAGAGTCAGGCAGGAGGATGGAGAGGGAGATGGAGATCTGCCATGAGGTGCCAGCCTCAGATAAGGTTTTGCATGGATGTTTTATTCCAATGCTAATGGAGCCTGTTTGCCATGCAGGGCACATCCCTCAGCTGGGAGTGTTTCAAAGGCTGGGTCTGTTTGGGAGCAGGAACGTGGCACTCATTGGGGCTTGACCTCACTTATTTTTGAAAAAGTGTCAGGGATTACTGCCTTTGCAGCACCAGAGAACAAAAGCAATATAAATAGGGAAAAAAATAAATTGGGGAAGTAATTTAGAAGTGTCACTGGCTCCTGAGATGTACTGTAAATTCTCCAAGGATTCACATTGTTTCAGAGCTGTGCAGGAGAACCCCCAACCTTTCCTTAAATTAACTTTTCTTTATACAAGGTCAGCTCTATTCTCACACAGAAACTCCACAGGAAAAAGATTTCATTGTCTTTTAAAATTCCCATGAAAGTCAATTCTGAGGATGTTGTCCCATGGATCCAGGCTGATTTCTGACCTCAGGCTTGATGAGGGTTTGATAACGGGTTAGGATTTGGGAAATGCATGGAAAAGGAATGCACGTGGCTGCTATCAAAAATGAGATGAACCTGCTTGGCAGCAAGTGGGATTTCTGCTCTCCCCCATGGTGCTGCTGACATTTTGTACAAGTTATTTCCACTTTCTTGGTACATTAAACAATTGTGCTCTATAGCCAAGAAGCTGATGTGGAGCTGTCTGAGGAAGTGTGACAGGCTCATGGAGTCATTCCCATTCCCATTCAGACTTTGGGATGACTTGTCAGCACTCTGTGGGAATTCCTGCTTTTTTTATTTAGTTGTGCTCGTCATGAGAACACACATTTATCTGCAAATCCTCTTTCCAGGCTAGAAAAAAAAAAGGATTTCATGGAGTTTTCAGCTGCTTTTTATTTTGAGGGGCTGGAACCAAAGTGTTCATGACTTGAGGACTTTTCAGGGCATGGTGGGAGCAGTGGATGCTGCAGAGTTTCCATTGGGATGAGTGTAACCTGTTCTGGGGAGAGCATTTGCAGGGAGTGCCAGCCTGGATCATTTCCAGCTCCTCTGGAGGTGATTTCCCCCCTGGGAGCAGCAGCTGTGGAATTCAGGGGTACCCCAGGAATGCCTTTAGCACCCTCCTTTGCCCTGGGTGAGCTATAACAGAATTAAACCACAGCAAGCTCAAGGAGCTGGGACAGATTTGGAGATTTTGCCCCAAAATGAGGCAGTTTGAGCTCTTGGCAAAGCTGATTATTTTTTTTTTTTAGCCTTGAAAATGCATTTAAATGCATTTAAATCACCAAACTCCTTCTTAAGGATTTGTTCTTTCCTCCCCAGGCTGCTGAAGGTGAAGCCTGAGGAACGTCTGACCATTGAGGGGGTGTTGGAGCATCCCTGGCTCAATTCCACGGAGGCCCTGGACAACATCCTGCCCTCTGCCCAGCTGATGATGGACAAGGTCTGAGCAGCAGTGACTTGGTCAGGAGAGCTCTGGGATGGCTGAAGGGCTTTTGTGGATGTGGGGTTATGCAGAGATGGAGCTTCTCTTCTGCTTATGGAGAGGCTGAGATCATAGGGAGAAAATGGAAATGAAAATGGGAATAAAATGGGAAATTTGGGCTTGAAGGGGATGCTCCCAGATTGGTGTAATGAGCAGCCATGTGCTGATGGTGGAAAGCAGAGCCTGAGGGATCTTCCACAGCTCTTTGCTCTTTTGGCCATGTTTTATGAGCTCATACAGCAATGACCTCACTAATTAAACAAACAGTCCTTGTTTCCTTTCATTTCTGCTCCAAGAGGATTTCAGTCAATCTTGTGAACACAAGAAGGAGATGATCCTTTGTCCTGTTTCCCCCAGGGATATTTTGTCACTCATTTTAGATGTAACCATACCTTGCTTCATGCAAACCTGCTTTTTCTTACCCACCTCCAAAATAAACCAAATTTTGGTGCCTCTTTTTTTTTTGCCCATGGCAAACACTGTGCATTGTCTTTGCAGGCCATGGTGGCAGGGATCCAGCAGGCTCATGCAGAACAACTTGCAAACATGAGAATCCAGGACCTCAAAGTGAGCCTGAAGCCCCTTCACTCCGTGAACAACCCGATCCTGCGCAAGCGGAAACTCCTGGGGTAACTCCAGAGCTGGGCTTGCAAGGACAACCTGGAGCCAGCTGGGATGGCTGGGAGATGCCTTTGGGGGTGGCACAGGCTCAGCTGTGGTGCTTTAACACAATCCTGGTGTTGCTCAGACAAGCAGCAGTGGCACAGTGTGGTTTTTCTGCCAGGATGTGCCAGTGAGGGCAGGAGGGAGCTTGGGTGCTGTTCCTGCATTGAACAGATTCCTGTTGGGATGATGGCTCACGTGTAAGATAAGGCAAACTGGGAGAAAAAATATCTTAAAATTCTTTCTCATCCTGACATTTCTTTACTGAAGAAGTCAGGTAAACTTTCTGTCTCTCTCTTTGTTCGAGTTACTCTCAAAAATAGATTCATACACTTTAGGATCACCCTTATTTCAAATAACTTACAGGAATATTCTTTTTTCTCCATACTTAAAAAGATCAAGAATTATAATTAATGCTGAACCTGCCTCCCAGTTTCCCAGAGAGGGAATGAGCTGTGTTAGACTGCAGCAGTTACACAACAAATAATGAGCTTGAGCTCGTTAAATTCTAATTATTCCCCCCTTGTTCTTGTGCAGCACCAAGCCAAAGGATGGTGTTTACATCCATGACCCTGAGAATGGAAGCAATGATTCCAACGTGGCTCTGGAGAAGCTCAGAGATGTGATTGCTCAGTGCATTCTACCACAGGCTGGTAAAGGTTGCCACTTTTAAGAACCTTTTATTCCTAAATGTGCAAGACCCCCACTTTGGGGGGAAGAAAAGTCCTGGGCAGCCTCTGAGCTGGGATTTGGGTTCATGTGGTGTTTTAGTGACATGCAGAGCTGTTAAAAGAACTTTTAAACAGCAATATTTGGTTTAAAGGCCATTTCCTGCTTTGTGTGGGGTCAGCAGGAATGACTGCCCAGTTTGAATCCAAACCTCCTGTGTCCCTCTGTTGTCCCAACCAGGAGAGAATGAAGATGAGAAGTTGAATGAAGTGATGCAGGAGGCCTGGAAATACAACAGGGAGTGCAAATTGCTGCGGGACACCCTGCAGAGCTTCAGCTGGAACGGTGAGAATTGCTGCTCTCCCCAGGGAGGGTGGAGCAGGGGGAAGCACAGACCTCTGCTATGGAAATAACCCCAGATTTATTGGATTGGGGCTGATTTAGGGTTTGACACTGTTTTATCCCTTCTGCCAGAACTGATGTTTCCAAAATGGGGGTGAAAATGTTGCTTTGAAATTTCTATTTGAGGGTCAGGGTTGAGTTTTCTGAAGCACCAGGAATGTAACAGCACAAACAGATCATGATAGAAAAGGGGATTTTAAAATTGTCTGAGGGCAGGAATAGATGGGATATATGGAAAAACCCTTCCCTGGGAGGGTGGGGAGCCCTGGACAGGCTGCCCAGAGCAGCTGTGGCTGCCCCATCCCTGCAAGTGTCCAAGGAGGGGTTGGACAGGGCTTGGAGCAGCCTGGGGTAGTGCAAGGTGCCCAGATGACCTTTAGGGTCCTTTCCAACCCTTCCAGGATTCTCTGATCCTTTTAGGAACCTGTTGAGCTGCTTTCCATCCAGCTGCTTATTCTCTCTTTCTGCTGGAGGCTGCTCCTCCCTGTCAGCTCAGTTTGGGTGGGAAACTAAAGAAACCAGGACAGGCACCTTGGGATGCTCAGTTTGGGTGGGAAGCAGAACAAAACCAGGACAGGCACCTTGGGATGCTCAGGAGCAGCTGCTGATGGATGGGAGGGACAGGAACATCAGCCACCTTCCCAAGGGTTTGATCTGCTTCCTCCTCTGCTCTGTTTGCCTGGCTCTCATTGAGATCATTAATTACTCCATTTTTCCATGGTCTGTGAGTGCTTTTGGATCCTGTGCTGCTGTTGCCCTGAGTCTGTGTGAAGCATTGTTTGGGGTAGTGGAAGGTGTCCCTGCCCAGATGACCTTTAGGGTCCTTCCCAACCATTCCAGGACTCTCTGATCCTTTTAGGAGCCTCTTGAGCTGCTTTCCATCCAGCTGTTTATTCCCTCTTTGTGCTGGGGGCTGCTCCTCCTGTCAGCTCAGTTTGGGTGGGAAGTTCAGCTGCTGATGGATGGGAGGGACCAGCAGCATCAGCCACCTTCCCAAGGGCTGATCTGCTTCCTGCTCTGCTCTGTTTGCTTGGCTCTCATTCAGATCTTTAATTGCTTCATTTTTCCATGGTCTCTAATTCCTTCTGGATCCTGTGCTGCTGTTGCCCTGAGTCTGTATGAAGCATTGTTTGGGGTAGTGGAAGGTGCCCAGATGACCTTTAGGGTCCTTTCCAACCATTTCAGGATTCTCTGATCTCTTTAGGAACCTGTTGAGCTGCTTTCCATCCAGCTGCTTATTCTCTCTTTGTGCTGGAGGCTGCTCCTCCTGTCAGCTCAGTTTGGGTGGGAAACTAAAGAAACCAGGACAGGCACCTTGGGATGCTCAGGAGCAGCTGCTGATGGATGGGAGGGACAGGAACATCAGCCACCTTCCCAAGGGTTTGATCTGCTTCTTCCTCTGCTCTGTTCTGTTTGCTTGGCTCTCATTGAGATCTTTAATTCTCCATTTTTCCATGGTCTCTAATTCCTTTTGCATCCTGTGCTGCTGTTGCCCTGAGTCTGTGTGAAGCATTGTTTGGGATAGTGGAAGGTGCCCAGATGACCTTTAGGGTCCTTTCCAACCATTCCAGGACTCTCTGATCCTTTCAGGAACCTGTTGAGCTGCTTTCCATCCAGCTGCTTATTCTCTCTTTGTGCTGGAGGCTGCTCCTCCTGTCAGCTCAGTTTGGGTGGGAAACTAAAGAAACCAGGACAGGCACCTTGGGATGCTCAGGAGCAGCTGCTGATGGATGGGAGGGACCAGCAGCATCAGCCACCTTCCCAAGGGCTGATCTGCTTCTTCCTCTGTTCTGTTTGCTTGGCTCTCATTCAGATCTTTAATTCTCCATTTTCCATGGTCTCTAATTCCTTTTGCATCCTGTGCTGCTGTTGCCCCTAAGTCTGTGTTTAATTCCATTGGGATTGCTTAATTAATTAAACAATTCCATTGTTTAATTCCAGCTGGGATTGCTTTCCTCCTTGTGCCCAGCTCCAGCTGATTCCCTGGTTTTGTTTTTTTCCCCTTCCAGGCAGAGGATTCACAGACAAAGTGGATCGACTAAAACTGGCAGAAATTGTCAAACAAGTGATCGAAGAGCAGACAAATTCCCACGACTCTCAATAGCTGGAGCTTCTTAATCTTATTTTTTTTACCATTTAAGATTTATTCTTTAACTGTAAAAAGTATTTTTATGTAAATTAATAAATCATAATTATTACATTAAATTTCCATACTGCTTGAAAATGCTGTATAGTTGTAGATACAAAGAAAAAAAAAATCATTGGTACTGTAATATTTTTTTAAAACTCAGTTCCTCGAGGTATATATGATCACTTATGTACTGTTA
Organism: Zonotrichia albicollis; assembly: GCF_047830755.1. Classification (NCBI taxonomy): domain Eukaryota; kingdom Metazoa; phylum Chordata; class Aves; order Passeriformes; family Passerellidae; genus Zonotrichia; species Zonotrichia albicollis. Next base: position 3,585,389 of record NC_133836.1, read on the forward strand.
ATCATGAGCCCCACAAATGGGGTGGATTTTATTGTTAAAAACCATTTTTTTTTCTTAATAACCAGTTGCAGAAGCTGCCTTTCACCTGCCACATCCAGCCCCTGCAGTGACTGTGTGAGAAGGAGAGCCACAGTTTCTCAAGCTCCTGCTCAGTGAGTACTTGAAGCAAGTGCTGTGAAATGCAAATTCCCAGCTCCCCTTGGCACCTAAATTCCAGGTCTTTAGGTAGAGAAAAATCAATTAAATGCCCTTCAGTTTGGCTTGGTGCCTGGCCCATGTGCTTGCTGAAGTTTTCAGTTCTGAGCAGTGACTCTCTTGTTTTGTCCCCTTCCCCATCTCCCTCCTTCTTTAAGGCTTAACCTCCTCTCTTTCTTTCTCCTCATCTTCCTCAGAGCTTTTTTAAGGCTGAATCAGCCATTCAGCACAAAACTCTTCTTTTTCTCACCTTGTCCAAGAGCAGAACAGAAGAATGTTCAAGTCCTTATGCACAAATTCTTTTTAATTTCCATGGTGGGATCTTCTATGGACCGAGACCAGCCTGGGCTTTGTTTGTTTGGGATATTCCCATTCTTTCCTTCCTAGAAGATCCAAGCTTGGGTTTTGAGTTGTCCTTTTGTTTGGCAGAGCTCCCAGTGCTCTGGGGAACCCCTGGGATTTCTCTGGAGCTCAAATTCTCATCTCTGATGCCTTCAAGCTCCTTTTTTGGGGGAGCCACAACTGCAGGGCTGCTCCCTGCTCCCCAGGGCAGGTTCTTTCTCTAGTCTGGAACATTGGCTCCAAAAGCTGCTTTTTTAAAATCCTGATGAAACAAACCAATGGCAAGAATCTGTACATAGTTCTAGTTTTCTACCTTTTCTGCTTCTCTTTCTTTCAAAGATCGGGCGGAGGCTTTTTATAGAGCTATTTTGGTACCAAATCCGTGCAGACACGGCTGGGTTTGGTCTGCAGACTGAAGTGCCAACCCAGGGCCCTCAGTGACCACTCCTGAACGTTGTTGTCTCTCACAGCTCATCCATTTTTGGGTTTACATTGACCAACCTGAGCCATCAATCTCCCAGTTCTCTCCTACAAAAGTCCAGCCTTGTTGTTTGTTTTGGTTTTTTTTTGTCTCTTTTCTATACCAAAATTTCCTTGTGGCTTTAGTGCAGTGTCTGACTCTTTCTATACAATTTTTCTAAACAGTGACTTGTTTTTTCTACATGAAGGAGATGTTTTGTTTCCTGTTCTCTGTCAGCTTTCCTTAATCCTGTGGGCAGTTTTTTTCCAATGCAGGGTAAGAACAGTCCCTGCTTATCCGTGCTCTGATGGAACCTCTGACATTACCTGGAATATTTGTGCACTGACCTCTTGATGAAAACTGAAGAGAATTAGCAAAAATTGAGAGTTTTTGTCACTTTTTTTTTGGCTGTACCATCAAGCCCTGTTATGTGCATTTCTGTCCTTGCTCAAATTCTAGGTCATGTCTTGAAATGATTTCATTTTGAACTTGAAATCCGTGGTTTTTTTCCTGAGGAATTGAAACTTTCAAGTGTGGCAGATAGAGATGGAAACAAGGAAAATCACCTTTGTTTGAATGGCAGAGCAAAAAAAAATCCCCTCCAAAAGCTCTTTGTGACTCTGCCCTCCCAGCAGGAACATCCTCAGGCAGATTTTGGGAGTCAGGGTTTGTTGGAAGTGCAGCCAGAGAGGAAGGTGGGATCTGAGGTGTGTTAGAGGATTCCTCCTGTTCTTCATCCCTCAAGTGCTGCTGATCCTGAGGGGGGAACATTTGTACAAATTTCCAAGGGCTTTTGCCACAAGGAACTGCTTTTGATGGATTTAATCTCCATTTTCTTGTCTGTGATAAATAATAAGAGCCTGATTTGAAGCAGAGGGAGGAGGGACAGATTAAGAAAACAAAATTTGAAGATTCAAGGTCAAATGGTTTTGTTTCTAGGAGAAAGTTGATTTTTTTTTTACTCTTGGAAAAGTTCTGTTTTACATTTCAAAGTTCAATAACTTTAATGGATTCATTTCTGTGTTTGAAAGTAGCATTTGACTTTCTCCTTCCTGGGTTTAGTTGATTTTTCAGTTGAAGCAAGTGCAAGACACCTTGTCTTGATTCTCTGAGGCTTGACTTGGTAATAAATCTACTGATCCTTTGTAGCAGACTGTGAATATTGTAAATATCTTGAGCTGGAAGTGTGGGATCAAAGAAGAATTTCTTTGTACAAACACTAAAAATATGTGGGAAAGCTCTGGAGGTTGTTGGGTTTTGGGTTTTTTTTTTTAGAATTTTATTTAAGTGAAGAAAAATGTTTGAAATCATTTGACCTTTTCAAAATTTTCTGTATAACTGGCTTCTCCTGTGATTTGATTATTTGAAGCTTTTCTATAAATGTTAAAATTAGGAGAACCTGATTAGTGAAAGAGATTTTGATTGGAAATAGCAACATGTCAAACTTTTGCTGTCATTACTTCTGGATTTTCTTTTGGAAACTCGAGTCTGTGCCCATGTTTAACTCCTGTGTGTTAAAATGTTCTCATTTTCCTCTCAGTGTTCCCTGTTAGTTCCTTTTGGATCAGTATTACATTGTAAATATTACCCATCCTGTATATAAATGATTTTACTAAACTCAAAAGTTCCTGCCTGGTTTTTTATTTGGTTCCCAAATCCCTGCAGAGAGAAGAAGGAATGAGCAGGAGGGAAGAGCAGCAGGATTCTGCTTTTCCCTGGAAGTTTCCAGAAGGTTTGGGTGCACTTTGGGGTGTGGTTAATGGTGCTGGGTTCATTTTTGGATTTTATTGTCTTAGAGGGCTTTTCCAGCCTTAGAGATTCCATGATTATCCCACCTCCCTGATCCATGGGAGCAAACACTTGAATGAGGATTTGAGGGGGGAAATCCTGGGCTCTGCTTGGCACCATAACCCAAAATTGCCTTTTTTTTTTAGCCCAGCTTTGCATCAGATGGCAGCAGCACCTGCCCAGTGCTCCCAGTTAACCCCTGAGGGCTGGACTGGGCACTCAGGGAAGGGAGGGATGAGTCCTTCTGTCTTTGGGACACTTGAGGTGGGAGCCCTGCTGGGACTGGGGGACACTGGGTGCTCAGAAATGGATCTGCTGTGCTGCTGCTGGCCCTGAGCTGCTCCAGGGACAGGCAGTGCTTCCCTCCCCTGTCTCTTGTTAAGGAAAGAGCCTCAGGGTGGCACCTGGGCCCTTCCTGCCTCTGGAAATGTTTTTGCTACCCTGGAGGTGACAGGAACCAGACACAGCCAGGAGCATTGCCTTAGAGATTCCATGATTCCATGATTATCCCACCTCCCTGATCCATGGGAACAAACACTTGAATGGGGATTTGAGGAGGGAAATCCTGGGCTCTGCTTGGCACCATAACCCAAAATTGCCTTTTTTTTAGCCCAGCTTTGCATCAGATGGCAACAGCACCTGCCCAGTGCTCCCAGTTAACCCCTGGGCACTCAGGGAAGGGAGGGATGAGTCCTTCTGTCTTGGGGACACTGGGAATAGGAGCCAGATCCCTGAGGTGGGACTGGGGGACACTGGGTGCTCAGAAATGGATCTGCTGTGCTGCTGCTGGCCCTGAGCTGTTCCAGGGACAGGCAGTGCTTCCCTCCCCTGTCTCTTTTTAAGGAAAGAGCCTCAGGGTGGCACCTGGGCCCTTGCTGCCTCTGGAAATGTTTTTGTTACCCTCGAGGTGACAGGAACCAGACACACCCAGGAGCATTGCCTTAGAGATTCCATGATTCCATGATTATCCCACCTCCCTGATCCATGGGAGCAAACACTTGAATGAGGATTTGAGGGGGGAAATCCTGGGCTCTGCTTGGCACCAGAACCCAAAATTGCCTTTTTTTTAGCCCAGCTTTGCATCAGATGGCAGCAGCACCTGCCCAGTGCTCCCAGTTAACCCCTGGGGGCTGGACTGGGCACTGAGGGAAGGGAGGGATGAGTCCTTCTGTCTTGGGGACACTGGGAATAGGAGCCAGATCCTTGAGGTGGGACTGGGGGACACTGGGTGCTCAGAAATGGATCTGCTGTGCTGCTGCTGGCCCTGAGCTGCTCCAGGGACAGGCAGTGCTTCCCTCCCCTGTCTCTTTTTAAGGAATGAGCCTCAGGGTGGCACCTGGAAATGTTTTTGTTACCCTCGAGGTGACAGGAACCAGACACAGCCAGGAGCATTGCAGGACACGAGCTGGGCTCAGGCTCCTTCCTTGTGAGAGAATTTCCCCTGCTTGGTGCCTGGGGGAGTTCAGAGTGGGCTGGGTGCTGAGTGACCCTCAGAGCCCCCAGCCTGGCAAAGGGACTGAGGGGACAATTTATTCCCTGGGAGCACCATGAGCAGCCAAGCCAGCAAGAAAACTCCCCTCAAACAAACCCTGAGTGATTTCTGCATTCTGAGGAGCCCTGGGACTGGGTCAGCACCCACTGCCAGCCCTGATGCTCCATTAGCAATCCAATCATTGCCCCCTGGGTAATCTTCCATCACTCTGGAAGCCTTAATCCCCTTTTACACAAATTGCACTGGCTGCACAAACGGGGTCAGGCCCAGGAGGCTCTCAGGGGTGAGGCTGGGTTTGTTTCATTGTGCCAGGGCACAAATCCCACCCTGCCTGTGGAATATCTGCCTTTGAAGTGGGGCTGGGGAAACACAGAGTCACCCATCTCCAAACTTTGGGACTAGAGGAGGATTTGAAGGACCAGGGGGAAGAAGATGGCTGAAAACTTTGTTTTTATCCTTTAGAACAGCAAAATTGAATTGTTGCACTTAGCCTCACTCTGTAGGAGAAAATAAGTCATTGACCAAACCCTTGTGTGACTTACCCAGAGTTTACACAGTTGTGTAAGTTAATTACACAAAGCTGGAGTATTTCCTCTTCTTGTCCAACCTGCTATGAGAAAAATTTGGGTTGGACCCAAAAAGTGAAGCTGTTGGAAAATAAAGAGTGTAAAGGTAAAGAGTTGTTTTTAACACAGCTGAAGACCTGGTTTATTTCCTACAGAATGGTGGGACCTCAGTAAATAATTCATGTGAACATCTGGAAATGCAAAAAGAGACTCAGACAAAGTCCTGCTCACCTGGTTCATGAGATGCTCCACAGGGTCGAAGCAGCTGATTTTGGGGAGTTATTGTGGCTGGGCAGGACTTGGCAGGGAGAAGGAAAGGGAAATGTGCAGAAATTCCAGGCAGATTCTGTCCTTTGCAATTCTTCACTCCCTGCAATTGCTTCTTAGGGTGGTGCAAATTCTCACAGAGCGAATTAAAAGGCAGAGATTGAAAAATACTCATTAGGCTTTTTTGTTAATTTGTAAAGGCAACGACTTGGAGAAATAAAACAAAGTAAAAAAAAGCTAAAAAATCTCCTTAGGAGCTCCAACCTCCATGGAGCTGCACCAGGTCTCTGAGCTTTACATGGGGTTTGCTGCATTTCTAGGGATATTCCCAGGAGGAGAAAGTCTGGACTAAAGATTTACCAGGCAGGAGGAATCCATTAAATAAATAACTATGTCCGCTGAGCGCCTGGGGACAGCTCCATCCAGGCCCTGCAGAACGAGGGGCTGGGAAGGAGGAGCTGGGAGGACTCTGCCTCTGTCCGGGCAGCATCAGAGCAGGGTGGAGGAGGAGCCCGCAGGGTCGGGCGGGCCCGAGGGGGCTGTGCTGGAGTAGAATTTCTTCTGGGAGCGCAGCAGCGGGGTCTGCGTGTCCACATCGCGGCGGGAGCCGCGCTTCAGCGACAGGAAGGCGTGCTGGGTCCAGCCATACACCAGGCAGTTCAGCAGCCCCTGGGAGGCTGCGGTGAGAGCCTGGGAGAGAGAGAGCACGGGGCAATGAGGGATCCCAGCTCTGGGATCCATGGAAAACCTCCCCCTCCCTGCAGGATTTTATCCTCCATGTGATAGAGAATTTATCTTCCCATTTATTTTAATAAATGTTCAATGAATAGCTAATTAAATATAAATGCTATACAAAGATAGAATATGTTTTGTGTATGTTTATATATTAAATAAACATATTATATATATTTATTTATATAATATCTATATAATAACTTTTATAGCAACTTATATAACTTATATCTATATAAGTTATTATATAGATAACTACAACTATAGTATTATAGTTATATATACTATATTAGATGTAATTGAATAAAATGTCTAACTTCTGCATCAGGCACAAGAAGGAGCAGGACAAGTGTTATTAAGGAATCACATCCCCCTCCCAGCAGGATTTTATCCTCCATGTGATAGAGAATTTATCTTCCCATTTATTTTAATAAATGTTCAGTGAATATCTAATTAAATAGAAATGCTATACAAAGATAGAATATGTTTTATGTATGTTTATATATTAAATAAACATATTATATATGTTTATATAATATCTATATAATAACTTATACAGATAACTATAACTATAGTATTATAGTTATATATACTATATTAGATATAATTGAATAAAATGTCTAACTTCTGCATCAGGCACAAGAAGGAGCAGGACAAGTGTTATTAAGGAATCACATCCCCCTCCCTGCAGGATTTTATCTTCCCTGTGCTGGAGAATTTATCTTCTCATTTATTTTAATAAATGTTCAATGAATATCTAATTAAATAGAAATGCTATACAAATAGAGAATATGTTTTATGTGTGTTTATATATTAAATAAATATAATAAAGTATATAGATAACTATAACTATAGTGTTATATATATATACTATATTAGATATAATTGAATAAAATGTCTAACTTCTGCATCAGGCACAAGAAGGAGCAGGACAAGTGTTATTAAGGAATCACATCCCCCTCCCAGCAGAATTTTATCTTCCCTGTGCTGGAGAATTTATCTTCCCATTTATTTTAATAAATGTTCAATGAATATCTAATTAAATAGAAATGCTACACAAATATAGAATATGTTTTATGTATGTGTATATATTAAATAAATATAATAACTTATATAGATAACTACAACTATAGTATTATATATATATATACTATATTAGATATAATTGAATAAAATGTCTAAATTATGCATTAGGCACAAGAAGGAGCAGGACAAGTATTATTAAGGAATCACATCCCTCTCCCAGCAGGATTTTATCGTCCCTGTGATAGAGAATTTATCTTCTCATTTATTTTAATAAATGTTCAATGAATATCTAATTAAATATAAATGCTATACAAAGATAGAATATGTTTTATGTATGTTTATATATTAAATAAACATGTTTATATAATATCTATATAATAACTTATATAGTAACTTGTATAATAACTTATATCTATATAATAACTTATACAGATAACTATAACTATAGTGTTATAGTTATATATTCTATATAGATATAATTGAGTAAAATGTCTAACTTCTGCATCAGGCACAAGAAGGAGCTGGACAAGTGTTATTAAGGAATCACATCCCTCTCACAGCAGGATTTTATCTTTCCTGTGCTGGAGAATTTATCTTCCCATTTATTTTAATAAATGTTCAATGAATATATAATTAAATATAAATTCTATACAAATAGAGAATATATTTTATGTGTGTTTATATATTAAAAAATATAAAAACTTATATAGATAACTATAACTATAGTATTATAGTTATATTCTATATAGATATAATTGAATAAAATGTCGAATTTCTGCATCAGGCACAAGAAGGAGCTGGACAAGTGTTTTTAAGGAATCACATCCCCCTCCCAGCAGGATTTTATCTTATCTTCCCTGTGATAGAGAAATTGTGCTGTTATTTTAATAAATGTTCAATGAATATCTAATTAAATATAAATGCTATACAAATAGAGAATATATTTTATGTGTGTTTATACATTAAATAAATATAATAACTTATATAGATAACTATAACTATAGTGTTATAGTTATAGATATATAGTGTATTAGATATAATTGAATAAAATGTCAAATTTCTGCATCAGGCACAAGAAGGAGCAGGACAAGTGTTATTAAGGAATCACATCTGGAGATTTAGGGACATGGGGAAAACAAAACCAATTTCTGGGGATCCTTTCTAGTCCTATTTGCTGCAATTTCCATGACCACAGAGTCAGTGAGGTTGGAAAGGACCTTTGAGGTCACCAAGTCCAAACATCCACCCCCAGCCTGCTCACCACTCAACTGCTGGGATTTGGGCACTGAGAGCTTTTCATGCCTGTGGAAGAGTGTCTGGTTTTCGGCTGTTTGGGTGGCCTGGAAAGGCCCGGGGTGGCCTTGGGGCAGCCCACGTTTCAAAGGACGAGAAGAGGCTTCAGTTCTTTTCTCGGTCTCGGTGTTTATTAATTGTTTATCTAAAAGATTTTCTCTCGGCCCGACAGAGCTCTGCTCAGCAGCCAGCCATGAGCACACTCCCCTCCCTCCGGGCGGTCACCTATCTTTATACCCAAAGTTACATGTACAATATTTATCATTTTTCCCCAATACCTTTCACCCTTATTGACCAGTAATCACTTTTAGTAATGACCAATCCCAAAGTGCCAACATCACCACAGAAGATGGAGGAGAAGAAGAAGGAGAAGGACAGGACATGCCCCAATTCCTCCATCTTACTTCTCTAAACCCCCCTGTACAGAAATCCTAAACCCTGTGTTTCACTCTCTAATTAACCAATCCCTTCACCATTCACCCCGGTGAAACCCTCCTGTCCTCATACAGGTGTTGTCTCCTGTGTAGGATCAAAGTGCAGCCACCAGACACTTCTGGAACATTCCAGGACTCCCGAGCCCCCCAAGGGTGCTCTCGGTGACACCTCAGTGCTGAGCTGCTGAGATCCCACAGAAGACCTAAACCACCAAACCAAGATCTTGGCCAGTCAGAAGCACAAATCAGACTTGGGCTCACACAGCAGAGATCCAGCAGGGCTGAGGACAGGAGACTCAAGGTGAGCAGGCAGAGGCTGCAGGGACAGACAGACATTTACCTGCAGGATCAGCAGAGCCATGTAGATTTTGCTGGTTGTTGAAGCAGTCAGTTTCAGCACCCCAAGGAGCACGGCTGTGGAAAAAGGGATGGATGGGAGGGTGAAGTTAACCCCACCTCTCTGGGGTTCCACAGGGGGGTGATGTGGGAGGAACTCTCTGCTCACCTGGGGCCCAGCAGCAGAAGAAGGCAATGGGGTAAAAAACCACCCTTTGTTCCACCATCTTAATCATGGCCCACTGCTGATCCCCCAGGAACCCTGTGGAGTTCACAAACCTCTTGTAGAGCCCTCGGGCCTGACCCAGGATAACCTGGAAAAGAGCAGGCAGATGTTATGGGACAGGCTGGGATCTGCTGGGTTCATCCAGGATGGATCCCAGCCTATCCAGCCTTTCCACACAGCACTGAAACCCTGTGGGAGGTGGTGCTTTGCACGTGGCCTTTTCTAAACTGAAGACTCTGAGTTGATTTTGGAATTATTAAATTGTTTAGGCTGGAAAAGATCTCTAAGATCATGAGGTCCAACCATTTATCACCTCTTGCTCGTTCATGCAGGGGGTGATCTCTTCTGCCAAGCTCCAAGCCTTTGAAATCCTGCTAAATATTTCTGGGATGGGTTGACAGAACACAGAACTCCAAAGGGATTTATCTGGTGGCACAGTGATATTTTCCCTTCCAAAATTCCCCTGCCCTGTCTACCAAGAGCACGGAGTGAGCACACAGGGGGGAAAGGATTGAAAACTGAGAGCAGGTTTAGATGGGATGTTGGGAGGAAATCCCTCCCAGAGCAGCTGTGGCTGCCCCATCCCTGGAAGTGTCCAAGGCCAGGCTGGACAGGGCTTGGAGCAGCCTGGGACAGTGCAAGGTGTCCCTGCCCATGGCAGAGAGTGACACTGGATGAGCTCAAAGATGCCTTCCCACCCAAACCATTCCATGAGCTCAGAGATGCCTTCCCACCCAAACCATTCCAATGCCTTCCCACCAGAACCATTCCATGAGATCAAAGATGCCTTCCCACCAGAACCATTCCATGAGCCCAGAGATGCCTTCCCACCCAACCATTCCGATGCCTTCCCACCCAACCATTCCATGAGCTCAGAGATGCCTTCCCACCCAAACCATTCCATGAGCTCAGAGATGCCTTCCCACCCAACCATTCCATGAGCCCAGAGATGCCTTCCCACCCAAACCATTCCGATGCCTTCCCACCCAAACCATTCCGATGCCTTCCCACCAGAACCATTCCATGAGATCAAAGATGCCTTCCCACCCAACCATTCCATGATTTCCCAGCCTCTGGAGCCACCCAGGGCTCCACAAGCCCCAGCCTTACCAGGATGGCCACGAAGCTGATGAGGAAGGAGACGAGGAAGACGCCGATGCCGTAGAAATGCACGGCGCGGCAAACGGAGCCGCTCAGGCCCTGCGGAGCGCTGGGGGGCTCGGCCACCTCCGTGTGCATCAGGAGACACCTGGGGACACAAGGGACAGCCTGAGCTGCTGCCAGCCCAGCAGGGCAGCCCTGGGGCTGTGCCTCAGCAAGGCAGGGAGCTCACCCGTGCTTCTGGCTGAAGTTCTGGTAGCAATTACTGCTGTTGCCCAGGCAGAACACCGGCACCATGAGGAGGAAAGGGATCAGGCTGGGGGAGAAAGGACAGCACAGTCATGGGTTATTGCAGGTTATTGCACTGCTCCACTTGGGCACTGCTTGGTTTTTCTCCCATCACTACAGAGGTATTTAAAGTTGTTTTTATTGGCATTGCTATGGAAAAGTGTTTTATCAGCTTTACCAGTGTTGAGGCTTTCATTTGTGAGGGCTAATCATTGGTAAAGGGAAACCTTCTGGAAAACCACATCCAGTTAATAAAGTTATCATTAACTTGGTTGAAAAAAACCTCTAATTCTGCATTCATGAGGTCACTCTGCTGTTAATGATGAGCTTTTACAGCCCTTTTACTAAAACTTGCTTTTAAACAAGTGGGAAGCAGGGATAGGCACAGTGCAGTTTGCCAAAGCCACACTCTCCCACTAGGGAGAATTAACCAAACCCACACCCTGTGCCAGGGAGGATTAACTTTTACCAAATCCACACCCTGTGCCAGGGAGAATTAACTTTTACCAAATCCCTATCCTATGCCAAGGAGAATTAACTCTCACCAAATCCACACCCTGTGCCAGGGAGAATTAACTTTTACCAAATCCCTATCCTATGCCAAGGAGAATTAACTGTTACCAAATCCACACCCTGTGCCAGGGAGAATTAACCAAATCCACACCCTGTGCCAGGGAGAATTAACCCTCACCAAATCCACACTCTGTGCCAGGGAGGATTAACCCTCACCAAATCCACACCCTGTGCCAAGGAGAATTAACTCTCACCAAATCCACTCCCTGTGCCAGGGAGAATTAACCAAATCCACACCCTGTGCCAGGGAGAATGGAATTTTACCTTGACAAGATCGTTGCTATTCGGCCAACACAACTTGCATAATCTACAACCTGCAAAATCCAAAAATCTGAATTAAAATTATTTCTGCACAGGCCCTGGTTCACAAGAAGCAGCTTCCCGGGAGGATTCAGCAGCTGAGGGGAGTCTGCCCAGCCTAAACTTCCAGGTGGAATATGTGGGATAGAAAATTTGCTGTGCACAGCAAATGTCTGGGGAAGCTGTGCAGGGCAGTGGGTTTGTTGGGAAGAGGTGCACAAGGAATGTTTTGTAGGAATATCTGGGGTATTCCCAGCCTGGCCATGGCAGTGGTGGTGCCTCCCTGCCCTCCCTGTTTGGGTGGGAGGGAGGAATGAACTGCAAGGAGAGATTTTGGTCACGGGGTGTGTGAAGTATTTGCTCAGCCTGCAATGCAGAGAGGTTTCTCCTGAGTGTTGTGTCCTTGTCCCTGGGTTCCCAGCCTTTGCAGCAGTCCCACTCACCTGGGGGGGCACCCTGAACAGGTTCTGGCTGTATTTCACCTTGAGGTCCATGTACAGGTGCCAGGTGTAGTTGACAGTGTAGAGAAAAGAGGCCACGTAGAATATCTGAGAAATAAAACCAGAATTTCAGTCCTGGAAGAACAATTCCTGGAGCATGTTTAGCTCCTCCCAAATCCCATGGAACAGAGGCAGGATGATGAACACCTGCCAAAGGTGAGGGGCTGAGCCAGGTTGGAAATTCCCACCTTAAACCACACAAAAGCAGCTTCACTTTGGCCTCAGACAGGACAACTAATGACAGCAGAACTATCTTAGAAATAAAGATCTTTATGATCTGGCTCATTTTTTTGGCTCAGAGCCTGGCAATGAGGGTTTCAGAGGCACTTGGACCTTCTCAATGCTATGTCCATCAGGAAACACAGCACAGATGTGACATTTAGATTTCCTTCTTGCATAATAAGCTCACTAGGCAGAGAATTCACGGAAACAGAAAACAATTGGATATTTCAAGAGGAATGTGAGGGCAGATATTCTCTGCCCTCAGCCTGAGTTAACATCCCAAAAACCTCTTTTCTTCCTCCATAGGAAAAAGGAGAAAAGATAGAGCACACTGAGAGTTTCATAGATTTTGATTCCAGCTTGAGATGAGTGTAATTATCTAAAACTTCCTATAAACCTCTCCAAATATTGATCAAATTTGTTTCCAAATTCATGCTTACTCCAGGTTGCCTAATCACACCATGTACATGCCTGTGCTGTGTTTGTCACAGGAAACACAAACTACAGTGGCAAAGAGGAAGGGCTGGACAAGGGAATTTTTTTTTTTATTTTTATTGTGGCTTTGCTATCCTTTGCCAAAAAGATAAGGAGCACAGGTTTGCCACCCTGGTATCATCCAGGGCTGGGAAAGTGGGCACTAAACAAACCTGGCCTCCTTCACTGAGGCTGTGAATGCTCTTGGCTGGCTCAAGAGGCTGAGTCCAAGGGCTGCCACAGGAACATTGCAGTGACTTTCCAGCTCATTAAATGAGTTTTAATTAGGGGTTGTTACCCTTTCCCAGCTACTTCCAGAGAAGGCCAAAACAGCTCACAAGGATCATTCTCCTGCACTTCAGGACACCTGGGAGAGGCTCACGAAATGTCAGTGCTGCCTTCTGGAGCAGAGACCCAAATGCCACTTGTGAAGGTGCCAGCGGGAAGGGAAGGGAAGGGAAGGGAAGGGAAGGGAAGGGAAGGGAAGGGAAGGGAAGGGAAGGGAAGGGAAGGGAAGGGAAGGGAAGGGAAGGGAAGGGAAGGGAAGGGAAGGGAAGGGAAGGGAAGGGAAGGGAAGGGAAGGGAAGGGAAGGGAAGGGAATTCTGCTCTCCTGAGCCCCAGCTTTGGGGCTGGGGACAGTCCTGCAGCACTGGCCATGAGGAGCTAAAGCAGACACAGAAAAATCCCTCATTATCCCACTTGTGTGGCTCCCATTGTGCTGCCCAGCGTGAGCAGAGCCTGCCAGGACATTATTAGGCCACTGGAACTGAACTGGAAGGACGTGGGAGAGTTGTGCAATTAAAACCACAATATCTATTCTCGACTTCATTATTGCACTGCAGGACAGCAAAGGGAGCAGTGTTTGCATTCATATCAATCAAAGCTCTGGGGCTGAAAGAGGGAATACCCAAGAACGAAGCAATCTCCTTCTTTATGATACAGTTTGGACACTGGGCAGCTCCATCCACTGCAACATCAGCCTGTGATGGCAAATAATGGCAAACAGCCTGAAGAAAGCAAAATATTGTCTAAGGCAGTGCCTTGAGACACCACAAGGACTCCAGTGTGAGCCTCTCCAAGGGTGAGACAACTCTCCTTGCAGGGAAATTCCACATGGATTTGTGCTCTCAGGAGCTGTTCCAATGCACATTCCCTACTCCAACCTCCACTTCTGCCACAAGAGCAGCATCAAAACTTACAGAAAATATCCCAAATATCCACCATGTTACAATTTTGCAGAACGGGACAGCTTGGCAGGGAGAAGAGACATCATGTTTTAAATAAACTCACATAGAAATCAAACTTCCAGTAAACACAAACCCTGCTGGGCTGTCCCTGCTGGGCTGTCCCTGCCCATCCTCACCTCGGCTCATCTGACACCTTCTGGGTGCTGGTGTGCAGAGAGGCCCCAGGTGTTTGTGAGACATTTATTTACTCATTCCATCAGCTCCCAGATCCCTCCTGCCCTGCAGAATCTGCTGGTTCAACCTGTTACCGGCTCCTCCTTATGCACGAGGTGTTCCCACCTCTCAAGGGCACTGCAGGCTGGTGGGTGAGGAGGTCCTGCACTCTCACTGCCCTGGGGAAAGGTTGCCATGGCAAGGGCTCCGTTTGTTTTCATTTCTCCCAGAGCAAACACAGCCCCAGCTCCTGCCAGGCACAATCCGGCTCTGCCACCCAGGCAGTCCCTGTGCCCTGGGGACTGGGGGTGGCACACAGGGGACACTGCCTGAGCTCAGGCTGTGACTCTGCTCAAGGCCAGCTCTGCCCACCCAGCATGAGCACAAAGCCCTCACCTTGTCCCATCCTGTGCTGGTGTCCCTGAGAAGCCACAGGCTGGAAAAGTGAGGGCAGAGAAGAGCCAGAAGTGCAAGGGAGATGAGAAATTATGGGTGTATTTTCCACAGCCAAATTATTTCTGCTCTAGCAGTGCAAATTGCCTCCAGGCCATAAAAACATCACATCAGCTGAAAGAACTGTCCCCCAGACAAGGGAAACAGCTCAGGAACAGCCTCAGTCCTGCTTTGCTCTTTCTACCTTCCAGCTCAGAAAGCCTCTCCCAAGCTCTCCTCATTTTCCCATCTTAAAAACATCTTTGATGTCATTCTGCATCATTCCCAAGTGGCCAAGTTACCCAAACCTCACTGTTTCTCCCAACATGAACAGACTGCAGAGCCAGCAGGGCTGGAGGGACCAGAGATGAGCCTGGAGTTGAACAGCTGCTCTCAGCACCCTCAGCAACACATCTGTACCCCCAAAACAGCTGCTGAAACAACCCTGGGCCGCAGGAGGCCATGCCCAGACACACAGCAGCAGGAACAATTCCATCCTGCACCTGCAGCTGCTTCCCTGCCCTCTCTGAGGCACGTGGAGATCCTTTCCAGCTCTGGATGCTGCTGTTCCATGAGGACACTCAGTTCCCAGCTGTGGGTGCCACCACACTCCCAGGGAGCTGCCTGAGCCCGCACATCAAAGCTTCCAAAAGCCCCTTGATCCTCCCTGCCATACCCTTTAAAAGGAAAAAATTAATTCCAGAGATCATTTATGAACTCCCACACTCAGCTGGACCCTGCAGAGATTTTTGAGAGCTGAGATTTCCAAGGCCTGGTGTTGAAATGGGAACTGGGTGAGGCAATAACAAACTGTGAGGAAAACAGTGCTCACCCACCCTACTCCAACTGGTGCCCAGCACAGGGATCAGCTGAGGCACTGGGACACAGGCTGAGCTTGTGCTGGTCCTTGGGAAGAGCAAGAACTGGGATGTTCATGTGAGTAATTTAAATCTGAGCTCAAAAGTCACAGAATGTGTCTGTTCCTGCCCAGGCTGGAGGAAGCACAAAGAGAAACGGAAAAGCTGCCATGTGAGAGCAGAGATCCGTGGGCATGCATCCAACAGGACACAGATCCAGTCCCACCTGCTCATTTCACACCAGCAACACAAAATCCCACCTTCTCCTCCTCCCACACACCAGAGGATCCCAAACCCCAGTGCCTGACCTCCCTTTTCCACACAAAGCCAAGAGAAACAGCCCCAGGGCCAGGCTCTGATCACCAGCGAGGTTAATTATGACAAATGACAAGGTTAATGACAGAATGTGGTGCCAAGGCCGCTCACCTGTCCCGTGGCCTGCAGGTTGTAGCAGATGAGGTCCTGCTGGGAGGTGGGTGAGCTGTAGAGCAGGGCCCCAGCCAGCCAGCACATGCCCAGCAGCAGATCTGAGAGGCTCAGGTAGAAAAGGGGACGCACCTGGAAAAAAGGAAAATCTCAGCAGGTGTGAGTGGAGTCACAGCCCCCCCAGCTGCAGATTTACTCCCTTATCAGACATAAAGATATTTAATACAGCCTTCCAAAGGTTTTTCTGCAGGTGAGGAAAGTTTTTCAGTAGAAAAACCTCACTGCAAAGTTGTTTTGAAAGCCCGAATTGAGGGGAAGTGGGGCATAAGTGGCACTTTGTGGAGGGATGATTTACCCTCAGGGAAGCACTGTGACAACATTTCTGAGAGCAGTCAATTCATCTTCACCCTAAAAAAAAGTGTCCTTTACTTTAAAAGCCAAGCAAGTTCAAAGAAAAGTTACCAGATGAAAACTTTTCAGGCTCTACTCCTGAATATCATCCTTGTTTTCAGTCCTTTAAAACTCCCACACCAATTACAGCAGAGAGATGAATTGTGTGGGACATCAGTCCCAGGTTATCTGGTGTTATCTGAACACTGGCACCTCCCAGCCCTTCTCCCACAACTTTCCTTGCAGGGAAATTCCACATTGTGCTCTCAGGAGCTGTTCCAATGCACATTCCCTGCTCCAACCTCCACTTCTGCCACAAGAGCAGCATCAAAACTTACAGAAAATATCCCAAATATCCACCATGTTACAATTGTGCAGAACAGGACAGCTTGGCAGGGAGAAGAGACATCATGTTTTAAATAAACTCACATAGAAATCAAACTTCCAGTAAACACAAACCCTTCCTCAGCTCTGGGATTACTTGAAACACATTTTTCTATGAGTTCCATGCCATTTCAGCTGATGACTAAGGTTGGGTTTATTTTACAAGCTGGATTCATTTCCACTGAGAGCCATTATTGCTGCAAAGGAGTCATGTCTCCTTTAACAACAGTTTCCAGCCCATTTCCAGTTTGCACACACTGGCCAGGACTGTAAACACTGCAGGAAAACATTTGTGCAAAAATTCTGGCCAACATTTTCTTTGTTAGTGGCAGAGCAGAGACTCTGGAAAAGCAGCCTAATTACCTACATTCTTAATTAAAGCCTTGGGTACCTCATTTTCAGCATCCAGGAGAGAAAATTGTGGTGTTTTTCTTTCCCTACAGAAAATGATAATTCCAAACACAGCATGGAAATGCTTCAGCAGGCTTTGATTTTGTGTTTCTTTTCATGGAGCTGAGCTTTTGGTGAGATTTGCCTCGATATTGTCCTGGAAGTAAATGCATGCCACCCATCAGGTTGTGTTTTACTTGTTCCCATGTGCAGTGAGAGCTTAGGAAGTGTGGTAAGAGTTAAGGTAGATTGAGCAGATTTATCCTTAGGGTGTGAAGGAGCACGAGGCAAAAAGATCTGGAGTTAATTTTAATTTTTTTATCTATAAATGCCTTTTTTAAACCAGGCTTTTCCTCACTGGTGCAGAAATGAAGCCCTGGCACGACAGGCTGGGGGCACTGCCCAGTTTGTGATGGAGGCAGGTTAAACCAAACAGATCTAAAATAAGCAAAGAAGGCACTTTTGCAATCCAACAGGTGACCTCTGTCTCCAGCACAAGTGCCCTTGCAGCGAGGCACTGCTGGTGGGCCCAGGAGCTGTTCTGGATAAAGGAGGTGACACAGGGACACGTGTGGCTCTGGCTTGAAAAAGGGGAAAAAGGGGAAAGAAAATAACCACTGGTATTTATAAAATAGAGGAAGGGACTGCAAAGATGTAATGATTTCCATCCTGCAGCACACACGGGGGTTTGGCTCTGTGGCCATGGCCCAGGCACATGCTGAGCTGAAGGTTCCTCCTCAAACCTGCTGAGCTGAGGTTTCTTCCTCAAACCTGTTCAGCTGAGAGCTCTTCCTCAAATGTGTTGGGCTGAGGGTTCTTCCTTGCTTGCCATCACCTCTTCTGAATGATTTACCTCAGGCTGAGGGGTTTTATTCCCATAGAGACAGAGAGCAAGCTTCAAGAATGCAATATTTGATTTCTGAGGTTGGGGGCAGGAAGGGAAGTGTTTCTAAGATCCTTCTCCTCCCAGCCTCCAGAGCTGTTTATTTTTAAATGTTTTGCTGTGGCTCCTCATGACTCAGGGAATAATCTGTTTGTGGCTAGCCTTGATATGGATCACTTCCAACCCTTTTGTTTACAAACTTCCACTTCAGACCCGAGACATGAGGACAAGATTATGGGGAAGTTGATGGAGATTTTGTCACTTTTGAAACCCAGATCTCCCCTGGCAGCAGAGGAGCCTGGAAGGCTGATGCAAACCAGTCCCTCCAGCTGGCATCCAGCCCTCCTCTCCGGATCTGCAGAAATAATCTGAGCAGAAACATCTGGAGCCTCTGGAGCAGGAAGGGCCCATTGCTGACCTGGAACCATGAGTGGCTCATGAGCAGCTCCCAAGCCACAGCCCCATCACATGACTGAGAGCAGAAGGGCTCCTGAGCACCCAGGCCATGGGAGCCAGCAGGATGAGGCTGCTGAGTCACAGCAGGACGCTGCCAACATCATTCCAGAGAGAGAACCCCAGCAGGAATCACATCTGGAGCTTCCCAGGTGGTGCAGATGTGGCAGAAGGAGGCTTTGATGTGTACCTTGAGCAGCACAAGCTCAAGTAGGTTTTCCATCCCAGCCTTCTTCTAAGGTGAATTCCCATTCTTCCCTGGGGATTCATGGAGATCTCCACAGTTTATTCTGGGTGTGCTGGGCAGAGCATTTCCACAGGCTGGCTGGGAGCAAGGTCCTCCCTGCTGTAAGTGGGACAGCTTTGCCCTGCAAACATGGACTCCTGTTCTCCTTCCCACCGTGTCATCCAACAATGTGCCAGCTGCCTGCATTCCTTGCTTCTCCAGGGACAGCTCCAGGAATTCCCTGAAAGTCCCATTCTCTGGGCTGCAGATCGAATCCACGATGTACAAAGAGCATGAAGATGAAGGAAGGACAAATACAGCTGCTGCCAGCTCCACTGACTTTTGGGCTGAGCCTGCAAACCCTGCACAGCAAATCCCAACTTCACAGGGATCAGCTTGGCTCACAGCCCCCAGGAAGTCCTGGACACACAGAGGGACTGCATGTGGACCCCCAAGCCTGGCAGGATGGGATGGAGGCTGTGGGGTCAGTTTTAGTAGCACATCTGCCCACAGAGACTCCTCAGAGACAGCCAAAATCCAACCCTTATAAAAGCATTTCTGCAGGGGCAGCTCCAGTTTGCACTCCAGCAGCTTTGTGCGCAACTGCTCAGCCCCCCAGGAGTTTGGCCCCACTGAGGAGGGCACAGCAAGAAATCCCTGCTCCAGGAATGACTGAAGGACTTTCCTGGAGCAGCAGAAAGCTGCAGGAACCTGCTTCTCCCTGCAGAAGCACAGGTTCAAGGTCAGCCCTTTCACCTCCTACCAAGACAAAGAGCCCAATTCTTAGCAAGACTTTTGCCTCCAAGCTATTAAACAAGTTTTAACCACATAACCCTGAGACCTGCAGCTGCTCCTAAGGGAGTCTGTGCTAAAGGTGTGACCCACATAGAGGGACTGACACCACAGCTGAGGGAGGCAGAAGGAAGCTCAGACCTTACCTCGGGGGACCGCACTGCGTTTTGGAAGACGGCGTAGGCAATAATTGAGCTGGAACCTACAACGCTGAGAAAACAAAGCACAGGTTGGGACAGGAGCGCGTCTGCCTCGCTGGGAGACGCGAGTTCTCTTTTTTTGTTTTGCTTTTCTGGGTAAAATCACCTTCGCCACAGTAACTCTATGGGCAGCGTGTCGTACCTGAGCATGGCCATGGTGAACTGGATCCACTGGAGCGCGGAGTAGACCTGGGGAGAAGGACGGGAGGGAGCTCAGGTGACACCGGGACCCGGGAGGAACGGGCAGCACGGACCGGGGACCGGGAGCCCGGGGGGGAAGGACAAGGAGCGGGGATCGGGATAGGAGCGGGCAGCGCGGAGCTGGCAAGGTGGACAGGCGGGTCCCGGAGGGCAGCACGGACCGGGGACGGGGACCAGGGACCGCAGAGTCCTGGGAAGGGGCAGCACGGACCGGGGACTGGGGACAGCGGGATCCCGAAGAGGAATAAGCAGCACAGACTGGGGGAGGATCGTGCAACGCTGCCGGTGCCGCCGGGCACGGAGCGGGGCGCAGGGCTGGGGCAGGACTGTGAGGGGATGGACGAGAAGAGACGCGCACAGCGAGGTCCCGGGGAGGGGACAGCCGCTGTCCCGAGGGGTGCCGGTGCCGGCGGGGCCCGCTCACCTCCTGCCAGCCCCCATCCAGCCGGTCCGCCTCCGCCGGCAGGGCCATGGGTACCGCCGCCGCCGCCGCACCGCTCCGGGGCTGCGGGCACCGCCCGCGCTCCGCCCCGGGGCCGCACCGCGCCCGGCCCCCGCCGGCGGGGCCGGCTGCGGGGAGCGCCCGGTAGCAGAGAGGGGCTGAGGGGACAGGAGCCTGGGGCAAACAGCGGGATTGGCGTCCCGGGCACCGGAGTCCCGCGCATCCCTCCGGGGGCAGAACCGGCCGAGCCCCGGTGGGCGGGCTCGCTCCGGTCACCGCCGCCCCGGGCTCCCCTCACGGAGCCGCCCTGAGGCGACCCCGCTTAGCCTTGGCCCCGCCCACCTGTGACGTCACCAGCGCCCGGGGGCGGGAAGGCGCTTCGGGGAGCGGGCGGCGGCTCTGAGGGGGCTGCTCCCCTCAGAGAGACCGGGCACGGCTCCTTCAGGGTCCCGGGGGCTGCTGCCCTCAGAGAGACAGGGGACGGCTCCTTGAGAGTCCCGCGGCTGCTCCCCTCAGAGAATACGGGCACGCTTCCCTCAGAATCCTGCGTGTTGCTCCCCTCAGAGAACCCTGGGACTGCTCCCTTCACAGATCCAGGGCACGGTCCCCTCAAGTGCTGCTCCTATCAGGGGCTGCTCCCTTCAGAGTCCTGGGGAATAGTTCGTTCCTTCAGTGCTTCGAGAACGGCTCCCCTCAGAGAAAGATTCCCTCGAGGGAATTCCCTCCGGGGCTGAGCCAGGCGGGACAAATCTCCACACAGTGCTCCCAAGGACTGCCCGCCATGCCGGGGCCCTTCCTCTGCCGCACCTGAGGGGAGAGCTCTGGGCCACTCTCACCTCGCTCCAGCCATCACAGCCTTCCCTCTGATCATTGTAGTTTTTCTATAGTGGTTAATAAGCAGCTCTGAAGTGGAATTTTTTTTTATTATAGCATTATTAATACATTTTATCTTGCAGCAACATCTGCTCCTTGTACCCACCCCAAGATTCAAAAGGCAGCAAAGCTCCCACAGGAATCAGTTTTGTTTAAAGCATACTTTTAAGGTAAAACTCACAGGTGTTTTTCTCTTTTCAACTCTGTCACCCTGACCAGGGCTTCAGCATCTTCCAGAAGCATCCGAATTCCACAGAGTGTGAACTGCACAGTTCTGAGGATTGACCTGATCCTTGGGCCAGGCATCTCCTTTTAAATAACACACACGAGGCTTCTAAGGACACAAATACTTCTGCTTCCTCTTACAAGACCTCACTTTCAAATATTCAGAACTACCAAACACTGATGAGGATTTAGTTTGAGAGTGTCAATTGTTTCTGGAGGCTAGAAAAACATTTTGTTCATGAAAGTTTGGGCAGGTAAAACACCTCTTCAGCTGTAAGAAAACTCACCCAAATTTACCTCTGAAAACCCGATTTTTTTTCACAAACTGGTGAGACTGAGTGTAATAGCACCTCAAGGAGACTCTGCCCTTGCTCAGAACTCACTTCACTGTGTCAAGGTATCACAAAGGATTTCAGGAGAATATTTAATGAAATGGCTGCTCTGGACAGAAAATGAGGGACATGCTGTGAACTGTCTTCACTGCCAGCACTTGGCTGATACCCAAAGCAAACAGGGACAGAAGCCATGGAAGGGGAAGGCAGAAAAAGGAAGCTCTGAGTCTCTGAGTCAACAACAGGTAAGAACAAGACTTAGAGCCAAAATGGGACAACACAAGGAGTGTGAGGGGTAGATTAACAAGCATAAAACCCAAGGATATTACAGACAGAAAAAGGTGGGGAAATAGAGGGAACCCAATCTGTACCTTACCCAGCATGTAAGATGGAATGAGAGACTGAATTTTGTTATTTGTTAGCCAGGGAACAGCTGTAAAAACCACCAGGAATGAGCTTCTGGCCAATCTAGAGCTTTTTTTTTTTTGTTGTCTGCTTTAACACTGTTACTGGATAGCATTACACAATACTTGCTGTGTCTCGCTCTTAGGTGATTTTCCCCACATTTACAATACTGTGTTTTTAAGGAATTTCTTCCTCTTGATCTTCTAAACTGAGAATCCCAGAAGGAGATCTGCTGCCCTCTTGAAGCCAGCGGGAAGTTTGCTTGCATTAAGGAGAACTGGTTAGGACTCTTGACAGTGTTTCACAGCTTGCAGAAGAGTTCTCCAACACATCAGAGCTCATCTTTGTCACTATTCTTCTTCCGGAAAGAAGTGAGGATGTTGAGGCTTTTCTGGAGCTCCTCCTTCTTTCCATCACTCATCTTGTTCTTCTCGATCAGCTTGGTGATTCGGACGACTTCGTTAGCAGCAAACTCCTCTCCCTGCTCCAAGATCTTGCTCATAATTTTCAAGTATTGCTCTGCCGACTTCTTCTCGGTTTCTTTTGCTTTTCCTAAATTCTCCTGGCCCTTTTTCAGGAGGGCCTGGCGATCAGATTTCTCTGTGGTGCTCATGAATTTGCTGGCCAGCACATCATACTCCTTCAGGCAGCCTGGCATCCCCAGGTAGATGCCATTACTCTTCAGCCAGCGCTGAATAGCCCCAGCCTTGATCTCCCCACCATAAAGTAAAGGATTTTTAAAGTCACCATCCTGGAACAAGTAAAAAACAGGGAATTTTTCCTTGTCCAGCTTGTACTTCTCTCCCAGCTCAGTGTTCAGTTTATCACCGTAATCTGTCAAGGGACAACGAAACACAGAAAAGCAAAATTAATCAAAAATTAAATTAGGATTCCCTCCCACACAAATATTTGTAGGCAGAGCTTCAACATGTCCTAATAACCTGTCTGCCAGGAAATCACAGTGTCATGGAAATATCCTGAGCTGGAAGGGACCCAAAAGATTCACTGAGTCCAACTTCCAGCCCTGCTCAAGACACCCCAAAATCCCAAATATTCCCTGAGCTCTGGCAGCCTTGGGGCCCTGACCATTTTTGGAGAACCTGTTCCAAGGAAATGCCACACACTGAAATAAAAACACCTCATGAAATCATTTTTGCAAGGCAAACATTCAGTGGCTTTTCCAAAGAAAAAGACTTTAATGGTGTTTTGCTGTGACTGTGAGAGTGTAAGACATTGGCAGGACCTTTTGTATAAACCCTGTTCTCCTTATGGGAAATCAATACCCTTTTTCCTCTTATTTTCCTCTACCCATTGATTTTATCTGATTTTACAGTGAAATAAGAGTTTTTCCTGTCTGTGTGCAGAGAATGATTTGGTTCTGACAGCATGCCAAGCTCCAAGAGATTTACTCATCTCACAGAAATGATATTTATTCCTGAGGACAGAAAACAAAGCCATTTCAAATATGCTCCCTAGTGTATTCCACATATGCTTAGAAATATCAGAGTGGGTAAAACTTCACAGTTTGATAATTAAGCCTAAATTCTTAATTCAACCTCCAAAGCCAGAGCACATCAGGTGACAGTGATCTGCTTTTCACTCTTTTTCTCTTAATTCCAGTCACAATCACATCAAGTTAAAGCAGCCACAGTGCAAGAACCCCTTGCTGTGCTGCCCCAGGCTTTGCTGCATGGAATTAATCACACTAAATATTCTTTGCCTGACCATGGTTGTAGCTAAAGCACGATTCTTGTGAGCTCTGCTCCCTGCACGTGGGACATAAAGGGGGGAAAAAAAGAAGGGGGGAAAAAAAAGGCAAGAATTGCAGGGGATGAGGAGGTGGCAGCAGTTCAGCAGCGTGGGCTGGCTCCTCATTACCCAGCCCAGATGGATCAGCAGCTCTCCCACGCACAGCCAGGGCAGGAGCTCCACTCTCACATCCATCCCTCCCCCAGAACTGCTCAGAACCTGCAGAAATCACAGTGAAATTATCCCCTCCCCACCAGCCCACAGAGCTCCTCACCTGATATTCCCACTTCTGCCACCAGCAGATCCTCACTGGAGCCGGAGCTCTCCGCCAGCTTTTTAAACTCATCTTGTTTCTCACCATAGGGATATTGTGTGTCAAACTTCACAAGGACAAACTTGTGCTTTGGAATGACCTAAAACAAGAAGGAAAAGACAAAACAAAACTTGATCATTTCAGGTCTGAGCAATGCACAAGTTGTTTTTGCTTGTCCTTTTTTCCTGTGCAATGGGGAGATGCAGAGGAGAATGGAAATTTGATATAATTATGGCCTTTGAGAAATGACTCAGTGTTGTGTGGAGGAAAGACTGAGCTTTGAGTGTCTGTACTCCTGCACCAGATGATAAAGATAGTGTGTGGTAGGTTTAGGGGATCTGATAATGCCTTTCATTATAAGATTTGCTTGTTGTAAATCTGACTGGCATCTTGCAAGAACATCAGCTAAAACATTGTCCAGTGGGACGTGAAGAGGAGAGAGGCCAAATGTAATTTCATGTTATTCTGAGGTGTCCCAGCATGAGAGCTGCTCTCCTGGCTGGGAGGGGACACAGGGAGGCAGCGCAGATGCTGGAGCTGTTGCACTGCTACATCAAATGGAGAATTCACATTTAATTGATTCCTCTTCACTTCAGCCTTGCTCTGCTCAGACGATGCCTTTTCCAATTAGTTTGGCAATGGACTCCGTCATCCCTTGGGGGATTTTCCCCTCCCTGCCGTGGAAGACCTTGCAAAATCTTTTTGTTCTCGCGAACAGGTTGAGGTTGCAGCACAGCTCCCCACCTACACAGCGCTCTGCCAGCGCTGCTCAGGCACTGCACATCTGCATGCACAGGTGGCTGCAGGCTCGGTCCCGGCCTGCCGAGCGGTCGGTGTCCCGGTGGGGAGCGCACCGGGCCCGGGGCAGATTCCGTCCTAGCAAAGTGATTTAGTGAAGGGAAAAAAAAACGATGGGAAAAAAAAAAAAAAAGCGCCTGTTGCTGTTTGATGAACAAGTGGAACCCAAGCAGTGCGCCCACGGCCCCGGCTCCATCCCGGCACGGTGCTGCCCTCCCTCAGCGGCACACACAGCACAGCCCGGCC
Source organism: Zonotrichia albicollis (assembly GCF_047830755.1). Lineage (NCBI taxonomy): Eukaryota > Metazoa > Chordata > Aves > Passeriformes > Passerellidae > Zonotrichia > Zonotrichia albicollis. Next base: position 3,610,422 of record NC_133836.1, read on the forward strand.
GAGGAGCGGCGGCTGCGGCCGCACCTCCCCGCGCCGGTACCGCCGGTACCGCCGGGCCGGACCCCGCGGCTCGGCTCCACTTGGACCGCGCCGATTGGCTGCCGGCCGCGACCGCCGCGCTCCCATTGGCTGAATGCCGCGGCCACCGCGCTCTCATTGGCTGCGGCGCGGCCGCTCCGCCGGCACCGAGCGCTCCCCGCGCCGGCGGCGGCGACCCCGTGCCCGCGGCCCCGCCGCGCCCCTCGCCTTCCTCCCGGGCCCCGGGGCTGCCGCCGGCCTCGGGGATACACAGCCCGGTGCGGCCCCACGTCCGCCCTCCCAGCGCTCCGGCAGGCCCCCAGCGCCGTACCTTGTAGAAGGTGATGGTGTCGAGCGGCACGGAGCCCTTGGTGTGCAGCGTGCTGCCGCCGGGCAGCACCAGGCCGAGCAGGCAGAGCAGCACCGAGCCGGCGGCAGCCGCCGCAGCCATGGCGGAGCGCGGAGGGAGCGGAGCTGCGGAGCCACGTGACGGCGCGACGGCCGCCGCCGGGGGCTCGCCTCGCCCCGCCCCGCTGCCCGGGGCCACCGGGGGAGCGGCAGCGCTCGGGGGCGGGCGGGGGCTCCGGCACCGTAGCGAGAGGAGCCGTGGGGTGGGTGCGCGTTTGGATGCAGGCGGGCACTGCCACAGCCCGCTCAAACAGAGGTTTTTGTGCTGCCAGGGGAGATTTCACGCACGGCCAGCCCGCACTTGCACACAACGTGTCCTTATCGTGGAAAGACTGGATGAAAAGCAAGCAAGCACTGCAGAACGACAGACTGACAGCTCATCAAGTAAAAGCACTGTTCCATCCACGCTCCCTCCCCCAGCAGACATCGTTCTGCACCTAATCCCCAGCTGGAAAACAATGAGCATTTTCCCTTTCTCCATCCTTCCTCTTAGCAGGATCTGCTTGTCCTGCACCAGCATAATCTGGCTTCACCACGGAGCTTACAAAGTGCAGACAAGCACTTTGATCACATCCAGACCATCCAGGCAGAAAAATGAGGCAGCAATACTGATTTGTAACGAAACTGACTTTTATATAAATTATAAACCCATCCAGTTTAAAGCAGTTCAGTTGCAGCTGTGTCACTTAAGTCCGTAGAAGGCTGAGGCGTACATATCTCCTACAGTCATAAATTAACAATAATCAAGGAAGAGAAAGTTCAGATAAGGCTGCAAATACAACAACAACAAAAAGAAAATCCCTAAGTTTACTAGCCGTTAAAATAAAGTCATGATTATCAAGGATTGCAAAATATAAATGCAATTTCTGAACAGTTAAAAAGTACAAAAATGATGGACAACACAAACAAGCATTGTACAGTTTGTCCTGTGTGTAGACAAAGCAGAGTAGGAGATTTCCAACCTTTATCTACATCAGACACTGATTTGAAGCCAAGAGGAGTTGAGGAAATCTGTAAAAGGATCGTGGCTCATGATCCCAGTAGTATAAAAGCAGTAATTTTTCAGTCTGTAAACAGTAGTCTTGGTAGCTTCTTCTAGGTATGTTTTTCAATTCATCACCCAAAGAAAATCCGAAACCAACAAAAACAAATCCTAAGAGTGGAAAAAAGGGGAACAGCAGCAATGGGTTATAGCTTGAATTTCTTACCAGGTCCGTGTGGGACATATTCTGGAGGGGAAATGCTCTTTCATAAGAAATATATAATATATTTAACTGTACACAATTTATAGGGGGAGAGAAACTCTCCCTCAAGCAAGCCCCCAGTCAGTGAGTACGGAGTCATTTTTGTACACTGTTTCCTCCTAGAGAAACTACAGCTTGGGAAGAGACAGCCTCTGCTTTTAGAAACCACTGAGGAACCCCAAAGTCCTGTGTTTGCCAAGGTTGCCATTCCCAGCAGCTGGCACAGAACAGGCACAATTCCCTGTGCTGGAAGTGACAGAGCCATGGTTCCACCCTGTCCCAGCCCCTGCCTCAGATGCCACCAATCCCCTCCAGTTTCACTTCTGCTTTCAAGGGATGCAGGAAACCTTTTTTTAACCCAGCTTCTGCTTTCAGGCACACAGGAGGATTTTAAATGCTTGGTTTTCTTAATCCTAAACCTCACTTACACTGTGACCATTGCTTATTGATATAACTGAGTCCAAGCTGGTGTAGCAGCAGTGGAAGGAAACTGCAGCCTGGATCAGCCCTGGGACTGTCCCTGTGTCACCTCTGCAGTGAGGAGGGGACAGGGACAGCAGCAGAGCCACTGGCCCTGACTGGGAAGGGCAGGGCTGCTCTGGGGGGGTTTGCACTCACCTCCAGTCACCAGCCTTGCTTTAATTCAAGGAGCACACCCCTCCTTTCAAAAATGATATTTCTATACAACATGACAGTTCTGTTTCTTTTTTTTTCCTTTTCTTTTTTTTTTTTTTTTTTTTCAGTAAAAGTATTACTATAAAACAAACTTAACACATTTTGGTATTCCTCCAGCCCAGAGCATTTACCAGACATTGTGATTCAACCATCAGGACATCCTTTACAATCTGACAACCTGCAGACATTCTTCTTCTTCTTTCCCTTTCAGGATGGGGCAAAGCCAAACTAAATCCAGCAAGAGCAGCTATGGGACTTTTTTTTTTTTGTTTTTTAATACAGGGGATTTATTAAAAAAATACTCTCATTAACATTCTAGCATTACTAACAAAACAGAGGAGATGACAAAGGCAGTCAAGCTCTCTTCAAACTTTAAATCTAGACTTGGATACCTGTGGCTCTAACCAGGAGATGAGGAATCTGTTGGGTCTGGCCTGTCCCTTGTATTGCAGGTACATGAACTTTTTTTTTTGCCTATCAATTTTAGGCTGCATTGCTCTTTGAACATTAAAAAAACCCAGCAGAAACGCAGATTCTGTGGGAGCAGATGATATGGTCACACTTTCTAACAGAAAGCTTCAAGGGCCAGTGCTTGGATAATCAAAGTTCAACTGCAACAAGAAGCAAGCAGACAGGTACAAAAAGGAGCTCAGCCTCAGACCACAGCGGAAGCAAAAGTTACCTCTGCCAACTTAAAACCAAAGCCAATAGGATTCCTTTTCTATTAAAATATTGAAGTCTTAAAGTTTCAGTAATCTAAATACACTTTTTAAAAGTCATGACGTTGCTGTTTGACATTAAACTGACATGATACCGGCGCAGTGCCACACTTCACTGCAGCCATTATTTACAAGGTCTCTCTTTTTGTGTTTGTTTTTTTTTTTTGCTGAAACACCCATTCCCATCTCTCTCTCTCTCCGAAGTTTGCTCCTCCTCACATCTGCAGTTTTCCCGAGCTGTGCACAGACACCTCCTCCCTGGAGGATCCTGCCCCAGCTCCGGATGATTCCCAGCCCACCACGGAGGCCTCACCTCTCCCTGATGGAGCAACACTTGGAATTCTGGCAGCAGGACCAGGTGGGTTTGCAGACAAAACAGGCAGCTCCAAGCCAGATCAGTTCATCAGAGGTGGCTCAACGTGGACATCTACAATTCCTGCATTTCTAAGGCAAGGACCATACAAAAGTTATGAACACTGTATGGTGATGAAAATATCCTTGGAGATAGATGCTTTACACTGGATTGCTATTGCTGCTTCTAAAGACCATCTCCAGTTGGCTCTAGAGATCAAAAGGGAAGAAAGTGACTTTTCTCCTGTTGCAATATGCTTATGAACATGTATAAAAAGTGGTCAAACCCCAGGAAGGGTCCCTGCTTCTTTTATGTACAATAATTTAAATCAGCTCGATACATCTGTAATACCTAAAAAAAATTCTTTCATGATTTTAAGTCCTTCATGCATTAGGAGGAAGTTCTGGATTTAAGTGATGGTAGAGTGGATGTTGCTTCTGTCTGGGACTCTGGTGTCACTCCCCTGTGGAGTCTGTCAGGGATGCATTGCTCAAATCTTTAGTTTTTTAATGGTATCAAGTCTCTTTTTCAGCAGCTCTCCAATTTCCTGAACTGAGTGATGGTAACTGCTCTGGACCTTCCCTTGCACAGTCTTTGTAAACTTTTTTTCTTCCTGCAAAGTGCAAAAGAGAAATCATTCACTCCACAGCAACTGTTTCAATCCCCCTTTTAAACTTTCTCCAACATCTCAAACAGCAGAGGGAAATTCCTGAGGAGCAGTGTTTGCTCAGGGAATCTCTTACCTGTAAAAGCAGAGTGTCCTTGAGGGACAGCTCTTCAAGTTTTAGTGCAGTCAGAATGATTTCAAGCCCTTTGATATGATCTATTACATTGGAAGTTAATGTCTGGAGTTCAGTTACATAATCCAGGAAATGGGTAAATACAGGTGGCTACAAAAACAAATACAGGCCTTGAATTTATAAACACACATTAATGTCCACTTTATATAATTCACTTTGTAATCTATAATTCCTTCTTCCCACCAGTGCTGAGCTATAATTTAGCTCCCCAGATAAACACTCCCAGCTGACAAGTTTACTGTAATACATTCAGGCAGGAAGGTCAATGACACTCTAAACTGTATTTCTCATTAAAAAGCTGTCACATGATGTCACAGACATGACAGGGCACTGATTTTAAACAGCAAGAATTAGCCCCAAGTAACCATTACCCACATCAACCTCCACAAGTTTATGAAAACCAGTTCGTGTTATCTACCCTGATTTTTCTTCCAGAATAAATAAACTGTGATTAGGGGTGGGGGAAAAGAGAAAGAAACATTGTTTGTACCATTGCTACACTGCTTTCTTTTTTTTTCTTCTTCTTTTTTTGCAGGTTGGATTTAAAAGGTCGGAGGACACTGTCACAGTAACTTGATACCCACAGGGCAATGGAGATCGTCTGGAAGAAAGGTAAAAATATGTTCTAAGTTGCTTTTAGAGGAGGATTTCAACTCATTTTGGTGTTCCTGGTAAAACCCAGCATGATTAAAATATGCAACAAAATCCCTCACGAGTTCTCTTGATTGTCTGAGATCAAACTTGCACTGTGTTTCAGTCCCAACACTTCTACCCCACAGCACTCCCAAATTTCTAGTTTTCAGAGGGAAAAAAAATTACCTCAACAAAGAAGACTAAGTTTTCTAACAGGTTTGGATGAGTTTTCAAGGTGCCATCTCTGACTTCAATCAAGTCACCTTTACATTTATTGAACAAGTCTGAAAAGAAAAAAGACAAAACGCTTAGCGAAGGATGAAGGAGATAATTTTAAATGTGCATTATCTGAGTGTGCAGAGCTGTCAGAGCACTGACCACTGAGTCCTCTCCATCTCCTCTGAGTCCTGGCTCATCACCAACATTTCCACAGCCCTGCTGAGCCCCCCTGACCCCAGCACCAGCAAAGCAGCTGCCCAGGCTGGGAGATAAATGCACTGAAGGGCACAGCACCATCTGAGCATGCAGCAGCCTCAGCACACAAGCCAAGGGCAATCCCAGCCTTGTTCTCAAGCTTCCACAGGGTCTGCAGATGCATCACCACAGCCCATCCCTGCAGACCCTCCAGAGCCATCCTCACACAGCCAGGCAGCTCTGCCTCAGGGGCTGCTCTTGAGTTACCATTTACCTGTCAGGCGTTCTACTAAAGACTTGAAACTATTCCCTATTCTTTCCTGGATTTCTGCTGAATCTTCTGAAAAAAAAAAAAAAGAAATTAAAAATGGTAAGCTACAACTTCTCTTATTTTCTGTTTCTAGAAGTTCAAAAGGCATTTAAATGCAATTTAGTGTCAGTACTCAAAAGTAACTATAAGTGCATTCAAAGAGGAGCCAGTATTACAGCACCATATACTGCAGAAAAATGAAGACTTAATGCAGACTTTACATAGGCCAGTGCCTTCTTTTACATAAAACATGAAAAGAAGGCATTGGCTCTCAGATAATTTAGTTTCAGACAGAAAATTAACACACAAGTAACAGTTTTGAGTCCATATCCTCCAACGCCCAGCAGTTTTCTGTTGAGTTTTCAGACTCAACAGAGCCATGTGGCTCCCACCCACCACACACCACAGCAATGTGGTCAAACCCCTGCCCCAAACACTTACCTAAGCCATTGGTATCTAGTTCATAAATATCACTAACAAGATAAAACAAGCTAGTCTGGCACTGACAGCTGCCATTGCTGAAGAAGCCAGCCATTCGGGTAGGAGGAGGGCCAAGGACAGGATACTAGGCAAGAAGCAAAGAAAAAGATAAAGGTGTTGCAGCTTCTCCTCATCCCACCAGTGCCTGGCACATCTCCCAGCCAGTCACACACACAAACCCAGGGGCAGTTCAATGCACTCTGCAGGCTGCACGATGCATTCACGGCCAACCTTTGGCGAGAGCTTTCGCCTCGCTGGTACCTGGATTTTTTGTTCTAGAAACTTCTTCCCTGAATCCACCGCCGCTTCCAGCTGCTGCAGCAGGGCTCGGATGGTGTCGATCTTGGATGAGACACCGTTCTCTGCAGTCTTTTCAGAGTTCTTTGGTTGGATGGTGTGACCAAGGGTTGGGAGCCCGCTCACCAGCCTCAACGTTAAGGAGCGGATTCGCAACCACAGCGTCTCCTCCTCCAGGGAGAGCTTCCGGTGCTCCTCAGAAATGTCCCTAGGGAAAGGCACCAAAGCCTTCAGGCAAATGCTCCAGGCACAAAAACCTACCCAAAGCTCCCCAGGTTTGTATGATGAAGAACAAATGGTCAGAAATGCAGAAAAATGAATATCTAACAGAGCAGCACTCCTCAGAAATGTCCCTAGGGAAAGGCACCAAAGCCTTCAGGCAAATGCTCCAGGCACAAGAACCTACCCAAAGCTCTCCAGGTTTGTATGATGAAGAACAAATGGTCAGAAATGCAGAAAAATTAATATCTAACAGAGCAGCCCTGCCAGATGTGGTGGATGGTGCTTAAGTCAGCCAGCCCAAGGAACACTGAAATATTGGAATTGCCCTGGAAGGAATTTCTTGGCTATGTGTGAGTTGAGGATATTTCTACTCACCTGTCTTTTGGATCCCAGCTAAACAAGACTGTCAGGTCTCTGTTGTCACGCAGATCTTTCCATGGAATGTCATCCTCCTCTGGGCTCAGACTCATGGACTTTATACTTTCTTCTAAACTGGTTGATCTGTAGGTAAGAACAAGCAGCACTAAAATTAGTTCTCATAAATAAATCAAACATCTGATCACTGCAAAGGGAAAGCAGCTCACTAACAGCTCATGTTCTGTGCACTGCTCAGCTCTTCCCTCTGTCAGGAATGTGACACACACGGCACTGACAAGGATGGGAAGGGACAGCAAATCAGAATCACAGAACCCCCAAAGTTTGAAAAGTCCTTTAAGATCACCAAGTCCAAACACCAATCTGGTCCTTACTGGGCCCTTTCACATGTTTTCTGAACACTTCCAGGCATGGTGACTCCACTGCTTCCCCGGGCAGCCCATTCCAACACCTGACAATCCTTCCCATGAATGAATTTTTTAAAATCTCCTCGGTGCAACCCAAGCCAATTAAAATCCGAATGAAGCTTTAGGAGCGGAGCTGCAGCTCTGAGATTTCTGTCCGGTTTTCAGCTGTTTGGGTGGCCTGGAAAGGCCCGGGGTGGCCTTGGGGCAGCCGCGTTTCAAAGGACGAGAAGAGGCTTCAGTTCTTTTCTCGGTCTCGGTGTTTATTAATTGTTTATCTAAAAGATTTTCTCTCGGCCCGACAGAGCTCTGCTCAGCAGCCAGCCATGAGCACACTCCTGCCCTCCGGGCGGTCACCTATCTTTATACCCAAAGTTACGTGTACAATATTTATCATTTTTCCCCAATACCTTTCACCCTTATTGCCCAGTGCATTTTTAGTAATGACCAATCCCAAAGTGCCACCATCACCACAGAAGATGGAGGAGAAGAAGAAGAAGAAGAAGGAGAAGGACAGGACACGCCCCAATTCCTCCATCTTACTTCTCTAAACCCCCCTGTACAGAAATCCTAAACCCTGTGTTTCACTCTCTAATTAACTTATCCCTTCACCATTCACTCCGGTGAAACCCTCCTATCCTCATACAGGTGTCGTCTCCTGTGTAGGATCAAAGTCCAGCCACCAGACACTTCTGGAACATTCCAGGACTCCCGAGCCCCCCAAGGGTGCTCTCGGTGACACCTCAGTCCTGAGGTGCTGAGATCCCACACAACTCCCCAAGGCCCTCGTGGCTGTTTCCCAGTTTTGCCATGAGCTGTACTCACATGTTGGCTTCAAGTAAGAGGTCCAGCAGCATCCGCTCGGTGCGAACCTGCGCGAAGTGAAGGGAGGAGTTCAGGCGGTTCCTGAAGGCGATGAACTCCGGGATCTTCTCGAACGCCCCGTACTTGTAGGCCTGGATGATGTACTCTGAGGTCTGCAACACAGCACACACCAGCTCTCCTCAGTGACCTCCCAAATCAGCAACAACCAACGAGGTCACTGCCAAGGAACTGCATTGCTGTGGGTTTATCAGCCCAGAGCTGCAGGACCTGGAAGATCCTCAATCTCTGGGAGCAATTTGTGCTTCTGCTTCTCCAAGTCACCCAGGCAGCTTTGTTACTTTAAATTGGGAATGCCCACATGCTCCACGGGCAGTGAGGTTTAACAACAAAACCAGCACTAAACATCACGTTGTTGTCACCACAATGAGAAATACTTCACAGGGAAGAGGTGCTTTTTTCCCTTCCTTTTCCTTTTAGATGCATGATTCAAATAATTAAATCATAATTTCATTGTGAGAAATAATTCCAGGCAAAAGAAATATAGCCCAGATTTTCTGAAACTGAGCATCACATATCACCACAACATAGATGAAAAAAAATAAAATTACTTACACATCTTTTGTTTCACTTTTTTATTAGAGTTTTAAATACAGTGTGTACATGGCACAACACAAACACCAAAGGAAGCTCTCAGGGTCCATGGGATATTTTGCTTTCTCTCTGATGAAATGCAGCAATACAAGGCAGGCAGCCAATATCTCACTTCAGTCCAAGCAATCTCCAAAAAAAGAGATTCTTATGATGAAGGAACTCCAGACAAGCAGTGTTTTAATGAAAATGTCTAACTGTAGACACAGAGTGAACTGTTTCTGCTCCCAGCCATGAGTGATAGCTGAGTTTTTACATCAGAACTACTCCAAAACGGAGAAATTCTGTCAAATCAACTTATTTTCTTCTGAATAAGCTTATGAACTGCACTGAAGATGAAAGGCACCAAAAAAGGCCTCTGCTTAACTGAATTCTATATGGTCCTAACAGGCTCAACTTGACTGGAAGGCTCTGGGAGATCAGAAAGCAACACAGATCTAAAACTCCTTTTTTTTCCCTCCAAACCAAGAAATGTCCTCTAGAGAGTTGTCTTTATTTTTTTTTCCCCTAAGTAATTTGGTTATTTGCACTGAATGAAAAAATATGCCAAATATTCAACAACCCACCCTCTGATCAACAGCCTTGCAGAGGTGACTGTCAGGGACTATGGGCTCTAATTCAAATGCATCCACGTGGTTTTTAAATCTCCCAGGACAGGTTGGGGAGGTTTGCCTGCAGTATCTGGAGAGATTAAAGATGGATGGACACAAGAAAATTAGAGAGATTACTGGTGATTCTGCACAGCTGAAGGAGGACTGTCTTGAGGAGGATAAAGTTGCCTTTTTAGTTTTGGCCAAATATAGCAATGCTGCCTTCTCTCTCTCTCTCTCCTCCCTGTGCTTGGCATCCTCTCCCAGAGCAGGAATAGTGGCAGGATTGCACACAGCCTACATGGCTGTTACTCATGGGATCACTCTGACACAGGATCCACGTCAGGCTGGCAAGTTCAGCAAGTCAGGAGAATGGATTTATCCCAAGCAAGGAGTCGGATTCAGGAGCTCTATTTTTATGCCAGACTTCATTTACATCCCACACTTCCTGCTCCAGGCAGAGTCCCACACACAGCTCTGTGCTGTGACACTCCAGCTCATCTCAGCATCAACCTAGGCAGGAGCAGGCAGCAGCAGCAATCTGTAAAAAAGGAACTTTGAAAGGACAGACACCTTTAAACACTGCAGATGTGATTGTGGGGCTTGAGTGGCTCCAAGCACCCTGAGCACAAAGGGGCAGCCCCAGCAGAAGCACAGAACTGGGAGCAGATCCTGACCTTGTGACATGATTTAGGGCAAGGAATCCTTCTTCATCCCCACTCTTGTCACACCATCATCCTCATGGAACAGCAGTCTGAACTGAGCCTTCACCTCCTGCAATTCCTGGTTCCTTGAACAGCTTTTGAGGCATTTCCCATCAAAAGGACCTTAAGGAGACAAGTGTCCAGAGCAGGAGAGATTTGGAGACCTGACAGCAACATCAGCTCCTGGTCCTTTGGCTGCAACACCATCTCCAAGGTAGGATGTGAGTGGTTCCAGAGTCCCATGCTCATCTTGCCACATGAGGCATTGTGTCCTCCTGCTGCACCACTGCTGGCCTCTTGAAATCCCAACATTTGAAATCCCAGCATTTGAAGGTGTAGCAGCAAGGCAACACCTTTTTGGGATTTCTGGAACACGAGTTGTGTTTTCCTGCCAACAGCCACTGGAGACATCCAACTCTTCTCTGCCACATCCACTCCATCACTCATTCCAGAGAACAACCTGCTCCCAGGGGAACCACACCTCAATTACTTCATTGTTTTCCACGGAAAGATGATTTCTTGATGCATTACAACACTGTTACCAAGCAGAGGAATCACATCCAGAAGTTTTTTCAGTTCACTTTTCCACCTGGTGCCCAGGAGTCGTGGCTTTCATTCAGACAGTTGGTTCCAGGGATGTTTTTCATTAACATCCACCAAATGACTTTTAAACAAGACTGAAAAGTTACACCTCAGTAAAAAAAAAAAAGTGTCTGGATCCAGGGCTTCAATCCCAGTAATCCAAAACTTATTAGCAAGTAGGAAAAAAAAGAGCAAGTGAGGGATGCAGAGCAGAGTGAACAATCCATGTGCATCCCTCAGGAAAACCTCTGTGTCAGACACAGCTCACAGGAACTGGGCACAGGGAAATGGGAATCCTGTACACAGCAATCACCTGGGCTGCCAACAGAGCAAGCTGCTGCTTCTGAGTGACTTCTGTGTGAGATCCTTTACTGCTCAGTACAGACAATTCTGTATTTTCATCTATTGCTGGGATAGTGGGAAAGCAAAGTGTGTGACTGCAGAGCCTCTGGAGCCGACTTAGCCAGATTTAAAACTGGGTTGCACCTTTGTTTCTTAGGAAGTAAAAATAATCTTCACCTACCTCTCAACAGTGCCCACCCAGGGGGTGAAATACAAACACACAGGATTTATTCCCACTCCTCAGAATGGGAAGGTCCCCTTAAAATGAAGTGCACCCCTCCCCATCCACTGAAAACACCCAGCTCCAGTGATTGGAACATCAAGGATTCATCATGTGCCATCCCCATCCTGACCCATCACCACTGGCTGCTGTCTCACTTTCCAAAAAACCAAATTTCTGACACCAGCACTTATTTCCACAGGACATTCCACTTCAATTACTGCATAAAATCACAAGCATTAATTTAAAAGCAATCACACCTGCTTTATGAGCATTAAAACTTCAACAGAAAGGAAACTGAAGCAAAACCTCATGTAACAGCAACTCACAAATCCTTGTAGTAGGAAATGCAGGTTGAGACAACCTTTACCTCAAAGCTGCACCTACTACTGCTCTTTGTTATGTTTTACACCACTGCAATTGCACAAGCCTTGCACAGGGCTCCTCTAAAGCCCTAAAGCCTCTCAAAGACACTTTGCTGTGTGACAAGGTCATGGAGGGGATTTCTTTCAACTTACATCTTTCTGGTTGGAGTGGAAAAACCTGAGTGCAAAGTTGCAGGATTGGGAAGCAGCAGCGTAGTGGCCCAGGGAGCCGGCGTAGCGTGTCAGGAGATAACTGCAACAAACAGCACGAGGCAAACGTCAGCCACTGCCCTGGCAAGCAGCTGCACAGGACACAGCTGGACATTTAACAGCATTAACAGCATCCATGGGCAAGTTCAGGCTTTTAGTGGAATGAATTCTCCATTTTTTCAAAGCAGTATGTGAGGGCTTGGAGTTCTTTTTTCACGTTAAGGGTGTAAGAGTTGCTCTCAGTGAGAGACCCTCAATCACATCAGGGTGTGTTTGCTTTCCAAGCTGGAACACCAAGCTCTGACTGGCAGCCAGCCAACCACTTCACCAATTTCCTTCTAAAAAAATCCAACACTGCTCAAAATCACACAGGGGAAGATACCCTAGAGAAAGGGGGAGCATGCAGTGGACGTGCCTCCCAAAAACCCCACCACAGCACCCAAAAATGCGACAATGCACCCAAAACGTGACAATGTGCTGAAATCTGGGTGGCAGAGGGTGCTGCAGCTGCCAGGATGGGTTGATGAGCAGGGAGGGATTATTCTCAGTATGTACCACCCACCCGATGGTGTCGTGCTGGATGTGCTTGGCGTCCAGGCTGGAGTAGAGCTCCGAGACGGGCTCGAAGGCGCCGAGCCTGCAGTAGATCCGGATGAGCAGCAGCTTAAACTGAGCATTGGAGGGACTGTGAGACAGCCCCTCCTCCAGGAGAGTCAGGCACTGCCACACAGCTGCCTCTTCACCTGGGGACAGACACAGCACAGGCCGGGGTGAGCAGGGACAGCTGGCACAATCCCCTCTGCCCGCGTTGTGCCACGCTCAGGGCAATGCCAGGGGCTGCAGTGTGCCCAAAGAACACCTGCTCCACATCCAGCTGCTCCCTGAGGGAATGCTGGGGGAATAATCCCTCCCAGGGAGTATCCAGCTCACATCTGCACAGAGCACACTGCAGGCAAAGTGACCTTTCCTGATGAATCCTGGGCTGTTTGGGAATTCCAGCTTGCACATTGGAAAAGAGCCCCCCATCCACCTTCCTGCCAGAAATCTGACCATAGATTTAGTCAGGTTAAAGACTAAATCTTCCTTGGGAAAGACAAGGGTGTAACAGATAGAAGGGCAGGAATATACACGTGGACACCCAGCACTGGACACTGTGGGATTAAGAGACTAACACCAGGAGCAGGGGTGGAGTACAGGCAAATTTAAACAGGTCCCAGCAAGTCTAGAAACAAGGGATCCAAAAGACAAAGTATGTCAGGAAGAGAAGGAAATGCTCTCAAAACACTTCTGGTATCAGAAAGGAATTGTAAGCAGAATTCGTGCCAAGGGAGAGAAAAAAGGAATTAATCAGAAAAATTAAATCTGTTTATAGAGATCAGTGAGATTCAGGGCAAACACCAGCTGATCAGAGGGACTACTGAAATACCTCATATAGCAAAAAAAATAAAAAATCCAACCCAGAAAGCTCCAGGCCTAACAAGCCAGGCCAGGCACCCACTGGCCACAGAGACTCCCTGTCAGCCTCCCACAGATATATCGGAGCAAGGCAAAATTTTGAATTTTGGGAACAGGAGCAAGGCACAATTTTGGGAACATACCTTCCAGCCACAGATCCAGCAACAGGTGAACTGCAAGCAGGCAGTAATAATCTGAAAACTGCAATTCAGTTTTCAAACAAGATTTCCCTAAAAAGAGAAAAAAAAAAAAAAAACAGTTACCCTTGAATTACTAAAATTAATTACTAATTGCTGCCAGCTGATCTCACAGTCAGGGTTACTGAGTGGCGCCAGGACCAGAGAGCACATTTTAATTTATAAAATCAGAATTGTCTTAAAATCCAAACAACTTCACACATCACTGAGTGGCCTTTGGGGCACCTCAAACATTGACATCTGCTGGAAGCAGAACTGACTCCCACAGCTGCAAGATTTACAAATTAATAACTCCTGCCCACAAATGTGTCCTATGCGCTTCAGTGAGAAAACCTGGCTTTGCTTAAAAGCACAGGCAATCCTGCAAAGTACACACATAAATGAGCCTTGCTTGGTCGTATCCTATGCAAGCTGTTCCAGCTCCAGAGCTCAGTCCCCAAGGGCACTGGGTGCCAGAAGCCAGCTCGCTCTCAGACCAAGGCCACGGGTTAGCCCCTTGCAAGCAGGGAATATTCAGCTCTTAGTGATTAGGCAGCTCTTGTGATTTCAGCTTTGCTTGCTAGGTAGCTTTTCCCTTGGCCTAAGGCTCCAGCAGACGGCAGAGAGAGGAGAAGCAGAGGACGCTGGCTGTTCCACGAGTGTGGCTTTATTGCAGGGTCTGTGAAGGGTCTCAGCTCTTCTTCTTCCCAGTTAGTAGGGGTACAGTGTGCTACTTTTATACCCTTGGCCTGGATCCAATCCTGACCAATGGCAAAGGTGTTAGAGTGACCATAAGTGACCAATAGTAGGGTTTAACACAATATTGCCTTCCATGGCTATAGGGATAAGGTACAAGGCGGATGTCCCTGGAGACAGGAAACTTCTTTGCCGCTGTGTCAGCATTCTATTCTCCAAGGGGCCCTGGCTAAACCTGAGGGGTTTACTACACACACAGACCATCTGAACTACCCAGAAAAGCTTCATTTATCTTTAAGATATGTGGTGGAAAAGAAAAAGAATGAAAGGAACCAAAATTCAGAGAAGGTGAAGGGTAGAATCAGAAAGGAGAAAGCCAAGTTTTATCAGCGTTCCAGATTCTCCTCACCAAACTCCAGCCCGTGGCGGTATCTCAGCATCAGCTCCCGCACCACCGCCAGCTTCTGCTTCTTCTCCATGGCGTGGTAGATGCCCAGCAGCCTGGAGAGCTGCACCACACACAGGTGCTGCTGCAGGGCCTTGATGTCACCTGGCAGAGCCACCTCGTTCTCGGCCGCCGCCGCCAGCGGGATCACGTCCAGCAGCTGCCGGATGAACTGCAAGAGAAACCCCCGCGGGCCAACAATCCTTTCATCAGCATCTTTTCTCCTGAGAGGCCTCAGGAACAAAATGTAAATAATAATGATCTGTGGAATGCAACAGGTGTGTCTGTGATTGATCTCATGTGGTTGTTTTTAATTAATGGCCAATCACAGTCCAGCTGGCTCAGACTGGTCAGTCACAAGATTTTATTATCATCCCATTTTCCTTTCTATTCCTTGCTAGCCTTCTGATGAAATCCTTTCTTCTATTCTTTTAGCATAGTTTTACTATATCATTTTCTTTTAATATAATATATATCATAAAATAACAAATCAGCCTTCTGAAACACGGAATCAACATTCCCATCTCTTCCCTTGTCCTGGGAGCCCTGCAAACACCACCACAGAGCTGGCAAAGGCTGCAGGGCTGCACCAAATGATGGGGAAGCAGCATTTCCTCCCTCCAATCAAACCAAAAAAAGGCAAGGTGGGAACATCCACGGTGATGCCACATTGAACCCGAGGTTCAAGAAAAGCCTTCGAGATTTTCTTTTGAGGTTTTATTAAGTTTCATCAAACAGATGGAAGGAAGAAAAATCAAGAGGCAGGTTTCCAATTCATTGATACACCAGGGAGTTCAAGCACCTGTTAACACTCGTGGTAATAAGAGATGCAATTAAAATAATTAGTTACTGACAGGCTTCACAGCACAATTCCAGGCAAGGATGGTTTTGCACTGTTACATTTTCCTTCAGCTCCGAAGGAATGTGCAGTTCTCAGTGAGGTCATCAACTCTGATTAATGACTCCTTTTTGCAATTAAGCTGTAAGAAAAAGCAGCTTCTCATTGTTTGGTTTTAATGGGAGACAAAAAACTCCTCACAATACACAGGGCTGGGCAGCAGCTTCTTGCTCTAAAACCCAACATTGTCTGCAGACTGAAACCCAAGTTAAAGCCAATGAATTGCTTTTACTACACTTGGTACTGACACAGAGGAGCTGCATCAAATGCCAGCCTGAGGCAAAAAGCTCAGGAGCAGCAGCAAGCACAGCACACACCAACTCCAGTTTTCCCAAAGAATTTGATGAATGCTGTGTTGACAGATCTTTTCAGTCTGAAACTCTGCCAAGCTGAGCAGGGTCAACCCCATCATTGGCTCCACTGTCCAATTTACACCTCTGGAAAGTCAAGGTTGGTGTCCTGACCATTATTTCTGGACTATCTCACATGTCAGTGGCCCAGCAAGATCATGATCTCAGCTACTGAAGTGGAACTTTGCTGTCAAACCTCAGCTCCTCGTGTCCTTGACCAAGCTGAAGTGCTGCAGATGCTGCTTCAGGGACAACCAGAACACCACCCACTACATCAGTTTGACACAATATATATCCCAGAATATTTTCAGTAAAATCAGCAGCAGTTTTAAGACCAGTCATGGTCTTAAAGTCAGAGTCATGGTTTTACAAGCACTGTGACAGAACTGAAGTCTGAACTGTTATTAAATATAATTTTTCCACTTTTGGTTTTGAATTTACTCCCTGGAAAGTTGGGATGAAACCTGTTCAGTACTTGAGGGTTCCTCTGCAATGGAATCACCATTTCCAGGAGTAGGAGTTCAATATCCTGCTGGCCACATCTCTGGCCAGTGGGCCAAAAACACAACTTTAAACATAAAACAGCAACATCCACCCCGGGCACAGCCACTGCTCCCATCAGCACTGGGGCTCTGGGAAGAGCTTGCATTGGCAGTCAAAAAACACCTCAATAAACCACGAGAACTTTGCCACCTCCACTTTGTTTACCAACATTTCATCCCCAGGCTCTGGCTGAGCCCGGATTCTCTGCCCTCCCCAGCGCTGATCCCTCACACAAAGGCTCAGACAAACACTGGGGTGAGTGACAGAATTCCCAGCTGCTGAAGTCACCCCAGGCTGCTCATGACTCTGCACAAATGGGCTTTTCAGAGGAACTCTTTTCCAGAGAGCTGCTTCAGAAAGACATTCTGAAAAACACTGCCAGAGGTGCCTCCATGACCCTGCACTGGGGTCACTGTGTCCCTTTGGCACTGCCAGAGCCACCAAAGCATCTGTGACATCCCTGCACGGGATCAGGGGCAGCTTCTTCCCAATAAACAGAAACTTGGAGCTCAAAGCACCCTGGCACCTTGAAAAACGGGAATAAAAAAGCCAAAGGAATATCAGATCTGAGACTCTGCAGGATCAAACTCAGCTTTAAACCTCCAGTAAAAATCCTCTGAATGAAACTTCTCAAGTGTTCAGATGTTCGTGATATTTTCTACAGCACAAAGAGTTCTCTGAATTTCAAGCAGAAAGTAAAAATTTGATGTTTACAACCTTTTAATATGATCCACAGGTATTTTAAGATAAAGGGATCAGAGTGCAAGCAACCACTTCTTGGTTATTTCCTTACCTTTGTGTACTGGCTGGGTGGGAGCAGATCCACAAACACTTTGAGATCAGTAAAACAGCAGGGCTTGTCCCCAAATTTTCTGAAGTACTGGAACATTAGTTCTTCTGGATCACCTAGGGAAAAAGGCCAGGTCACCTTTCCAACAGCCTCCAGTAGAAGTGAAATCTGTAAAATCACTACGAGAAATCTCTGTTCATTCTTTCTTCTTTGCCCTCCCTTCAGGATTACAGTGATTTAGAAGGCAGAGAGCTGCTCTGGTGCAGATTCTAACAGAGCCTCAATGTCTCTGGTAACCAAGGACACATTAAAAAAAGCCCAAGAGCTTCACTCAAGCTCCTTTAGCAGATAAGAGCTCAGCAACCCAGGCAGGCACACACAGCCTGCACTTACCTCACCATGGCTTCTTTTGGGATGGAAAAACGAAAGGAATTAGGAAATAGCACAGATGTTGCTCTAATCACACTCCCTTTCATTGATTCCCTACATGCCATTTTGTGATGCAGGTTTTTAAAAAGCAAAACCTGGCTTTGTTGCCATAAAAACTTAAATCAAAAATCAAAACCCACCCAGAGATTCCAGCACTACCAGCAAGACTTTCCACTAGGAACACAGTGTGAGTGACTGGATGCTCCTAAATCCCTGAGGTCCTTTTGAAAACCTCCCCGCTGGCTTTCCTAAGTAATCCGAAAATCCCTTCCTTTATTCAAAGTTCATCTTCCAACGCTTTTCAAATTCTTTACGTACACAACAACAGGTTATCTTTTCCTGATGAAACCTGCATTTAACTCAGTGATTGAGGAGCAAGTCTGTGCCCTGTGCAGAGATGAATTCCTGCCCCAGGAGGGCTCTTACCCAGCTTGTACTCGTCGTTGCAGCCGCGGTGCCGCAGGCGCCTGATCAGCTCCAGCTTGGCCAAGTACGGTCCCCGCAGCGGCCGCGCGCTCTTGGACTCCTCTGAGATCCTCTCCTCGATGAAATTCACAGCCTGCTCGATGGAGCAGTGCACCTCCCCCTCCAGAGAGCTGCCAACACACAGACCAAAGGGGCTTGCACAGGTCCCACTGATAACACACGCTCAGCACGCTCCCACACGGGGAAATGATGGATTCTGCAACTCGGTCACTGCCACAGACAGCTTTTATGGAAAATCCTTTCCTTAAGATTTTTTCACCTGAGAAGCTGAGAGGCCTCAGGAACAAAATGTAAACATTGATTATCTGCTACTGTGGAATGCAACAGGAATGCAACAGGTGCATCTGTGATTGGTCTCATGTGGTTGTTTCTAATTAATGGCCAATCACAGTCCAGCTGGCTCAGACTCTGTCTGAGCCACAAACCTTTGTTATTCATTCCTTCTTTTTCTATTCTTAGCCAGCCTTCTGATAAATCCTTTCTTTTAATATAGTTTTAATATAATATATATCATAAAATAATATATCAAGCCTTGTGAAACACGGAGTCAGATCCTCATCTCCTCCCTCATCCTGGGACCCTGTGAACACGGTCACAGGTCACAGAAAACATGAGCTGGAAGAGCTCTGTGATGTACAAACTAATTCCATAAACCATTTCCAGCCTCCAGATAAAAGCAGGGAAAACACACCAAAAAAGCAGGGAGAACACATCATTGGGTTCTGCCATCAAGAAGTCACTCTAACATTGAATAAATGAACCCAAGCAATTTGCTATAGCACAAAGGGAGGTCCCACTGATAACACACACTCAGCACGCTCCCAGATGGGGAAATGATGGATTCTGCAACTCAGTCATACAGAAAACAGGAGCTTGGAAGAGTTCTATGATGCACAAACTAATTCCATAAACCATTCCCAGCCTCCAGATAAAAGCAGGAAAAACACACCAAACAAAGCAGAGAAAATCTCCTATTTGGGCTCTAACATCAAGAACTCACTCTAATATTGAATAAATAAACTCAAACAATTTGCTGTAGCAAAAAGGGAAAACAAATCCACAGCAAAATTCTCAACTTACTGCTCTTCCTCTGCTGGAGGCGTCCAGGATTCATCAATGAGTTGAAACACTGAATCAAAGTAAGTTATATAAAACTGCCAATCATCTGAGCTGAAACAAAAATCAGGCACAGGACAAAATTTAGGGAATTGCCAAAAGAATTAACAGCTAGAGCTACATTTCTTGCCAAAGCTGGGTTAAGGAATAACACATAATCATATTAGAGAAAAAACCCAATTGTAATCATAAAATTGTTTCCCCTAGAAAAGGTCTCACATCTTAGGAACACCATCATCCTGAATTTCTGGAAACATATTAAGCAAAACCATTTCAATTCAAAAGTGAGGCAAGCTATGAACTCTCCTCCTAAAATTCACATTCCAGTCAGAGCTCAGCAACATCCCCACAAAACGTGAAGGCAGAAGTTTCTGTTCTGCATTTAACTTATATCTAAGATGAAACCACAGTTAAATTCAAAAGCAAACACCTCATCTCTCCTGACAGTTCTGAGACAGATTTGATCACACTGGAATGTTCTGTCTCCTGATGCATCTGCTCCAAGCATTAAATACATTTCCCACGATGAAGTTTGGCCAAATGGGAGAAATTTAGATGTAGAAAATTTAATGTAAATCATGGACAGGATGAGAACTGCAATCAAGAATTTAGAAATAAGGAGGTAAACCACCTTTTATTGCATTAATGTGTTGCTAAATTCTGCTTAAAAAAAAGCAGCAACTCCAGTCCTGACCCTGACTCTCCCTGACTTCAGAGTGCAATCTTTGGAAAAGCCTCCCAATATTCTCCTATTTTACCCACAAAAGCCACCAAACCAGGCCATTCCCAAACAAGCAGGGCTTTTTGCTCCGTGTCTCTTGCAGGACTGCAGGAATCCTCTCTCACTTTTTCAGCAGCAGCCTCCTGGCCAGCGCGTTGCACTCGGGCCAGCGCCGCAGCTTCTTGTACATGGCCATGCACTTGTTCTCCCGGCTCTGCAGCTCGCTCGTCAGCTTCTCTGCACCAAAAAAACAGGCAAAACCCAGCTCAGCTCTGCCCAAACCCCCTCATTCCAACCCAGCACCAGCCCTCAGAAAGATTTCCCACAGAAACCTCCACAATTGCATTTTAATTTTCAGTTCAACTCCTCTAAAACGCAGATATTGAAGACATTTCAGTTTTGAAGATGGCAGCTACAACCAAGCACACAATCCAAATTTACCACTGCAAAGCTCAGCCTGTGCAGTGTTTAAATGCCACAAACAAAGTCAGTAAAACCAGGTTGCACCAACACCTCCAGAGTTTACACTGAGGATAAAACTGGTGCTAAGTCAAGCTTCCTAAAATTATTTTTTTTTTCGCAAATCTGAAGCAAAGGGGAACTGCTGTATTCTCCACACAACTCTGATTTATTAAAGAATAATAAATTACCTCCAAGTTTTCCCCTCACAACATCTAAAGCTTCCTTGTACTTCTCCAAACGTTCCAGGATCATGTAGTACAGTTCCACCTTAAAAGAAAAATTAAACTGCAATGAAATTTGCCAGCAAGAACATACCCAGGTGTGCCAAAAGAGAAAACAGGGGCTCCCAGGCCTGCAAAGCTATCTTTAGTATCCCAAAGGGTGCAATACTCAGATTTAGATCTTTTTTTCCATTCTTAGTTCTCAGGTTTTTCCTGGGGCCTCCCAGAGAGCAAAGTAATTCATCAGTCAAATCAAACACCAAAAATTGCCTCAGCCACAGGATTCTGAGGCTCTGTTAACCCTACTTTTGGTTTTCCTTCTCTCCCCTACATTCACATTTCATTCCAAAACATTATTATTTTAAAGTTTTCCAAGGTAATCAAGTTCCCTTAACAGTGCATTTCTTATCTCAACAAAGCTCAAACCAAGCCTTACTTCAGCCTCAGCTTCAATCTTGTCCTCTTTCACCATTTTTTCCACCATTCTCTCAGCAAGTGGCAGAAACATTGTCTTGGAGAGGTTTTCATCCTGCGCTGAGATAGACTGAGGAAGAGAGGGATTATTGTAACAGCTCAGCAGCTTTCTGTGATGTCCCACCCACTGCTCTTCTCACTTTAAAAGAGGAAAAAAACCCCAACCCAGGTGTTCCAATCCTCCCCAGCCACCTGTTTGGAGCTGCCATCTGTGACCTGAGAGTGCTTTGGGAAAGGCAGCAATAAAACTGCTGCAAAGAAAAAGCTCATTTTTGATCAGATCCACCAGAGCCCTGCATGCCTGAGCACACAAACCTCGTGGTAAAAACATGGAGCCTGAACATTTTTGTGTTTTACACAGCACAGGATTTTAGAGGATGTGATTAAAACCCTCCAAGCTTATTTTTTGTTTGATTTTATGTCTGATTTTTAGTACCCAAATGTGCTGTCTCAAGCAGCAGCAGCACAGCTGATCTGTGCCTATTCCTGCAGAGTTGCTGCTAATTCCAGAGCTCTCATTTATTCCCTCCAAGAGCTTTGATAACCTCATAAAGAGGAACAATTCTTTCTGAGAAACTGCAGATAGCTGAGGGTTTATTCATTATCTCAGCCAAAAGGACAGGTGGATATCAGTGCAGATGAGAGAATAATTCAATTGTATAAAGGTGGTAAGGCAAGAGTTAAATTGGATTATAAAAACACCTCAGAGTTTATTTTGGACCACAACAATGATGCCACTTAAGGAGGGCTCAGTCTTTCTCCCAGCATCACAGAGAAACAGCTCAAACACACATTTTACCCAAAATCATCATGTTTTCCCTCAGAACATTTCTGCACCAGCACTGCAGTCAGACAAAAACCCCAAACCCAGCCAAACCCAATATTGCACACACCTGCATGATCAGGCTCATCACAGACCAAAAATAATATGGATTTTTGGGAACAATCTTATAAAGTGCCATTCCAGCCTGAAAAACAGAAAACACAGAAAACATCACCCCTGCAATGGATTCATCGCTCAGATCTCGTGATGGGCAGCAGTGAGGGGAGGGGATTTGCACATGGCAGGATTTTCCCCACTCCTGAGGGAAAACCAGAGGGTGGAAATGTTCCCAAGGACTCTCTGGAGGTCTGACAGGAACAGCAGCCAGCCCTGGCTGCCCACACACTGCCAGCTCCAAGTGGGAACTCCAGCAGGAAGCAGATTTGCTCTTTGGGAATGAGGGGATTTCTCCAGGCCTGCAGGACACAGCAAACCCTCTCACCTGACACCCCCAAATCTGGGGTCACCTCCACATGCAAAGCAGGGGGAGCAGAGAATTTGGTTGAATCAAAGCAGAGCCAAAGAATTCATGATTTTTCCTAACAGCTATTCCAACATTTCCCTCACAGCCTGTATGTAACAAAGGACAAGACTTTTACCCCTAGAAAATCTGTAATTTCAAGAAACTACACACAATATTCTCCCTCCACAATTCCCTGAGTGCAGTTGGCATTTTCCAGGATTTCAGCTGGAATATCCCAGAGCACAGGACACTGGGGCTGATTTTCATTCCCTAATCAGTCACCATGCACACACCCTTCATTCACATCCCTAAACGAAAAGCCAACATCCCACTCTGACAATACTGGTAATGATGATTTGATTCAATTGACATTGAAAGTAATTTAATGAGCTCCACATTTTTGTGTCACTCCAGACATACAAAAGGTCACATAAATGTTAATTATTGTTATCTGTGGCATTTTCTCCACTCATGATGTGATCTATCACATCCAAAGTTTGGGTTGCACCATGAGGTTTCTCATTTCAGGTACACCATCACTCCTTTTTAGCTATTTAAGCCAACCTGCCACAGCAGGAACAAGAGGGAATTTAGCACTTATTTCTTGGCTCTCTGTGGTTTTTTTTTACACAGAAGAGTGAGCACAGAGGTCTTGAAAATCATCTTCCATTTACAGACATTCTGTAAATTTGGAAGGGATGAAAACAAAACCAACCAGTGTGACTCTGTGCTAACAACTGATGGGATATTTCAAGTGATTTTTAGTTTTTCTTCACTGAATGCCATCAATACAAGTTGTGTTTTAGATACTCAGAAAGAGCATGGGGAGGATTTATCTTCCTAAAGTTAACAGAGAACTGAGGTCAGAGTTAAATGTGAAAACATGGATTAGAAGCTCTTCTTAGATGTGCCTATTCCAGAATTCCTTTATTTTGTACTGAAACCACAAAACCACAGATCAGTAAAAGGCACAACCTTTAAATTAAATCAACAAAATTAAATTAAATTAAATTTTGTTAATTAAATTAAATTAACAAAATTTTGTCTCACATAACCCACCTCCAAAAACTGAGGCTCAAACCTCTCTGCAAAACCCAACCAAGAGTTTAACTTCTGCATTAACCCAGCTCAGCTTTTGTGGAAGATTACTCATAACACACAATTGAGAGTAAAAGACAGAGAAAAACACACTTTAAACCAGCCAGAACACCAATTTTTGGTCATACCTGTTGCATTTTCTTGTACTCCCCAACCCTGGCATAGGCCATGAAGAGGTGGGAGTGATACTCTTCACTGTTGGGCACCTTCTTCACAGCTGCCTCATAAAGTTTGGTCACCAGCTCAGCTAAACCAAAACCACATCTGGAGTTAAAACCAGCTTAGGAATATTTTAAAGCACAGCTCCCTAAAGAGCAGCAGGGATGCTTAAACAGAAATTAATTACATTCATCAGCCCCAAAATGCTGCTCTGTCCCCCAGGCACTGCAAACATCAGGAAAGTGCTTAAAAAGCTCTAAATAAACCTCAAAATAGATTTAAATCAAAATAGAGTTCAACAGCAGCAACTGAGCAGCTCGTGAGGATTTTTGGTCTACTTTCAAAGCAGGTTTTTCCCTATTTTTGAGCATTAAACTGGATGAAGGTTTCTCCTGCTGGCAGAATTGCTGCTCCATGTGAATCACATATCAAAACAAACACTTCCAGAGCCTAAAAGCAAATTAATTATTCTTATCACAGGTTTACTCATATTAATCATATCCTGCTATTTCCCAATTACCTATATCAGAACTCTAAACAATTGTTTCACACTACACTTTTTAATAACAGGTCTATCATGACAAAACACTTCTGATAGTACAACATGCAAAACTTTCTTACACTTTCATCCTTCCATATTCTTTTTTCTTACACAAACAATTGTATCTCAGAGTAGGAACAGAAAAAACAAATGCAATTTGTCTTTCACACAGTTTATACATCCCTGACACAAATATAGAAAACATTTAATTACAATTTTCTTGCAGGACCAGAAGTGGAAGTGCCTCACACCCACCAGTTCCTGAGCTGCAGAGCTGAAAGTTACAAAGCTCAGCTCAATGGAAATTGTTAATAATCACAGAGAGGCTCTTGTCATTCACAGGGGTTTGTGCTGAAGTCAAAAACACACAAAAACGTTGGTATTACTCAACAAATGATGCTTTTAGACACACAAAGGAATCAGCTGGGGGAACATAACCAACTCTCTTTTGCAGACTGATGCAAACACCTTTTCCTGAAGCTGTTTCACCCCTGGATCATTTCTGCAGCAGCTCAACAATAAATTTGGTTCTACCACCCACAATAAAAATAAACAAATAAAAATCCAAATAAACAAACTCCACAATAAACCCTGGTACCACCACAGCACACTCCCCAAGGAGCTGCCAGAACCAACAGCAAACTGCTCCAGCTGCAGGCAGGCAGGACAGGAGGGCTGGCATCTTCCAGAAAAGCACAGGAAACTTTCCTCCATCCCTCCAACACTGATGATTCAGGATTTTGAAAATCCAAATCACTGTGAGGAACCTGACAAAGCTGATGGGGCCAAACTGGGAGGTCAGGATTTTAGGATTTCCCTCCTGTTTTTCACCACTTTCCTGAGGCCTTTCATCACACCCTGTAGGATTTGCAATCTCTGTCACTCTACTGATAAGAAATTCCTGTAGTTTCACTGACAGAAGTGAACTCCCAGGCTGCTGGATCATTATCAACATGGTTCATTTAGGACCTGTCACACAATTGTGTTCAAAATAAGTTCAAATGAGAATTTTTTTGCTTTATGAAGATCACTCCAGCCTTACAGGCATCACTTCAATTCTGAACCTCTTAACAGTCTCTCAATGCACAAATCCTGGATTTTACAAGTTTCCCACCAAGCTGTGGGGCACTGGAAGAACAAAAAGGGAGAGGAGCAAACTCACGTCTGTGCATTTCCCGGTACAGAATGGTCAGTGCTTGCAAGGAATTGTCATCTGTGGGTTCAAGTGCTGCCACCTCTTGTGCCAGGGCATAGGCTTCATCCTGCTTGCCAGTCCTCTGCAAGCCAATGGCCTTCAGCACCTGTGGGCACAACACGGGCAGCTCTCACAGTCACAGTCTGCACCTGGAAACCCTCTCAGTGCTGCTGGGAACAGCCCAACCACCCCATTCCCTCTGCACAACTCCAGCATTGATTCAGTTTTTAATCCATGTGACTGCAGAGGAAAAGCCTCAAATGCAACAGCATCAAAAAGGGGATCTGACTTCTTAATAAATGTTGAGGTTGCCCCGAGGCATCACCACATGGTTTTCTCTACCTGGAGGCTGCAAACTGGCAATTTTCTTTAGTTTTCTTTCTAAACTGGCCAGAGAGAAGTGACATAAATGAGATTCAGGTCAATGCCACTCTCTGCAGCTTGGGAAGCTTTCAAAATGTAGAAGTGGAGTGAAGTGCAGAGGGGAACCCCCAGGGAAATGAGAAAAGCAGAAAGAGAGTCACACGTTCAGGAAAGGGAGGAACAGAAGCCTTTCCCTCAGCAGGGAAGGTGGAGAACAAGCAAAAGAGCAAATGCCTCCAAAATCCTGGAATCCTGGAGTGCTTTGGGTTGGAAGGGACCTCAAAATCACCCAGCTCCACACCCTGCCACGGGCAGGGACATTTCTATGGACCAAGATGCTCCAAACTGGCCTGGAACAACTGCAGGAGCATCCACAGCTCCTCTGGGACACCCGCTCACCTTGGAACGGTGTCCTCAGATATTTCCTCCCAAGGAGATGCTCTGATCCCAACCCCAGGGCTCCAAGAGGCATTTTTAAAGCCCAGGTCACCTGGAGTGGTGCTGACAACCAGCCCAGGTGGAACCCACACTCCAGCCCCTACCAGGCCATTTTCAGGCAAACAAGACACAGTGGGCAGGATCAGAGATTCCAGAGGGCTCAGAAATCACTGTGGAAAAAGGGACAGTGGAACACCCTGAGACCCAGACTGAGCTCAGTGCCCCCCAGCCCCACTCACCTTGGCACAGTGAAGGTCCTTGTGCTTTTTGAGCAGTTTATCTGCTTGTTGGATTGCCATTTTATTATTGCCATTATCGAGATAATCTGCAGAGGAAGAGCACACACACACAGAAATCACACCACAACACCAAGGCCACTCTGGAAAGCCACCTCCAATTTTACCATGGAGCATCTGCTGTCCACAAACCACGTTTTCCCTGTGCAGCTCCTCCTAAGCCAAACATTCAGGAAACTGTCATTTCAGGGATGAAGGATTCATCTCGTTGTGCTGCTTTTAGTCACTCAAACAAACAAGCTTTTGTAATTACTCCACACAGATCATTACAGCAACAAAAGAGAGCCACAATAGAGAGGATTCTGCAGAAACAGCTCTTTGCTGGCACTGCAGCTCCAGTGCTTTAGCAGGAAAAGTAGAAATTAATTTGGTGTGTCTTTGGGAGACTTTCAATGACTTTTAACGGGCAGGAGGTTGGAAACCAAACACATATCCACCAGCAAAGTGGGAAATACTTGTCCACAGCATCCACAGCTCAGGGTGAGCAAACCTGTCCCCCTGGAGTGCCACCACCCTTCCTCCAGGCTGGTTTTGAAGGCACAATGTGGAGCATCAATATTTCCTAGGGGGATATCTCACTATCCCCAGACCATTTTGTCCTTTTTTAGCTCAGAATTACAATTTTCAGATTATTACACGATTACAAACAAGAAGTTTTAGACCAGGACACGACCCCTATGTGCTCCCATTCCCTCAAAAATCCCTCCTCCCTCAGCAAACCCAGCTTTGCTGCCCCTCATGGGCCAGGGGCTGCTCACACTGCTCTGGCCTCTCTCCTGCAGCTAACTGAAATCACACCACACACCTTTTCCTCATCAAACCTCTCATTCTCATTAGAAATGAACTCTTTTACTGAGGGGTGATCCTTGGCAATCCTCAGCACAAACTGTGCCTCTATTCTGATTTACAGATTTCTGTCCAACAGCTCCCACATTTGCTCCCCTGGCCAGGTAAATGCTGTATATTTAAAGCAGAGTTAATTGAGCTCCTCAGCCCAGCCACAGCAAACCTCTCACCAAAATAAACACTGTGGCATGAAATCCCGTTTGGAGCCACATATTTCAACTTAGGCAAACCTCTGGGTCACCTCTGACAGGAAAACTTTGGGGATTTCTCAGTGAAGAGGTTTCAAGCACATCAGAGGCTTCTTGCTTTAAGGCTCTGTCACCCAGTTTAGTGACACACAAATTATCCCCCAGGCTGAGCTGCCTGACCGGGATTAACAGCTGTGCCAAGAACATCTCAGCTCTGGGTGCTCCAAAGTAAACCAAATAACCCTCAAACCTCCCTAAAACGCAGCAGAATGAAGAGATTGCATTTTCCTAACAAGTCAAAGCAGCCTCCAAAGGAAACGAAGCAAAATGAAAATAAAGTTCAGCCTATGCTGGCTCATAGGTGGGGATGTTCAAAGGCTGGAAATGAAACACCTGAACCTTCAGGTGAAGGGAGAACAGGTCAAGATCAAAGATAACCAGAGCTGTCGAGGAATCACAGCACAAACCCAGAGCAGACCTTGGGCCTCACCCTGCACCTCCCCAGCTGCTGAGGGGGGGAACCTGTGTGTGCTCACCACACACTTTATTTATTTCAGGTTCTGCAGCACCACAGCCTGAGATCAAGCCTTGCACTACAGAGAATCCCCTCCAGAACGAGCAGAAAGGAATTCCAAAGCTCTCTCCAAAATGAACAAAGCGAGATGCTCAACATGATCTGCTTCAGTATCTGCTCAATTTACTCAGATTTTTCTGTTAGCACCGTTTGTCACACAGGTTATGACAAAAATAACTGCACATCAATGAAACTGCCAATCACAGCACGGATAGAAAACTAAGGAAAAAAACCCTTAAAATCGTTACATAAAGACAAACTGCACCGAACTTGAACGCTTCTGATCGAACAAAACCATCTTCCTCCCTTTCCCTGGAGCCCACCACGGGCTCAGCCTGTACTGCACCATCCTCTGCCCAGCAAAGCACATCCCAAGCACGCCCAGCCCAATCCAGGGCAGCTCTCCGCGTCTCCAGGGAGAGGTTTTCATCCCTGCTGAAAAAGTTAACAACGTTTTCCCCAATCTCCACCAAATCTTCAGTTTTAGGGACGAAACGCTACCGTAGCCCGGGGAAGTGTTTTCCTTTTATTTCTCCATATTTGCATAGAGCCGAGCTTTGCCTACCACCTCCGAAGCAACCCCAAGAGCGCAGAACACCCTCGGAAATACCCGGGGACACAACAACACCGGACAACTCGCAACGACAGCGTCCCCTTCCACCGCTCTCTGCCTCCCAATCAATCCCCCAGCAGCGTCACCGCTCCGTGCCACAACACCCAACACAACTCCGGGGCATCCGCGCCTGCTCCTCCGGGGGTTAATCCACTCCCGGCTCCTCCGCGGCAGCGCAGAAAGCTCCGGCCGGGGTCAGCTCGGCTGCGGCCGGCGGCGGCTCCGCTCGCCCCGGGCCGAGGGGCAGCCCCGGGGCGCCGCGGGACCCCGGCCCGGCCGGGCGGGCGCCGCAGCCGCGCAGCCCCCGCGGGGCCGGGAGCGCGGGAGGGCCGGGGGGGGGCCCGGCGGGGCGGCGGCGGCGGCGGGGCCGCGGCGGGGGCGCGGCGGGTCCGTACCGTAGATGGGCCGCAGGCGGCGGTCGTTGGGGTCCTGCACATGGCCCCGCGCCGCCATGATGAGAGCGCAGAACGCAGCGCGCAGCCGCGGCCGGGGGCGGGCAACGGCGGACGGGCCGGCGGGGCGGGGCCGCCGCGGGCAGCGGGACTCGGCGGGCACCGGCACCCGCCGGGCACCGGTACCGGCACTGCACACCGGCACCGCCACGGGCGGGGGCGGCAGAGATCGGCACCGACCTCACCTGACCTGACCTGACCCGACTCAGGGCGGGCCACTGGTGGTCGGCACCGGAGACTGGCACCCGACACCGGCACTCTCAACCGACCCTCAGCAGGCCGGTGGACCCGGGACCGGCAGCCCTGAGCGATCCCTGCAGGGCCGCGCTTTCGCTTTCGCCGGTCCCTCGCAGCAGAGGCGGCAGCGGCCGGGCCCGGTACCCGGGGCTGTGAGGGGAGCGGGCACCGCACGGAGCCATGGCCATCGCCGCCGTGCCCGCGGCCGAGTCCCGGCTCTGCGGCAACTGGTAAGGCCGGGCCGGGGGACCGTGAGGGCCAGCCCCGGGGCCGGGGGTCGATGAGGGCCGGAGTCCGTGAGGGCCAGCCCGGGGCCGGGGGTCCGTGAGTGCCGGTCCCAGTGAGGGCCGGAGTCCGTGGGGGCCAGCCCGGGGCCGGAGGTCCGTGAGTGCCGGTCCCAGTGAGGGCCGGAGTCCGTGAGGGCCAGCCCGGGGCCGGGGGTCCGTGAGTGCCGGGGGTCCGTGAGTGCCGGTCCCAGTGAGGGCCGGGGTCCGTGGAGGCCAGCCCGGGGCCGGGCTCGGTGAGGGTCGGGCTCGGTGTGGGCCGGCCCTCACCGAGCCCGCCGGTACACCGGGGTTCAACTCCTCGGAACGCGGTGAAATAGCGGGGACGGCTGTAGGGCCTTTCCTGAGCGTTTGGGCGTCGCATTTCCCTTTTGATTTAGCAGGGAACGAAATAGAAACCGAAACGTTGGGGTGGAAATCCAGGCTTGCTGTTCAGCGAGACCCGCACAAAAGACACGATTCCGAATTCTTCTTCAGCAGTTCCCTGGCTCAGGAGCAGAAATACGAGGATAGATCAGTGGGCAGGGTTGTTGTGGAAGTTTTTCTTTGATTAAACCTCTCTGCAGAGCCCAGTGGCTGATAAGGAGTCACCTCACAAATTACGTCTCGAATTCAAGCAGCTAAAGAAATTAACTTTTTGTGTAGTTGTTTTTCCCCAAGAGAAATCAGAATCCAGACAATTTCTTGCAACATCAGCCTGGCTTGTTTGTTCTGTGCAGTTCAGTCGCTGCTGTTGGACTTTGTTGCTTTGCCAGGCTTTTGGGTGCCTGGGATCGGGCAGGGCAGAGAGCAGCTGTGGGTTTAGCAAACAAAATGTTATAAAATTAATGTAGGTGTTTTCAAGGTGGATTTCTTGGAAGGGGGATGATCCATGTAGAAATGATGCTGCAGGAGGAAGGACTGAATTCCAGGTGCCTCAGATCCTTTTGATGCTTTTGTCTTTGGTTTCAAGATAGAAAATGGGCATCTTAGAAATGAGGTGAATTGGGAAATTTTGGGGTAAAATGAGGTGAAATGGGGAATTTTGAGCAGTGTTGTTACTGCTGGGGCTCTGAGCAGCCTGCTCTGTGGAGGGTGTCCCTTCCAACCAAACCATTCTGTTCCATTATCCTGGAACAGGATCTGTCAGGTATAAAAAAAGTTTGACTGTTTTCCAAAGCACTGTTTGACTTCTCAGAGCCAAGCTATTTTCAGGAAGAAACTTTTATCTTCTCAGACTAATTTATTAACTTGATCCCTGGCGATAACTTGTTTGTGTTATGCCAGATTTGCTTTTCACATAAGGAAATAAATCCACCTGGATTTTATCTGAATGCAATGTCACTTTTACATGTTAAATACATTAATATCCAAGCCTGGCTGGGCCTTTCTCTACTCACTTCAAGCCATGAATTCATTGAAATCTTTCTCAGCATTATCTTTTTGTTGTGAACAACTGCTTGGGTTTGTTGTCGGTGAGTTTCTGCTCAGTAACCTCAGCGACTTTCTCCCAGCAAAAAGGACATTCCTGCAGTCAATTTCATCATCCATGAAATCCACTGCAGAAGAAACATTGAAATGTGCCCCTACTGCAGCGACTCCATCCCAAAGTCTGAGATGAAGAACCACATTGAGTCTGAGCACGTGCAGGTGAGAGACATCTCTGCTCTGGGGCTGCTCCTTCCTCTGGGAATGCTTCTCATGGGCTCTCTCTGCTCTAGGTCACCTGCAAGTGCAGGATGAAGATGGAGAGCAGCCTCCTGAAGGATCACAAGGTTGGTGGATTTTGTGTTATTGAGCCCTTGGGGGATGCTCTGGTGTTTCACTGATTATTCCAGAGCTTTTCTGTCAGCCTGGGGTTTGTGCAGCCTTTATGGAGTGATGCTCCTAAACTCACACCCTCTGGGAGAAACTGCCCTAAAATCCTGGAGTCACTCAGGGCTTCATATCAAAGGGGTATCTGTGATAGTTGGTGATTTTTTTGTCCTTGCCAGTTGAAAAATAGCTATTTAAAGTATGATTGACTTGACTTTTTTCATTCCTTTCCTGTTTCATGTTTCTGCTGGAGCCATTATGTGACTTTTAATAACTCAATCTGTCCAAACAGACTTTAAAAATAGCCTGTAAAATAAACTAAAATAGGCCAGAGTGGGATTTTCTGAGTTCTGAATCCAGTTGGCTGCTGTCACAGACAATCTTGTTATAAATGTCATCTCTTCCTTTCCTGTGGGCTCCTTTAGAGACAGCTCTGGAGCTGCCACCTCAGCCTGCTGATTGCTGAGGGAAAAAGGATTTTCTTTGGAAATCTGTCCAGTTCTAAACCCTGGGAGTAGCTAATCCTGCCTCTGTGTGTGTGTGTGTGTGTGTGGTGCTTTTGGATTATAAAGCAAATGATGATAATTTATTAGTGCAGCATCTGCAAATATCACATATTTTATCTGTTTTTAACCCCTTTTGAAGGGGTGGGTAAAGAACATGTCCAAGCAGTTCTTGTTGAGCAGTAAATGCAGTGTAAGTCTGTTCCCTAAAAACCAATGTGGATTTTAGCTGTGCTGTGGAATACAACTGGATTTTGGGTTGTATCTAAAACACCAAAGAGCCTGGACAATCTGCCCTCCTTGGAGGAACAGAGCTGTCCAACACCTTCTGTGAGTCTCCAGGGTTCTTTAGCACATCAAAATAGGAATAAAATTTGAGGGGAGGGGAAAAGGAAAATCCAGAAAGCTCCACATGACCCTGTCAGATTTAGAATCATATCCTGAGCATCTGGAGAGCTCCAGCTGCTGAGTTTGTGCCTCCCACGCTGTAGCTCACTGCAGGTTGCTCCTGGTGTGGCAGAGGACACAGCAGAGCTCCAAAGCTGAGGAAGCTCCGTGTGTTTCCCTCCGTGTGTTTCCCCAGGCATCCTCGTGCCCGCTGCGGCCCGTGCTGTGCCAGTTCTGTGACATCCAGCTGGCCTTCAACAAGCTCCAGGAGCACGAGCTCTACTGCGGGGCCAGGACCGAGCCCTGCGGCCGCTGCGGCCGCCACGTCCTGCTCAGGGAGCTGCCGGAGCACCCGCGGCTCTGCGGGGCTCGGGGCGCCCGGGGCGGCGGGACCCTGCACACACCGGGCACACCGGGCACACCGGGCACACGGGCCGGGGACAGCGCCACCGCCACCGCCTCCCGGAGTGAGGGGGGAGCCGCGGGGAAGCGGCGGGGAGCAGGTACCGGGATGGGCTGGGGAGGAGCCAGAGCGGGGAAAAGAGATCTAGAGGGGCTGTGGGACAGAACCCCTGAAAGGACACAACTGCCGGGACAGAGCCCCTAAAGGGACACAACTGCCGGGACAGAAACCCTAAAGACAGAATCTTAAGGGGCAGAACCCCTAAAAACAGAATTTTAAAGGACCGGAACCCCTAAGGACAGAATCCTAAGGGATAGAACCCCTAAAGACAGAATCTTAAGGGGCAGAACCCCTAAAGACAGAACCCCTAAAGAGAGAATCTTAAAAGACACAGAACCTTAGGGACAGAGCCCCTACAGACAGAATCTTAAGGGACAGAATCTTGAGGGGCAGAACCCCTAAAAACAGAATCTTAAGGGACCAGAACCCCTGAAGAGAAAATCTTAAGGGCAGAACCCTTAAGGACAAGAATCTTAAGGGCATTTGTGGGAGCAGCCCAAAGAAATCAAAAGTAAGGAAAAAGTGGTCAAAGGAAGAAGAACTGGCTGTCTGTCATTTGGTAGCTGGTCCAGGTGTGAGGTTCTGTGATTCCTTTCTGTGGAATTACAGGATAGTGAATGCTCCAGAGGCTCCAGGGGGAATGGTTACCCATGGAATGAGGTGTAAGCCAGGAGTGCTGAGGGGCCTGGGATAAAAGCCCAGTTACTTCTTTAAGTACCTGGCTTTGAGAAAAATGAACCTGGAGTTGTTTGCTCCCTGTAATTTGGGCTATGATTTTTCTCCATCCTCCTGGATTTGTTAGAGGTTCCCTTGGAGATGCTGAACTCCAGGTGAAACCCTGGGGCTGGGTCTGCTGTCCAGAGGGAGCTGCTGGTGCAGGTTTGATGTTCTCCCCAATTTACAGTGTTTCTCTTTTGAAGGGGATGAGCTGGAGAGACCTGAGCTCCTTCATCCCCAGCTTGCTGAAGACTGGAATGCTGAGCTGGACTATGTGCTGGCTCTCAGCCTGCAGGGTGAGAATAATCCTCAGCATAACACTGCAGCTGACATTGCCAGGGATTCCTGGGAATGGGACTACACCAAAGAGCCTGGACAGTCTGCCCACCGTGGGGGAACAGAGCTGTCCAGCATCTCCTGTGACTCTCCAGGCTCCTTTAGCACATCAAACCACAGCAAAATAGGTATAAACACTGTTGTGGTGGGGGTTATCCTTAAATCTGAGGGGAGGGGAAAAGGAAAATTTGGATTGGGAATGTTAAAGATTATCTAAGTATTTTAAAAGGTGAAAATCAGTCATTTTGAGACTCCTAAAGCAAAGCAGCAAGTGAAGAAATAAAAGGTTATTAAATTAGTGGCTCTCTGACCTTGGTGCATGGTGGGAGCCCAGGTGGGGAACAAGGTTCTGTGGAAGTAAAAATGGTGGGAAGGAGGATCTGGGGGAAGCTGGAGTGCAGCTTGCTGTGAGAGGAGAAATGGCACCACAGGTTTCAGGGTGCAGCAGGAGGTTTTTATCAGGCACCACCGAGGATGAAATCCTTCCTTCTCTTACAGACAAGGACATGACCATGTTGCCCTGCGAGTTCTGTGAGGAGCTGTGTCCTGCTGGAGATCTGATCCTTCACCAGGTTTGAGATTTCCTTGTGTCCTGGGGTTTGCAGTGAGGGCTTTCTGTGGCTGTCACTGGGAGAACTCTGGCTCTTTGCCAAGGCCAGTGGTTTCCAGTGCCCACCTGGCTCATCAGGAAAGGTGATTTTCCCATGTTGTTTGTGTAACAGACAGGGTGTAACCCAGCAAGTGCCTTTGCCTCGTTCAGCAAGAGAAGTTCTTCTCCAAGTCCATGGGAATACAGGGGGGAGTCCAAGAGCCACAGGGCTGTCCCTCCAGCCCAGCCCCAGGCTGTGCAGGCAGAAGGAGGCATCATGATTCCATGTGAATTCTGTGGCATCCAGCTGGAGGAGGAGATTCTCTTCCATCACCAGGTACTGCACAGGACGGGCTCTGCTGCTCACATCCCATTGTTTGAGGATGGGCCCAGTCCCAGGGGCTCTTGTGGCACATTGCAGGAATTCAGGGAGCTCAGAACTCCCCACACAAAGCTCTGGGATCCTTGGGAAGGGTTGTGCTGCACTGAGGCTCCTCCTGAAAAGTACTGGATTAACTTGAAAGCTCTTGAAATGAAACTAAACAAAAGGGCCTGAAGTTGCACAATCACAATGTTTGAATCACACAGAAAACGAAGTTGAAGCCTGGATGAGTCAGCTGAGGGGAGAGAGGAGCACAAGGGTGAAACTGGGTGGGAGGGGAAGGAGGGAACAGGAAAAGAACAGACTCCAGCCCTGGGAGTGGCTTGCCCAGGGAAGAGTCCTCTGGAATCTGCTGCTGCTCCAGACAGGATGGGAGAATGCTGAGCTCACCCATTCTCTGTGCCACGGTTCAGTCACACCCCTGGCCCAACAAGCTGCTGAAGCTGGGCTTGGGTTGGCTGTTCTGGGCCTCTCCTCTCCTGGGGGACAGCAAAATCTGGGAATGAGATCTGCTCAGAGTTCAGAGCTTATCACAGAATCCCAGGATGGTTTGGGTTGGAAGGATGTTGAAGCCCATCCCATCCCATCCCACCCTGTTCCATGGGCAGGGACCTTCCAGCAACCCAGGGTGCTCCAAGCCCAGTCCAGCCTGACAGGGGGTGGAACTGGATGAGCTTTAAGATCTCTAAACCATTCTGAGATTCCACAATTCCCTACTCACCTTAACATCCCCAAGTGCTGCTGCTCTGCAGTTTTCCCAGGGGTTTTCACCTGACCAGCCCTGTGTGTTCCGTGCAGCACCACTGTGACCTGCGCCCTGCCAGCCCCACGGGTGGCACTGCAGCTGAGGAGGTGCCAGCCCAGCCCCACGGGGACAGACGGGAATCGCCAGAGCCCGCTCGGCGACGCATCCGGCACCAAGGTGTGGGCAGAGCACGGCCTGAGCTCCCTGGGGAGATGCTCTCACCCTGTTCTCCCTCAGAAATCTTCATCCTCTGCTCTTGGGCTGGGCTCAGGGAGGGAGGGTTAAATCGCTGGGATTCTGTCCTTGGGGTGGACACTGGGGTTGTTGCTGGTGCTGAAGCCGCTGTTCCTGTTGCTGTCCCTGCAGGAGATGTTTCTCCTTGGCACGCAGAGGGCTCTGGGCAGCGGGGGCTGTGCCCTGCAGTGGGCACCAGGCTGAGCACGGAGGTGGCCAAGGCTGGGAAGGCGGCGCTGTCCCCTCCGGCGCGGGGCAGGCCCGGCAGGGGCACTGAGGGGACACGGAGGGACAGAGGGGACGCTGCAGCTGGGACAGCAGCCCGGGCAAGAGCTGCTCAGCACTGCCAGGCAGGAACCTGCACTGCCAGCGCCTCCAGAGCCTCTCCAGCCCAGCCAAGGTAATGCCATTCCCTCTGCTCCATTCCCCTTCTCATGCTGCAAATGTAGAGCCCCTTGGCTTTGCCTGTGACTGAAAGGGTTTTCCAAAGCTTTCAGATTCACCCAATTGAATTTGGCTGGTGCTTATTTGAGTTTCAAACAACAAATTTAGGTTTTTACCTCAAAATAGAACAGACCCAGTGGTCACTGGGATTAAATGTAAGTTAAAGCCTTGTTACCTGTGAGTGCTCTGTTCTCACCTGGGCTCTGAAC
Source organism: Zonotrichia albicollis (assembly GCF_047830755.1). Lineage (NCBI taxonomy): Eukaryota > Metazoa > Chordata > Aves > Passeriformes > Passerellidae > Zonotrichia > Zonotrichia albicollis. The sequence goes on from NC_133836.1 coordinate 3,646,894, forward strand.
AGGAGCTGGTTCTGCTCTGAAACATCTGGGCCAGGCTCAGAGCAGACTCAAGGGTCTCTGCCTGTCCCTGTGTCCCTGCTGTGCTGTGTTTATCCAGCACGGGTGGCTTTGCCTGCTCTGAGCCTGTCCCTGTCCCTGTCCCTCAGCTCTGGTGCCACAGCAGCAGCAGGACGGAGCCTGGGGCTGTGGGACGGGCGCAGCGGCCTCCGGCGCCGGAGCTCCAAGGTGAGGCTGCAGGGCAGCTCCTGGGGGCTGTGCCAGCACAAGGAGCTGCTTTTCACAGCCCTCCCCTTACAAAGTCAATTTGCAAACAGCGTTTTTCTTCTCCCCCTGCCATAAGGCGAAAGGCCAGAGCCCAGCAGCCGCCGGACGCCCGGAGGAGTGAGAGGGGGCCTGTGGAGAACACGGAGCACCCAGCCCTGCCCCTGGGCTCTGCCGGACTCCTGCAAGCAAATTCTGACACTCAGCTTCAATTTTTAGGCAGTGACCATTTTCTAAATCTCTATTTTTAATCTGTGAGAGCAAACTTCAGGTTTTTATGTCTCTGATTGCCTCGAGCACCACCCCCGAGGCATCAAATCGAGTCTTACCTTGGGCCCCACCTGAGTTCTGTGTCCGTGTGGGCTCCTTGTGCCACCCTGGGATGGGATTTGTGCCACCCCGAGCTCTGGGTGAGTCCTGCCCTGGCAGGGACAGCTGGTGCCACCAGCAGGGAGCAGTGAGTGCTCCAGGCCTGTCCCACACACAGCAGGTTTGAGGGTTGGGGCTCCAAGGCTTCTCAGTGCTGCATTTTCAAGTTTAAAGCTTTTAAAGTTTCTTGGAATAAAATTTCTCTGATGCTGTCCCCAAGCGTTGTGTGGTGCCATCTGTCCCCTGGGGTGACACAGGAGCACAGCCCCTGCTCAGGATCCATTCCTGCCATTATTCCCTGGCTTCTGTCACTGTTGGAATCCCTGGGACTTGGGGAAGTGGAGCAGGTCCTGGATAGCACCCGTGAGCATCAGCCTAATTAAGGAGGTGCAGCAGATGGCACTGGCAGGGCTAATTGGCCACCCCTGGCTAATTAGGGTCCTTACCCAGGCCTTGCCTCAGGTGCCAGCTCCATCCCACAAAGGCTGAAGGGAACTTCCTCCTAAAATGAAGACATTTCACAGATGCTCCCACCAAATCTGCTTATTTAGACAAGAAAAGAAGAATAAAATATTTAAAAACAGGGGGACACCAAACCTCTGCTCTTCCCATTCCTGGGGAGAAGGGCTGTGAGCAGAGCAGGGAATGGGAGCTGGTCCCTGAGGTTTGGGATGGCTAATGGGGTGCTGTGGCTCAGGAATCATTCAATGTGACAAATAATTAATGACTGAGGTGGCAGAGGCACAAGGAATATCCCAGAGGAACAACCCCAGCAGTGGCCATGCTTCCCTTTGGTACAGAATCCTGACATCCCACAGCAGTGGGATTCCAGCAGACCTGCAGCTCCCTTTCTGCCCTTCCTGCTGTGCCCCAGGCAGCTCCAGCACAGATCCCACTCCCTGCAGCCCAAAGAAGGACACAAACTCCTCCAGGGATGTTAAGAATCTCCTTTATGCAGGTGTACACTCGATGGCCAAGAGCACTTACAGGTTAATGCCGTGTATGGAACCGAGATGGACACACACCAAGCTAGAACTAATACCCAGCTCCAGAGTTTTTCCATTGTTTAGTATAATTTTACATTCTGAATGAATATATATTAAAAAAAATAATAATAATCATCACAAACCAATCTTTGCTTCGACAAACAAGCCTAGTACAGACAATGTCAAGTTCATTTAAAGCACGAGGAATTAAGGATGATTAGAAAAGCTTTAATTAAAAGGCCATTTGAGCCACAGCTGAGGTGCTGCAGCACTTCCTTCCCAGGAGCATCGAATTAAAAAAAAAAAAAAAAAAAAAGCCAAAAAACTCCCACAATTCCTCTTGTGGGGCTCATCCTGTTCTCCAGAACAAACCAAAGTCGATGGAAGTTGGTTATTGGTGCGACATTTGTCCTGTAGAAGAAGCTTCATTTACACCCCCAGGTGCAAACGGCAGCGACGAGAAGTTCGTTATTTGTAATCATAAATAATTAACTGTAATAAATACGGATCAAGTAACGTTCCGGCACAGGCCCGGGGCCGGGCGCGGTGTGCTCCACTCGGATGTGCCGCCCCAAGGAGCGCACACACAGCAGCAGCAGCTCCTCACTCACAGCTGGATCGGAACGGGAGCCTCAGGAACCGCTGGCACACGGAGCCCTCGGGACGGCCCCTCAGCATCGCGGGGAGAGCCCAGGGAGAGCCCAGCCCGGCCACAGCTCTGCCGTGGAACCCAGCCAGTGCTCCCCCACCTTCCTGCCTGGGAACAAACCGGCTCCCAGCCGCCCCTTCGGCTTCCTTTGCCCTTGGTCTTTGTAAACTCCAGGTGTTCCCGCTTGCTCCGAGTGGTTTCTGAGCTACATCAATGCTTCTACCAGGAAATGGACGAGATTCAAGAGTAAATATTCTTCCTACATGGATCTGTTCCCTGGACAGGGCAATATGCATTGGGAGGGTAACAGCTTCCTAACCACGGGCTTGGGAGACTCCGGATGCCGACGACTACGAGTGCTGCACACACACTCCCACTGCCATTCCCACTCGCTCACGGAAGAACAAGGACACCCATCCCCAACTCACAGCGCCTCTCCCGCATCCCACGCACTCAGCGTTCCCACTATTCACAATAATGTACAATAAATACATTTGGGATTCCCAGGAGCCGTTCTGGAGCCAGGGGACACCGAGCTGGAGGTTCGGTCACCTCAGCCGGAGCCTCCCGGGCGGCACCGACGGATCCCGGGATGGTCTCCTCCTCAGAACTCAGGATCCAAGGGATCAGCAGAGCTGGAGTGTCCCAGAAATCCTGCTGAGGGATGAGACACCTGTGGAGGGGCTGCTCTGAACCATCCAGAACATTCCACAGAACACCGTGGAGCTGTTCCTGCTCCGCAGCTGCCTCCCAGCTTTCCACACAGAACAGGAGCTTCGTCCTCCTGCCGGGTGTCAGAGGTTTTTAGGGTAATTTGCTCTTGGATCAAAGATTTTTGAGTACAAAAATGAGTTCCAGGTGTTTGAGCACCTCCTGGTTGTTCTAAGAGCTCGTTGGGAAATGGGATAAAGTCCCGGATTTTGGGATGGACTGTGGTATCTTACACCCTTTGGAGAGAAGCTGTTTTGTTCTGCTCACATTTTAATTACAATAAATTATTTTGTTGCTAAGCAAAGCAGACATTCAAGAACATCTAGGGCAGGAACCCAAAGGAATCACAACCCTTTCACTGTTCTATTAGAAATTTTCCCAAAAGTGTTGAGCTGAAACCCCCAGTTCCCTGTGGCAGCCCCCATGTGCTTGGTCAGAGTTTAGAAAAATTTCAAGGAAAGTGGTGGAAAGGTGGAAAAGCAGTTTGGCAGCAAAGTTCTGCTTCGAACCTCAAGCAAGTGCCACAAATCCTGCCCATGCAGTGATTCCCTCCCCACACCCAAACCTGGCATTTTTGTACTCAAAAACCTCTCAGGGAGAGCGATCCACGAGCCTTCCCCTCTGAGGGCCTCGGAATGCCCTCCCTGCCAGTGGTGTTTGCACGGGGCAGACCATTGTGGATTACAAAATTAGAAATGTACAGGTGGAAAGGTTTTCCCCCCCCCCAAATTAAATTATACACAAACCGGTCTTTACTAAACTATCCTACAAATATTCCACAAACAAGGCAGCAAAAGAACCAGTCCACCACAAAGTCTACGAATACAAAATGGAAGTCTTCCGGGAATTACTGTAATGGGAACGAAGGTTCAGGAAATAAATTAACCCCCAGCTGATCGCAGGGGAGGCGCTGGATGGGAACTGAAGGGGTTCCTGGCAGAGTCACGGAGTGGCCTCCAGGCGGTCCCTGCTGGCTCAGCCGCTGAGCGGGTCCTCGCGGTAGTGGATGGCGTAGCGCAGCTTCTCCAGCATCGTGTCCAGCGAGGAGTACTGGGGCAGCTTGATCATGAACATGCACGTCTCCACGCGGATGTACCGCGAGTCCGGGGAGCCTGCAAACAGCCACGGTTACACCCGAACCAACACATCTTCTATGGAAAACCCTTTCCTTAGGAGTTTTGCTCCTGAAAAGCTGAGGGGCCTCAGGAACAGAATGTAAACAATGGTTATCTGCTGCTGTGGGATGCAACAGGTGCATCTGGGATTGGCCTAAGGGCCAATCACAGCCCAGCTGGCTCAGACTCTCTGTCCGAGCCACAAGCCTTTGTTATCATTCTTCTCTGTTTTTCTATTCTTAGCCAGCTTTCTGATGAAATCCTTTCTTCTATTCTTTTAGTACAGTTTTAATATAATATATATCATAAAATAATCAATCAAGCCTTCTGAAACATGGAGTCAGATCCTCATCTCTTCCCTCATCCTAAGACCTCTGTGAACAAAATCCTATCCCTGCCTCTTGTGGGGCTTCTGAGTTGTACATGTTTCTGTGATTCTCCCATCAGGCCTCACGCCAGTATTTTCCCAATAGTTTAATTTCAGACAAATAGCAAAGTGTCTCTGCATCTCTACAGGGTGGAATCCCAGAACGGTTTGGGTTGGAAGGATCTTGAAGTTCATCCAGTTCCGCCCTCCCACCATGGGCAGGCAACTCCCCACTGGACGTAGTTCAAGTTTTAGGTGAAATTTTAGCTTTACATCATTTAAACCCCAATTCTCTCCTGATTTACCCCATAACCACCTGTCCCTCTTGGTCACTGTTCATTAAAGGGGCACAGAGCCGGGAGCAGCAGCAGCAGCTCCTTTGTCCCTCCCTCCCTCGCTCCCGTACCTGCGGCGCCGTCGGGGGGCGCGATTTTCATGGGGTAGGGGGGCACGTGGGCGGTGTCGGGGCCGCCGTCCTTGCAGGGGCAGGTGAAGGGGATCCTCTCCTGGTTACAGGCAAACTTGATGAACTTGCACAGCTCCTCCTGCGTGAACATCTCCAGGGCGCTCCAGAAGAACTCGATGTGCTGGTCGGTCTCCATCAGCCCCACCTGATACATGGTGTGTGCCTGAGGGGACAGGGACACGTGTCCACTGCTGCTCACCTCTCTCCCTTCAGGAATTTTCCCCAGCTCAGACTCTTATTCCTCTCTGCACAAACCCCACCCTATTATTTCCTGAATCCAGTGAAATCTTAATAAACTTCCCTGGGGGCAAAGCAGCTCCCCAAGGATGTCCTGGCTGAGGAACCAAAACCAGAAGATTCTCCCCTCCCACCTTCCCCCAGAGGATCCCCCTCTCTGTGCCCCACAGGAGCGTGGCCAAAGCACCTTGAGGAACTCCAGGTTGATGTAGGGAAGGCCACAGGTCCTGAGCTCCATCTCCAGGGGGGTGAGCGTGGTCAGGAGCTGCAGGGGGATGATGGAGCCCAGCCCTGCCCTCACTGCTGTCATGCACTCCGGGCTCTGCAGCTCCCGCATGCGCAGGCTCCGGATGGCGGCCGCGTACACGTCCTTGTTCTCCCACCTGCAGGGGCACAGACCTGGGTGAGGGAAAACTCCTGGGAGAGCCCTTGAGCCCCACCTGTGTTACACAGGGAAGGGCTTTATGGAGAGATCCTGATCTGGAACAATCCAGAATTACCAATACACACTTGGCATTCCGATGGTTCCCAGTTAATGCTGCTGTCCTCCACCTCCTCCTCCTCCCCTCCCACCTGCCCATCCCTCACAGCCGGGACCAGCCCTGCCCCTCTGTCCCTTACAGAGCCAAACAGCACCACTGATCCCAAGTTCTACCACCTTCTCACAAAGCAGAGCCTTCCCAGATCATTGCAACTTATTACAAAAGCACCTCTGGAGAGGCTGTGCTTGGAGAACAATTCCAGAGATGTTCTGTGCCACATCCTGCCTGGAAGGCTGCTCCTTACCCCACGGGGATGTGCCTGCCCCTGGGGCACAGCTCCACCTCCTCCCCAGTGAGGCTCGGGTAGGTGAATTTGCAGCAGGGTTTGTTGGGGCAGTCGGGGCTCTCCATGGCCAGGTGCTGGGAGGCGATTTCGGCACACAGCGCTTCCAGCTCCGTCTCGTCACTGATCTGTCACAGAGCAAGCACAAGGAGCTGGTCACCAGCATGGCACTGCCTCCTCACAGGCCTCCCCACAATGGGGACTCCAACAGCAAAATCCTGCTTTGGGGGTTCTGGCCTGGTTTAGCAATTCCAGTAAATATTCCAGAAGCCAGAATTCCGCCATGCCAGGGAGTGTGGGGAACTTCTCCAAGGCAACAGGATGTGAAATCCTGCATCCAAGAGGAATCCATCCACCCATCTCACAACCCTGCTGCCACAAAAACCACCTGGCAGCCACCAGCGAGGGCAGGCACATTTGTGCCATGCGGGAATCCTGAGGAAAAGGAGGGAAGAGGGAAAAGGAACCTACATTTTCAAACTTTTTGACATAGTTGTAGGTGAGGATGTCAGCTTCCTGCAGATCCACATCAGGATCCAGGGGCTCTCCCACCAGGGTCTTCCAGAAGGAGGGCAGGAGGTCCAGGGGCAGAGGAACGTCGGCGCGGATGGCGATGCCCAGGAGCTGCCCGAAGAAATGGAACAGCTGCTCCTCGGCGTAGGTGATGGGGCTGGGGGTCAGGATGTACTTCCCCTGTGGAGGGAACAGCCCTGAGCAGCTGCCCACAGCCTGGGGGCTGCCTGTGCCAGGGCACCCTTCCTGCTCCAGGCAGGAATGCTCAGCTGGGTACCAGAGGAGCTGCTCCAGCACAGGAGTCCCTGCATTTCACACACTGCTATCACCTTTTCTCATCACCTCCTGATCCAACCAACCCCATCTTGGTTGGTTCCCTTTTTGCCAAGCTGTTGCTCAACACTCACAGCATTTTCTGGATTGTTACATCAGTTTGATATCCAAGCCTTTCAGCTGTGGGATGTTTCTGAGCTTGGATTTGCAGAGCCAGGTTTGCTACACAGTTGGTCCTAAGCTGAGGGAATCAAACTGTTTCCTACCCTAAGAACATTCCCAGGAAGGAATTACTGAGAATTCTTTGGACCACCAGCTTTATCTTGTTTCTAGAGAACATCTACTGCACCAATTAAGACACTAAATAGCATGGATGGAGCATTTTACTCTCCTGGTGACATTCCTGGAGTAAAGCCACAGAATAAAAATTCTGTTCCATTTTGCAGCACACAAGAGATGCACCATGGGATCACACCAACTCCCAGCTCTCCCAGGATATGGGATCTGCTTGGTTTCATGGATCTGAGGCCTCTGTCTGCACCTCTGACCCAATGTCCCACTCCTGTTCCAACCCAGCATTCAAAAAGAGAAAAATCTCCTCATTTTTGGCACTGGGATCTCACACCTTGTTCTTATTGACAGCAGAGCTGGGGCACAGCAGGAGCAGGGAGAGGGAGGAGCTCTGGAGCTCTTTGCACACTTGCCAAAGGAAGTGACGGAAAGATCCACCTGGAAAAGAGAGAGGGAAAACAATGAAAACATTCCTTTGTTCCTGCTGAATCCCTCAATGCTGCTTTGCTCTCCAGCACTCTAAGAACAGCAGGAATGTTTGTTCTACCAGCTGGCCTGCAAATGGGATTTGGTGCTGGATTAGGAGATGGATGAGGCTGTGATACAATGGAGGGGATGCTCCAGGGATCAGCACAGCTGCTGAGCCACAGCCACAACACTTATCTCCTGATAAACACTGTCAGAACCACCACAGCCCTCAGCAGACAATAATTCCCCTTGGGAGAAGGCCCCACGGAGCCCGGGCTCAGCTGAGGGCTGTACACTCCCTTCCTTCACACCTCAGACGGGTGACAGAGCTGGGGATGTCAGAAATGTGTTCTGGGCTCTCTGGCTCCACATTCCCCCATGGATCTCCACCAAGGACCAGCAGAGCCCACGTGGATTTGGAGAGCAGGGATCCCTTTGCTCTTTGGGATCTGCCTCAATAAACACCCCATGGAACAGCTCTGCAAAGCTGAAACCCCTCATCCCATGGGCAAACCCAGTCTCCTCCTGGTGCAAACACTGAGGTGCAAACGTTCCAGGGGGATCCCATTCTTTTCCACCCACAAGGGAATGCTGCTCCTTAAAGTCCACACGAGGCAGGTTGTGCTGAAGAGTTATCTCTGGGGGATGTCACTGGGGCTGTCCCTGTCCCCACTGCCTGGTGCCACGACCCCCCTATCCCATCTCCCTGGTTCCATGAAGCCCTGTCCCAACTCATGGGTGCCACAGAGCCGTGTCTCCGCTCCTTGGTGCCATGGACCCCCTATCCCATCTCCCTGGTTCCATGGACCCCCTATCCCATCTCCCTGGTGCCCTATCCCCATGTCCCCTCCCCCTGGTGCCAGGGAGTCCTGTCCCAACTCTATGGTGGCCTGTCCCCTGTCCCCACTCCCTTGTGCCATGGCACCCCTGTCCCCACTCCTTGGTGACATGGATCCTCACGTCCCCCTTCCCTGGTACCCTATCCCCATGTCCCCTCTCCCTGGTGCCATGGCACCCCCGTTCCCACTTCTTGGTGCCATGGAGCCCCTGTCCCCACTCCTTGGTGCTCTGTCCCTACTCCCTAGTGCCATGACCCCCCTATTCCCTCTCCCTGGTGCCCTGTCCCAGTGCCCTGCACTCCCTGTTTCCCTGTCCCTGCACTCCCTGGTGCCCTGTCCCAATGCCCTGTCCCCCCTCTCCCCTGTCCTGCACTCACTGGTGCCGTGCACCTCCTCCCCGGTGGATCCCCTGTCCCTGACCCCATTCCCTGTCCCAGTCCCTGTCCCCTCCCTGCAGTCACTGGTGCCCTGGTGCCCTGTCCCTGTCCCCATTCCCTGTCCCCTCCCTGCACTCCCCAGTGCCCTGTCCCCCTGTCCCCTCTGTCCCCTGTCCTGCACTCACTGGTGCCATGCACCTCCTTGCCAGTGAAGCGGATCCCCTGTCCCTGTCCCCTGCACTCCCTGTCCCCCTGTCCCCTCCCTGCACTCACTGGTGCCCTGGTGCCCTGTCCCTGTCCCCATTCCCTGTCCCCCTGTCCCCTCCCTGCACTCACTGGTGCCCTGTCCCTGTCCCCATTCCTTGTCCCCTCTGTCCCCTATACCCGCACTCACTGGTGCCGTGCACCTCCTCGCCGGTGAAGCGGATGTTGAAGGCGTAGGTGGGGTCTCCCCCGCTGGCCAGTTTGACGCAGAGCTGGGACGAGGGGACGCAGCCCAGCTGCCGCGCCGCCTGGCAGAAGTAGGAGTTCTCTGAGGAACGGATCTCCCCTGTCCAACACAAAGGGAAAGTGAACCCCCGGCCTCACAGAGCAGCTGAGCTGGGGAAAGCAGCCCTGAGCTGCTGGGGAGGATCAGTGCTTGCTGTACCTCCCACGATTTCCAGGGGATCCAGGGTGATTTCCGGGGCTGCGTGGTCAGCGGTTCTTTGGACAGTGGCATTGAGCACTCTGTTCATGACAGTGACTTTTGTGTCATAAAAGATTAAACCTGAAGAAACAAACACATTTCAGCAGAGTTAATCTACCCCTGAAATTCTCCAGTGGACAATGGCAGAATAAAAAATTTCCCCTTCTAAGACATGGCTAATCTAAAATTTTTTAAAATAATATTTCACAGTATCATTTCCATGATTCCACCCATCCAGTTCCATCAGGGACACCTTCCACAGTCCAGGTTTCTCCAAGTCCCATCTATTTGCTCCTCATATTTTTTGGAATAAGTGCACTGGGATGAAACACTGATGAACACAATTCCAATGTTCTATAATTAGATCTCAGCAACTCCACCACAATCTCTGTAAATAGGAACATTTTGCCAAATAGTTTTCAGCAGTCTGAGATGTTTTGACAGTAAAGCTACAGGCAAGAAATGATAAAAAATAGGGCTGTGACACTGCCCCAAAAATATATTTAATACCTCATATCTCTGTGAAGAGAAATCTCTGAACATTCCTCACTCCCCCACACTGGTTCAGGAGTGTTTCTTTTCCAGCTGGGCCAATACAAAAAACTCCTTTCACACACTGACACCCCTGGTGAATTCTTCATAAAACAAATCTGGGCAATGTCATGTCCCAGATCTGGGGGTTTTTTGGTGTCTAATGAAAGCTGTAAAAATACTCTGATACACTTGTAGCATTAGCAAGATCAAGAAAATGCTCAAACAGGGAAGTCCTGAGACTTTCACCTGACCTGCTTGTTAACTAATAAAATTTTGATTTCTGGATATTCCCAAGAGGACAAAGACACACAGATACAGAAGATGGAACAAATTCCTCTGCAGCTGTGGTGTCACGAGGATCATCCCCCTGTGCTTTAAAAGCAAACCAAGAGAGAAGTGCCCATGGTCAGTGCCCCTCAGCAGTGCCCCGTGGTCAGTGCCCATGGTCAGTGCCCCGTGGTCAGTGCCCCTCAGCAGTGCCCCGTGGTCAGTGCCCCTCAGCAGTGCCCCGTGGTCAGTGCCCCGTGGTCAGTGCCCCGTGGTCAGTGCCCCTCAGCAGTGCCCCGTGGTCAGTGCCCCTCAGCAGTGCCCCGTGGTCAGTGCCCATGGTCAGTGCCCCGTGGTCAGTGCCCCTCAGCAGTGCCCCTCAGCAGTGCCCTGTGGTCAGTGCCCATGGTCAGTGCCCCTCAGCAGTGCCCTGTGGTCAGTGCCCATGGTCAGTGCCCATGGTCAGTGCCCCGGGGTCAGTGCCCCTCAGCAGTGCCCTGTGGTCAGTGCCCATGGTCAGTGCCCATGGTCAGTGCCTGTGGTCAGTGCCTGTGGTCAGTGCCCCTCAGCAGTGCCCTGTGGTCAGTGCCCCGTGGTCAGTGCCCCTCAGCAGTGCCCTGTGGTCAGTACCCATGGTCAATGCCCGTGGTCAGTGCCCCTCAGCAGTGCCCTGTGGTCAGTACCCATGGTCAGTGCCCGTGGTCAGTGCCCCTCAGCAGTGCCCTGTGGTCAGTGCCCCATGGTCAGTGCCCCTCAGCAGTGCCCATGGTCAGTGCCCCTCAGCAGTGCCCTGTGGTCAGTGCCCGTGGTCAGTGCCCCTCAGCAGTGCCCCGTGGTCAGTGCCCATGGTCAGTGCCCCTCAGCAGTGCCCTGTGGTCAGTGCCCGTGGTCAGTGCCTGTGGTCAGTGCCCATGGTCAGTGCCCCTCAGCAGTGCCCTGTGGTCAGTGCCCCGTGGTCAGTGCCCATGGTCAGTGCCCCTCAGCAGTGCCCTGTGGTCAGTGCCCATGGTCAGTGCCCCTCAGCAGTGCCCTGTGGTCAGTACCCATGGTCAGTGCCCCGTGGTCAGTGCCCAGCTGACCTTTTGCCTCCTGCAGCAGGGCAGCGATGCTGTTCCCGTACATGTCGCTCTGGCGCAGCTCCACCAGGGGCAGGAAGAAAGTCTCCAGGGTGGTGTTGAGGGACTGCAGCAGGGCAAAGCGCAGCCTCAGGCTCTCCACGGGGACATCTGCACAGGGAAACTCCCAGTCAGGGACAGGAACAGGAACAGACCCTGCTCCACCTCCTGCAAACCCCAGCAGGTTTGGGCCAGGAGCCACCAAAGCAGCCCCTCTGATCCCCATGCTGAGGATGCAGGAACAGCATCCCTGATGCTCCTTCCTGGATCTCCAGTCTCTGGGTGTGAGTCCAGAATCTCTCAGTATCACCGAATTTTCCTCCTTAAGTGCTTAGAACAGGATTTAGGTGACTAAAATCTGGAAATCCAGTCTTCCTTTCTCTGAAAGCTGAACCCACCAGGTACTTCCTGCTCCAGCCTGAGCTGGAAATTCTGCTTGGAGAGCAGGGAGCAGCTGCAGTGCACCCCTGACACCCAAGGAGAGAGAAGCTCCAGACCCAGCACTCCCCTCATCCCACCAAGTCCCCAACACTGGCACAGACATCTTTTATGAAAAACCCTTTCCTTTGGATTTTTCCTCCTGAGAAGCTGAGAGGCCTCAGGAACAAAATGCAAACAATGGTTATCTGCTGCTGTGGAATGCAACAGGTGCATCTGTGATTGGCCTCATGTGGTTGTTTCTAATTAATGGCCAATCACAGTCAGCTGTGGACTTTCTGTCCGAGCCACAAGCTTTTGTTATCATTCTTTCTTTTTCTATTCTTAGCTAACCCTTCCGATGAAGTACTTTCTTCTATTCTTTTAGTATAGTTTTAATGTAATATATATATCATAAAATAATAAATCAAGCCTTGTGAAACATGGAGTCAGATCCTCATCTCCTCCCTCACCCTGTGAGCACCATCACACCCACGCTCCAAAGGAACACCAGCAGCGCTCCCAACCCTTTCCCTGAAGAAACCCTCCATGGCAACCACCCCCATACTCAGGAGGCAGGAGATCCTGGGGTCTGCAGCATCAGCGGGGTCCAGGTACACCTCGTGGGGGTGCAGGCGGCCGGGGGTGATGGCCAGGTGGCGGCACAGGCGGTTGATGTACTGCACCAGCGCCACGTCCATCTCCAGGCTCCACTTGCGCGACGCCTTCTGCGCGTGCCGCGCGTCGATGCAGGCACACCTGCGGGCACAGGGCACGGCTGCTCGCTCACAGGGCGCTGCACAAACACACCTGCAGCAAAACTGCACCTGTGCCATCCCTCTGGCTGTCCTAGGCAGCCAAGAGCCCTGCCAGGGGGCTCACAGACCCTGGCACACAGCCCACAATGCCCCTGTGGGGTTGATTATGACCTGTGGAGCAAGTTACCAAGCTTAGATGAATTTCTGCAAGCCATGACAAATTAAGTAGAATGATAAATTCACTATCACAAGGTGAAAAAGTAGATGTTGGGGTTTTTAGAATGGGGATGCAAGGGGCAAGATGGAGGGATCTGAGCATGTCCAGCCTTTCTCCTTCTTCTTGGCCTCCATCTTCTGCTGTGATGGTGGCACTTAGAGATTGGTTTAGAGTAGAAGCTCACTGTCTAACATAGATGATGGGTATTGGGAAGGAATTGTAAACATTGCATACATAGTTTTTAGTATAAAGACATAACACCACCCTGGGGGCAGGCAGAGTGCCTGGGCTGTCGTGCTGAGCAGACCTCGGCTGGACAGGAGAAAGAATTTTATAGAGAAGATATAAAAAATCCTTGAGACGGAGAAATGAAGAGCCCTGACTCCTTCTTCAAGTGTCGGCTGGGAAAAGAGACTTTCCAAGTTTTCCTGGGATCACTCTGACAAGCCAGAGATCCTGACACACCTGGAATGGAAGCTGCTGCCCTACTCTTCACTCCCCTTTCCTTGAGCAGAGCTGTTCCATGCCAAGAATCCCAGTGTGAGGCCAAGAGCTGATTCATCAGCCACTTCTCATCACTGTAATAAATAATTAGGCACAAAGGCACTGCCTATTAAGCTCTCTTAGTGCACTATCTCCTCTGGAGATGATAAGGGGCAATTAGCCTATGGCCTGACACAGGCAGATAAGGAGAATTCATTTAAGGGACTTTCTTCCTCTACAATATTAAGAAGAAATTTAACAGTTCCCTCTTCTAAAGCATTTCTGACCCAGTAACAACCCTGCCAGTTAAAGAATGACCCAGTGCACTGGCTGGGGAAGGAAACCAGAGACAGACATGGATCTACAGCTCCCCTCAGGTAATTCATTACACAGCTTGGAAGCTCTAAAGGACACTGTGCATATGATTTTGTCAGCCATGCTGTGCACAAGAAATCAGGACCTGTACTGAACAGCATGTAACTTTTAAAATATATTTTGAGGAAATAACAGATTTCCCTACAGGCCTTGCAGCCAGGGATGGAAGTGTTGCAGCTTTTTGGACTGGGAACACTTGGGATCAAGTGAGCACAGTGAGTGTCAGCTCCTCAGAGGGGTTTGCAGGCTGTACCTCTCAAAGTGCAGGTCGTAGCCGCAGGACAGGATGGCTCTCCACACGCTCCGGATGTCCTGCTTGGAGCGATCCACCACGAACCGCTGAAACCCATCCAGGGTCAGGTACTTCTCCTCAGGAACTGCCACCAAACAAAGAGTTCATGACTTGCCATCAAGTTCTCACCCCACCAGGAGCAGGAGTGGCTGCTGCCAGCTTCCTCCTGCTGTCCCACCCCACCATGGACCCTTTCTGGGCAGTTCCATCTATCACACAATGGTCAGGCCCACCTCAGTCACTCCCCTAAAGGATTCAAATCCTCCTCTATTTCTCAGGAACACCTCTCTCTAACCCTGCTTGCTGGAGGCTGAAATTCCCCTTTTCTCAGCCAACCTGGCCCTTCCTGCCAGGAAGAAGGGAGTCCAAACTCCTGTCTGCTCACTCTTCCACCAGACTGAAGTCCTGAGCACAACCCCTGTCCCCCTTGGCTGTGCTGTCTCCTGCAGAAGCTCTGAGCTTTCTCAATCATCTTTTTTATCCAATTTCCCACTTGTAACTGAAGAATTTCCCAATATAACTTGAGAAGCACAATTAAAACCCATCTGGTTCAAATCCATAACATCCCAAACCCTCACTACACCAAAGCCTTGGAACTACAGCCCACAGGAATTTTTCTGCCTGGTTTATTGACATGTCCTACACTCTGCTGCAAGAACTGTTTGCTCTCACACTGATGGGCCCAGATTCACAGAGATACAAATAAAAGCAGCATTGTAAATAACTATTTTTAAAAAATGTAGTTAGATTTGTTAGAAATAAAGATAGACCAAATCAATCATGAAGTCATATAAAGATGTCAATTAAAATATTTTTATAGGATAAAATTATAAAAAAATTCTCTGCAGCTCCCACCTTCCTGTTTCTTAGTGGGAGACTTCTCAGGGTCCTTCTCCTCAGGTTTGCTCTTCTCAGGAGATTTGGGCTTTACAGTGGGTTTCTTCTCACTTAAGGCTGTTCGGCTGAGGGACAGAGTCAGTGTTAGGATCAAAAGTTTTCTTTCATTTGTTCACAGAACCCCAAAATTGTTTGGAAGGATCCTAAAGCCCATCCAGTCCCACTCCTGCCATGGATTACTCCAAACCTGGTCTGTGTTTTGGAACAAGTGGGCTAGAACACTGATGAACACAATTCCAATGTTCTATAAATAGATCCCAACAACTCCACCCCAATCTCTGGAAAAACAAACGCTTTGCCAAATAATTTCCAGCAACCTGAGATGCTCTGACATTAACACCAAGTGTTTCCCTGTTCCCATACACAGAGGGATGGGGGATAAAAAACTGGATTTTTACAGAGAAATCCAATATTCCACAGGGCTGGGGACACCCACCTGACACTGTTGAGCATGGACTTCTCCTTGGTGGGGGGTTTGGTCACCGGGCGCTTGGTGCTCACCACCTTCACCGGGTGCTGCTCCTTGCCTGCCTTGTTGTACTTGCTCTTGTCAAATTTGGGCTTGGGAACTCCATATTTCCTTAAAATCTTCCAAGACAAAAAGGGAATCATCACCCAGGGCTTTCAAGTGACACCAGAAGTATTGAAGTTGGAGGGAGACGACCCACCTTGCATTGGTCAGCCATCGACTCTACTTTATTAATCAATCAATCACCTTTTATAACAGTGTTAATCAAGTTCATGCATATTGCAAAATCTGAGCTCACAACAGGTCAGAGATAACATACCAACTCCACCTTATGTTTCCAATACCAAGATTTGGGTTCTCAAAATTATTCTTGCTTTCCCAAAACAGCCAAAGATAGAACATCCACTTGTTATGAGAAAGCTGCCTGAGAACTCTGATGTGCAAGGCTCTCAAGGCCTTCCTGTTTGCCACTTTTACCTGTAATTAAAAATAACCTGAGAACCTCTGCTGTTCACAGAAACAGGCTGTGAGAATCTGCTCCTCACAGCTGCTTTCTAAGCCATCTCTGAAAAAATCTCCAACACAGAAGAGGCAGAGAACAGCTGGCAAAGCCCTACCTGGGTGAGCTGGTCCTCCAGCACCTTCTTGGGAGGGCGGACGTTGGTGAAGAAGACGTGGAGGAGATTGCCAGGGGTTTGGGAATTGATCTGCTCCTTGCTGAGGTAAATGTCAGCCACCTTGATGGGCTTGGCTGGGGTCAGGCTCAGCATCTGCTCTGAATGGACACAGCTCTTAAAGATCTCTGTGAGAACTTCCCGAGCACCTGGGACCAGTTTTTCACCTAATTAGAAGAAAATCAACAATTTGGTACAACATACCATGAGAACTGGTTAGAATTTGAAATGCGAAAATAAATTTTGCATTCAGTTAAAATATTCTGCTTTGACACGGAAAATCACTTTTGCAAGGGGAAAAAAAATCATTTTTTCAATGAAAAACCTGCTCCTTCTGCACCTCATTAAATACAGAATTGGCCACATCCTGTAATTATTACTTGAGGGAGTAGTGGGGATGAAAAAAGCAGCTTATTTATCACTCCAGGATAAAAATTATGTTGTGCAGGCAGACACCAACACCCATCAACTGAACTAGCAGTCAAAAGTTATTTTAGTGGCTATTTTCTCAAAAAAAAAAATCCCTAAAGAATTTAATCAGTAGTTTTTTGTGCTGATGAGGAGTGTTTATTTATTTATGATTTATTTGATTAGCTGGATGAACAACTGAGCAAAGTTCAGCTTGCAAATAGCTCCTGGAGGGATAAATCTGTGGAATTTCTCCCTGGCTTGTTGTCACTCCTGATTTATACTGAACCAAGGAGAGTCTGAGCCCTGTTCATCCCCCAAAATGCTGAACACAGGAGGGATTTGGCAATATCAAACCACCTACCTTTTATTGACTTATCATTGAAATAATCTTCTAGGGCTGGGCTCCCCTGGGTGTCAAACAAACTCTGATTTACAGTGGAAACAGTTAAAATCTCTTCAGTTGACATCTCCATGAGCTCATCCTCCCCATCCAGGCTGGACAAGCCAATGAGGTCACTGCTGTTGAAGAGGCTGGCTCGGATTTTCTCTATTTTAGCTCTTGACCTTATCTGCACAAATAATGAAATTAGTTCACAGCAATCCTGAGAAAACAAATTCACTTTCATTCATAGGAATCTGGGGTTTAAGCTTCCATCCCCCTCCCCATTCTGATTATCATTATTGCTTCTCTTCTCTGCCACATCAATAATTTGATGCCCAAATTCAGGTTCAGCCTAGAAAAGGCTTTCTGAGAGCACTGAAATCCTCCTGCTGGGATAACCAGGCACAGCTCTGACCCAGCTACTCCATTGCTCAGCCCTTGGGAGCAGCAGGGAAGGAGCTGAAGGTGCCAGCCAGGTAAGCTGGCACTGTCTAACTCTGCTGTTCCTGCCTCAATTCTCCACTCTGAAAAATCTCAATTAGCAAAGGCTTTGAAGCCTCAGCTACACAGACTGGGAGGGGAACAGCAACTTCCTTTGATTCCCAGAATAACCACTGCCAGAGCAGCTCCAGACTTGGAATAGTTTCCATGTGAACACTCTGGCAGCTTTCTCTCCACACTTAATGCTTTATTTCAATGATGTCTTCACGTCAATTAACAGCTCAAGAATAGGAACTTGCAGAGTTTTCATCTGAATAAGCTGATTTTCTTCTAAAAGAGGAACTGATACAATCCCAGACTATACAAAAACATCTCTCTCCATTCCCAGGCTATCAGGAATGGCTGTGCTTTTGGAAATCCTGATAAATCTCCAGCAGGCCATCTATGGAAACAGCAGAGAGGAAGGTTCTTGTGCAGAGCTGAACACCTGGAGTGACCCAGCACTGATGGCAACCACCCACAATGCTTTAAAAAATTAATCTGGAACCAGATAGCAATAAAATTTATCATCTCTCTTAAAGTAGTTTCATAGAGAAATCCATAGGTGGTTCAAAATAGGTGAAAAGGTACTGATTGAACATTAAATAACTGCATTGTGGGTTAAACCAAAAGGGCCCCAATCTCTAAATTCATCTCTGTAGTGGCCAGAACAAATCTTAGAGAAAGGAATATGAAAGAGGAAATTATTTGATCTTTCTCCTGACATGTTCCCCAATCTCTGCAAAGCAGTTTAAAGATTTCCTCACTTGGAAGCTGCACTGGCTGCTGTGCTCCACAGCCACCAATCCTCCAGGAATTTAATCCCTTAAGATTCATTTATGGCCTTGGCTTCAGCAGCACTCTGTGAAAATGAGCTCTACAAGCTGGAACACACAGGAGCTCTTCCCTGCTTCCTCCTGTTCTCCCCTTGCTGCTGGATCCCTCCATTACTGGGTCTCCTGTGTCCTTTGAGATACAGGGATTGCTCCCAAGACTGGGAGCTCTTTGCTCCTCAGCCATCCTGTCCAACTCCCAGTCTCCCATGCTCTTAGACAAACATTTACCATGGAAAAAGCCAGTTCCTAGAGTGAGACCCCATCCCCCCAAACCCCTGGCCCCAGAGCCCCCTCTCAGTTACCTCCACCACAGCAAAGCCCTTGATGGGCCGTGCCAGCAGCGGCTGATTGTCCAGAGATGTCACCGTGTACATGGAGCCCACGTCCGACACCGACGCCGTCTCCACGTTGTCCAGGGGCTCCCCGAGGCTGCCCAGGCTGCCCAGGCTGCCGGTGCTGCAGTGGGACAGATCCAAACTCTCCTGGCTGGACACCACGTGGGGCTGCTCCAGCAATCCGGGTGGGATGGGCAGCTCCAGCCCTGCCTGGAACTGGTCCCCAGAGATGTCGCTGACGGTGCGGGACAAGCCCTGGGAGCTGCACAGGGAGGCCTGGCTGGTGGAGGCCGAGGCGCTGACGCTCATGGCGGGGGTGACGCTGCTCGAGCTGCTGATGTCCAAACTGTCGGCGCTGCTGGAAACCGTCGGCTTCTCCAGCTCCGTCCTGCACTCTCCTCCTTCCGCTTTGTCCTTGGTTTTTTTGGGATCCTCCTCCTGCAGAGGGATGTAGATCTCATCCTTGAAGACGCCCCCGTGGGCGTTGCAGGCTTTCCTGATGGCGTTCCTGACGGTGCCCTCCTCCAGGTGCGTGGGGATGCCCGAGATGACGAGCAGGCGGCTGTGGGCAGTGGGGCCCACCAGGGCCTGGCAGGCGTCTGCCACGGCGTCGTTGGTCACGCCCAGCCCCTGGGGGTCCTTCTTGGTCAGGTGCCTGAGGATGATCAGCAGGGTCAGAGCTCTGTGGAACCACAGCATGTCCTCAGGCTTGCTGCCCCCAATGCTGAGGAGCGCTGCATCTGTCTCAGCTGCCCTGGATGAAGCTCTTTTCCCTGAAGATGAGGTTTTTTCCCGCTTCATTTTGACTTTTTTCCTCTTGGACAGCAAGCTTGGGCTCTGAGGTGTTTGCCCTGGGGAAGATGAGGATGAGGAGGAGGAGTCACTGAGATTTGGGGCGCTGGTGGATGAGATCACATTGGCTGTCACGCTCATGTTGATGGGCAAGGTGACTTCTGCCACAGCCAGGCACACTTCCATCAGGGCATGGAAGTAGGTGGAGAATCTGCCCTGGTCGGCCCCTCCAACCCCAGAGCCACCACAGGCATTGCCAGACACCCAGTTCTGCGTTTCCTCATCGTAGAGCTTGTGCAGCTCTGACTGCAGGGCCATGAGCATGGCCAGGCAGGGGTTCAGCTGCAGGGCAATGGATGAGGACAACCCTGCTGGATTCTTCTTCTGCTCCAGGTTGTGGATTTTGCGAAGCAGCTCGGCCAGGAGGTGAAAGATCAATTCCTTCACGCATGCTGCCATGTCAGTTGTCCAGAGGAAGTTCCCTGAAGGGAGGAAGGCAAGGCATGGCAGTCAGCAGTGTTTAACTCTTAGCAGAAAGTAACATTTGAAAAAGCGAATTTCAACGTCATGGCAGCAATAAGAAAGACAGGAAGGTTATTCCAAGAACTGCAAATCAACAGAAAATTTCTGGAGGTTGAAGAAAATTTCATTACAGTGGAAGAGCTCAGAAAATTTTAACTGTAGTTTTTGTTTCCTAAGCCCTCCACCTGAGCCAGCACATTATGAGTGCTCATTACTAAGGAAATACTCCATTCTCACCTAAAAATTCCACTACTTGCAAGAGAACTGAGGCAGGAATAGTATCCAGTTCATCTTCAGATTTTCCATCCCCATCTTCCAATTTCCAGGTTAAGAGCTGTTCTGTGAATGCCATTGCCAGGGGGAATTCCAGGGGGAGGGAATGCAAGACCAGTACAGCTCCAGGAGGAGGAGACACTCCTAAGCAAAAGGTCCAAGAAAATCCTTATCATGATTCTGAGCATTGATAAAGTCAAAGTAATAACATTTAGAATTTTTTCAAGGCCAAGCTTCTGTTAAGTGAGAATTTTCTCTGCAGCACCTTGTAAAAAACAAATACGAATTGAGTTTCTCTATATTGATAAGTTAATATAATCTGTAATTAGAAATGTACAGAGAACATTTTATTCACATAAAGAAAGAGAATAATTTTGAGCCTGAATGTATCTAAATATACAAAAAGAACTTCCCCCAAAATAATTTATTTCTGTTTGATTTAACATTTATTAAACATTAAAAACATTTATTTCTGTTTCTACTGAAAAAAATCAGCAGAAGAACTTTAGGATGTCCAAGGGGAAGTTTTAAGAACTCATGCACCCAGTCACCTTCACTGCTCTAAATCTCACTGGGCAAGAGTAAAAAGAAGATTAATGATTCTTCTTGCTGGAGTGACCTAAGTATTGCTACACTGCATTACTCTGTGGATAAGAGGGTCCTACAAACACCTAAAAAAGCAATAAAATTTATTCTCCATCTGAAACAGCTCCTCAAACACCAACACTGCAGAATTTAGTGTTTTGAATAAAATATTTCAAATACATTGCTGGGTGAATTTCTGGAATATAAAAATCAGAATCAGATGGTTGTCAAGGGTTGTAAAACCAGGTTTTTTTGGTTCCTTGTACAAAGATCCTGTCCTATCTGCTGCTAGGACGGCGACCACATGGGGAGGTGTAATGAACCTGCTGTGAGCCCTGAGAGCACAGTGAGGGCTCATCCCTGGGGCAGGGGCTGTGCTCACCCAGCTTGATGTGCACCCTGATGCTGTGGTGTGTTCTTAAGTTTGTTAGTTTACTCTCCCCATTTTCTGTATTAAATGGTTTCTTCCTTTCCCAGGACTTTGTCAGTTAGGTTGCTATAGAAATGAAACTGCTCCTCCCCTGGTTTCTCTTATAAAGTGAAAGTTGTTTCCTCCTTGGGCTCAGTCAATCACTCCTTCTCTCCTCCCAGGTTTCGAGAATTTTCTTTTCTCTGGGAGTTATAGTTGGCTGTAGCCCCGGAGCCCCTCCTATGATTTATAACAGTTGGTTACTTTGGTATATCAGTTATGTTTCGTACCTCCAAATATGTATTTCTATTGGATAGCCGGGTTTCCCTGCCTTCTTCCCCCCTTTTCCCTTAAAACCCTCTCCTGCCCCCTGTTCGGGGCCATTTGCTGGGTGTTTCCCCTCCTTGTTGGTTCTTCTGTAATAAACCCACAGTTTACCCCCAGCAAGTGGTCGCCTCCTAATTCGTCTCTCACCGCGCTGCTCCGAGCTATCCCCCAGCTCAGCCCGAGGCCAAGACGCCAAGGGGAGCTGGCTTCAGCTGCGCAGGGGCCCTGGCCTTCATCCCTCACCAGAGAGCCGGATTCCAGGGCCGTGGACGCCCCCGTGCACCCTGAGAGCAGAGCAAAGGCTCATCCCTGGGGCAGGGCTGTGCTCACCCAGTTTGATGTGCACCCTGAGAGCACAGCAAAGGCTCAGGGGCTGTGCTCACCCAGCTTCATGTGCACCCTGAGAGCACAGCAAAGGCTCATCCCTGGGGCAGGGGCTGTGCTCACCCAGTTGGATGTGCACCCTGAGAGCACAGTGAAGGCCCATCCCTGGGGCAGGGGCTGTGCTCACCCAGCTTGATGTGCACCCTGAGAGCACAGTGAAGGTTCATCCCTGGGGCAGGGGCTGTGCTCACCCAGTTTGATGTGCACCCTGAGAGCACAGTGAAGGCCCATCCCTGGGGCAGGGGCTGTGCTCACCCAGTTTGATGTGCACCCTGTCGGTGGGGGTGATGACAGCGGGGTACTGGTTGGTGGTGGGGGGCGGCGTGAGGCCGGTGTTGGTGGGGGAGGCGTCGCGGGGGTAGCACACGGCCTCGATCAGGTTCAGCTGCCCGTTCCTCTTCACCTTGTGCCCCAGCCCATAGACCAGCACCCGAGCCCAGGGGGCCTTGTACAGGGATGAGCTGGGGAAACAGCAGCACAGCTTGGTTAGGCTGGAAGCAGCTGGAAAATATCCCAGAAAACTGAAACAAAATAAATAACTGCACCCCCAGGTGCACCCTCAGCCCCCAGCCTTGCCCCTCTCCATGACTCACTCTTTTCTGAACCCAGACTGACTTTCCTTGCAGGACACAATCACAAAGGCAGCCCCAGGAAAATTCACATCCATGTTGACCTTGGATTCAGAAATTGGGAATTCTTCAGCGGGAAATTGTTCTGGTGCTGCCTGTAACGGGACAGTTCATCATGAGAGACCCCAAACAGCAGCAAACCTCCTCCCTCTTCTTTATTTACAGAGTGCTCCATACACTCTATAAATAAAGAAATACAGACAATGTATTTAATTAATTACAAATTATGACACAGTGGGAGGCCAATTCATTTTAATTCAACCCAGAGCATTGCTACTGTTTTCATTGCTTCTGTTTTCAGTGTGCCCACTACAAGCAGGATAACAGAACCCACCCATAGAAACAATTCCCTGTGAGGGACAGCATCATGGAAATTCCAACCTCACAGAGAACAAGGGCTCCTGAGAAGGGAACTCATGAAATGTGAGTATTTCACCTGCAGGAAGGAGCAGATCTGCTTGGTGAGGTCCAGCAGACTCTCCTCTCCCTGGTGCAGTGTCCGAGTGATGGCCACGGTGAGCCACTCCCTGATGGCCTGCGAGTTGCCCTGGTAGAAGAGGTCTGTGGCAGCACAGGTCTGGGAATGGATGCAGTGCTGCAGGGACTGGGCCAGCAGAATGGAGCTTGAGCTGATGGTTCCATCTGGAATAACAAGGAAAACAGCACAAATTTAAAGATCACACCAACAGTTTGCATAGCCTAGGAAACAAAAGCTGCAAAATACTTGGGAGATTCTAAATCTCTGTTTTCAAGTGGAAAATTTCCTTGTCTAAAACTCAGCAGGAGAAAGGGCCCACCCAGGCCCTGCCCTGTGGCTGGGAGGGCCCCTCCATGCCAGCTGTGCCCCTCAGCAGCCTCAGCCCAGCCCCTGGTGAGGGCAAACACAGAGCTGTGGGATCACCCCAGCTCATTCTCAACACCATCATTATTAGCCAGCTAATAAACACCAAATCCATTAATTTTTTTGTCTCCAGAAAAATACTGTACCAAAGAGGAGCTGGGACAAAACCAAGTGTTTACCAGGAAGGGGTGGTGCAAGCAGCTGGTTGGAGAGCAGCTGCAGGTGCTCCAGGGTGATGTCCCTGATGGCAGGAATGTGGAACAGCCGGGTGAACATGTGGGGAGATTTGGGAGCAAAAATATTGAGCAGAGCCATGCGACAGTAGAGCTTGGCCAGGGCAGCTTCACTCCTCAACAGCTCCCTAGGGAACACAAACATTAATTCTATTAATTCCTTAACGTTAAATCCAACCATGAAAATAAAATTCAGAACTTTGTTTGCTTAGAACAAAGCTGTAGCAAGTAACTGTACTTCAGGAAATGCTCTTCAGCTAATTGAAATTGAGGTAATAATTGTAACTACATCTCTTTTTTCACCTGTGAATTTGGATGTTGGTGTTATCCAGGGTGACCAATCCGTTGGTGGCAGTCCTCCTGTACCCTGCAGGCGGCCTTTCCAACATGTCAATGGGATACCAGTACCTCACCAGGACCCCCTCACTCCTCAGGTAGGTCTCCACTTGGACCAGTTCATTCACCTGCAGCACCAAACCCAGCACTGTCAGTAACACAAGAATTAAACCCCATTTTTCCTTCCAAGAGAGCCCCAGCCCAGCATCCTGAGCAGGTTTTGCTCCCAGCTGTGTGATGCTGATCACTAAAAGCCCTCCCAGAGTGTCTTTACTCACCGAGTCCACATCCAGGACAACGCCATGAAGACCAAATGTCTTCAGCATGCCCCGAATGGCAAACTTGGGCAGAGCTGTTCCCACAGCACTGCTGGTGACGTTGTTGCTGTCGGGAGAGCGAGTCACCACGGTGAGACCTGGCACAAAGGGACACCGCTGTGAAGGTGTTTCCTCAGGTGACAATGAGACCCCAAAAACCCCTGAGCTTTTCCTTACCCCTCAGGATCTGCTGTGCTGCCCTTACCTTTCCGTACTTTATCAATCGTGAATTTGTTCGCTTCATCTTTGATATCCTCGATGGTGGGAAGGTACAGATCCCTTGGGATGCCTCCATTTTCCTCATACAGGAATTCCACAGTTTGCCTTGCTATATCAACCATTCCTGAAAGACAGGAGGCAGTGCAAATTATTTCCCTCAGCCACCTGAAATAAGTTCTTATTAATACCCCAAGCAAGTGAGTTTTCCAAGTACTTAAATACTCTCAGTCAGGCTGAAGGATGGAAATTGGGAATTTTCCTGAGGAAGCTTTTCCTGAGCTTCTCATGGGGGCTCAGAATTCCAAGCTTGCTCTGATTGTGACTTTCCCACAAACACATTGTCCTGCCAGAGCTGAATTCTACAAAACTCCCAAATCTCTCCTTATTATTACTTAAACCTAGAAAGTTTTGCCTTGATAGTCACAGACAGCACAGATATAGCTTCTTCCCAAGCTATTATTCCAGAATGTTTCTGTATCCACATCACAACAAATTCTGTCACTATTTCTGAAACCATTTTCTCTATTTAAATAGTCAAACACAGTAAAAGTGTTAAAGAGAAAGCATGAGCACAAACCAAATTCTAAGCACTGGAAGAAACCAGCAAGCGATTTTTTTTTAAGTTTTCCAGCCCTGGATACAGTAAAATATGAAAGAAACACAGCTGCTCTCTCAGACTTGCTGCACATCACAGAAAACATGCATGGAAATAAATACAGACCTAACTGTAAAGCTCCTTTAATCTGATCCAGCCCAGACTTCCTCTCAGCCTCATTACGGAATCTTCTCCTAATTGTAGGGAAAACCTTGGTTTCCCAGGCTTTGACCAAGAGGGCATAGTGATCCTCCTACAAAGACAAAAGTGTTTTAGAACACCAAAAAGTGATTCGTTATCAGCAGTTATATTTTATAAGGGAAGTAAGAAGAACTCTTGTGTGGCCAAATTTCAAAATCTAAATGACAAGATCTGGTTTTAGGCTGTAAGTTAGAGGAGGCAGTTTGCTCCATTCCTCACCCTGGGAATATCATCGTCATCATCATCATCACTTTCATCATCTGCAATGGGAGGGGGGTGAGGATCAGGGCCTGAGGTGATGAAGTTCTCATAGCTCAGCTCCATTTTATAGTGGCAGGATGTGTCGCTGTCATACTCTGCAAGGCACAGACAGAAATAATGAGATGCTAATGTATGCAAAGACATCCCATGAAATTGGAGATACACAGCACTCCACGCTCTCCAATCAGGGGGCGGGAATGCAATTCCTTCTGACACAGCATAACCAATTGGCTGATCCAATCCACCATGACATCCTATTGTATCCCAAGCCTTAATGAGATCATTTCTCATTGAAGCTGCGTTAATTACGAATAATTTGTGTATTCACATAGAGGCAGACCAAAGAAGATGTTCTAATTGCCTTGTCTAAAATCAGATAAACACAGCTTTGACTTGTGGCACTGCCCCACCTAAACAAGCACTACCTAAGGCCTAAAGACTGCAGCCAGGCTGGGTTTAAATCCCATTTCCTCGCTTGGCATTTCTGCTGGGAGGGCTTTAAAGGAGCGAATGTCACTTTACGTTGCTGAGCCGTGGCCACGGCGGCGATCCTGCAGGGTGGCCCGTGGGTGCCAGGGTCCGAGGCGATGCTGGTGCCAGCGTCATTGTCACTGTCAGAGGCCATGGCAAAGGGCAAGGCCTCGAAGTTGGCACTGATCTCCTCAGCCAGGTCCAGGCACAGGTCGGCGGCGTTGCGGTGGGCCTGGCCCTCGGCGTAGGCGAACGGCCGCGAGCCGAAGTTCGCCCGCACCTTGGTGTTCTGCAAAAGGAGGCAGGGAAGCTCTGAGATCCTGCTCTGAGCCAGCACTCTGCCCCAGGCAGGAGCTGATCACACCTCCCTGCCACCAGGATGCCCAGCTGGCACTCTGGGAAAGCTTCAAGCTGCTAAAGACACTTTGAACCTGGGTGCTTTGAAGCAAGGCCACGGCTGGCCAGGAATGCTGAGAGAGGAGCTGCTGGCATGGCACAAGGCATCTGCCAGGCCAGCTGCACACTGCTGGGCTAATGGGCAGGGAAAACCAAAATAATGACACAACACATGCACCTGGGAGGCTTAATGAATGCCTCAACCTAGCCAAGAAAGGGAAAAAAAATCAATTTGCTTTTCTACAGAGCAGGTTCAATATTTTCTATCATGTTTTTAGTATTTCTGAATATTCTGAAAGTATATTAAGGGACATGTTTCTGTTACACACTTGCCTTTTTCTGAATGTGCACAACTGGCCACATTCCACCAGACACATCCTCCAGGTAGGGCACAAGTCTCTGCCCACAATAGGTAAAATAAACTCTGCCCTTTGCTGGCTGTCCTGGAGGAGGGGGAGTTCCTTCTGTTCTTTCCCATCCAATTCCTGCTACATCACCTGGAGAAAAATAGTCATAAAAAGGATTTAATCAGTTTTCTCACCCAGCATTTCCCTGACATTCAGAGGACTTTCTGATGGAGCAGATAAGGATTTTAGCCAGGCTTTTACATACCAGGGGAAAGAGTCACATCCAGTCTGACACTCTTCCACTGCAGCAGGCTGGAGCCATTGTAATGCACTGCTCTCCCATTGCTGAGGGGCAATAAGGACACAGTGAGACAGAGCAGGATCAGCACCCACCAAAGCTGTGATACTCAAAAGGCAACTCAACCCTCCTGATTTTGCAAAGATATTCCAGCATTCAATTAAAAATATGTATTGCCCTCCCCAGCCTGCTGACAAATGTACTGAATGTGGATTTTCATGTGCATCTCCAACCTACTTGTGGAAGAGGCAGGTGCCCACTGGGTTTGTCCAAGCCCCATCCCGTTTTTCTGCCTCTGTGGCAAATCCAAAGGAAACTATTGGCCCAGTGTCATCATCTGTGTCTCCATAGGAAACCACTTCAATTTCCCAGTAGAATGATGGTGCCTAGAAATAAAAATAATAGCATATTTTAAAAAGTTGTTTACAAAACAGAGTTTAAAGAAGCAATGTTCTTGCTTTTCCTTTTCACGCCCTGTTGGATATTCAATGACAAAGTGCTGGGGAGCTGTGAGGTCTCACCTGTACTGGCACTGGGGAGGTGGCATAGATAAAGGTGCCCCGAGGAAGGCCCCCACCTGCACTGGGATCAGCCAGGAAGGTCACAGCAGTGAGGTGTGAGGAGAACATGCAGGCTCTCACTGGGGGGAACACCCTGGACGGGCTCCACGTGATTTCTTTGGGCTGCAGACACAACAGAGCAGTTTATTCTACAACCACAATTCAAGCCACCCACTAAAACACAACCAACACAGTCTGAGGGGCACATTTCATACAACCCCAACAAACCACATCCCAATAGAGAAATTCCCATGAAATATTTCAGGAATGCAGCAGCAGAGGGCTCTGTGCTCACCTGTCTCCTGTCTGCCTGCAGGGGAGGAGGAGGAGGCCGAGCACAGTCGCGGTACAACATCCGTAACCTCTCACACTGCATCTCCACAACCACCAGCCTCTCCCCTGCAACAACAACCCACAGCAGGCATCAGCCTCCAGCTGCTTCCTCCAGCCCAACAGAGCAATCTTAATTCAGAAATAAATATGGTGTTTGCACTGTTTGATCAGCCTTACTCACCTAAACAAAATTAAGGGTAAAATGTAACATATGCAAGTATTTTCTCATGCTTGATTTACATTTGGTCTGCAAAGACACTGTTATGTTAATTAAGATATAAAGGTCATTTTAGTGAGCAAGTTTATGGCCCAGCAAAAGCAGGAAAACAAAAAGAATTATATCTACTATCACAAAAATCAGTCCTTGCTCTCTGACACCTAAATCCCTTGGCAAAGACACTGTTATGTTCATTATGACACTGTTATGTTAAGACATTGTTATGTTCATTAAGATATAAAGTTCATTTTAATGAGCAAGTTTATGGCCCAGCAAAAGCAGGAAAACAAAAAAAATTATATCTACTATCACAAAAATCAGTCCTTGCTCTCTGACACCTAAATCCCTTGGCTCCCACCCTTCACTTCAGCCACTTTTTCTCTGGCATGTTCCTAGAAACTTGCCCCTGAACTAAGATTTCTGCTGGGCCCAGTGCTTCTCCTTAAACAAGGAGAGTCCAAGGATCAGGAATGTAACAAAGCATTGCAAAAATCAGCAAAAGGTCATAAAAACAAAACATAAAAATGATCATGCCAAGGAAGGCAGAGTAGGATATGCTGGAAGCAAGGCAAGTGGAGAGTGCAGAAGAAAACCAGGACTTGCTGCTTTGATACACAGAATAATCTTGTTCTGGCCTAAATGAATGCCTGATGTTTAGTGATTTAGGCTGATTATTAGCTGCTCTTCCATCAGCAGCTCTGCAGCTGTGACAACACACTCTGTCCTGTGCCAGCTCCTGAACTCTGGGTAGCTGGAGGAGAAAACACTGAAATGATTTAAAAGCTGCTCTGACCTGAATATGCCAAGAAGGTGTTGGCTACATACCAGGGCTGCACTCCTGGGCCACCAAATTCAGAACTTCCACAGCAGCTGGGCACTGTTGAATGAATTCTTCACAGAATGAGCTGTCTTCCAACAGCTGAGCCATCACCAGGCATGCTCTGAACAGAAAAACAATACATTTCAAGTGTTACAAAGTGTGTGGAATTCAAAGCTGGCATTACAGCAGTGAATTCAAGGGTGGTTTAAGGGTGGTCTTAACCCTGGTTTAAGCTGGACCCTCCCCAAAGGCAGCTTTTCCCTGCTTTATAAATGGATTTATTGAGGCATTTGCTCAGTGTGTTGTAGGGACTCCCATGAACAACACCCAGACACTAAAAGGGAGCAAAGAGAAATTTGTGCAGCCCCAGAGGAAGGGCACAAGAACTCATGCAATTCCCTGGGATGTTTCCCCAGGACCCACCTGGTTCTTATTTCAGCAAGGAGCCGGACCACTGCCATTACTGGGGTTGAGCCATCTCCTGTTGCAGGAAGTGAGGTGTGAATAGAGAGACTTCCCTCCTGAGGGAGCAACATGGACTGGACTGCCTGTACTACCTTCTCAGTAATGGACAGTTTATGAAGAGGCAATGCCTGATGGTGGGGGGGCACGGTAAAAAGTTAAATTCAAGTAGTTAGTTTCTAAGAAATGAGGGTGTTTTATTACCTGGAGTTAATTCTTATATTTTACTATCACAAAATCAGCAGCAAACACCAATAAAAGAAAAATAAACAAACCCCAAACCAAGCCAGAAATTACCAAAAAAAACCTCCCACCCAACATGCAACAGAATATCTTTAAGCACAAAAGATGAATATTTATGTTACTTGAATGAGAACTTTAACATATTGTTAACATATGCTTTAAAAAAATAAGGCAAACATTACAAATCATTTATAAGCAAAGATGAAACACTTTTTTTTTTTTACGTGCTGCAGATTAATAGTCAGTATGCTGCGACAGAAATAAAGCAAGAATTGAGATTATACTGAATATTGGATGTTTAAAACTGCCATACCTCAGATCTTGGAACACAGAGCCTAGACAATGGAATAGTTAAAGTGTCTGATGCCTGGGAGGTCTTTCTAGTGTCTATAGTGGTGGGTGGGAATTTGACCGTGGCTATACCTTCTTGCTCATTAATAGATGCCACAACTCCAATGCTTCCTGCTATTCCTTTGCCTAAAACCTACAAGCAAAGAAGAGCTGCATGAGATTGAAGGTGTTACAGCCAGGAATCAGCGTCTGACACCACACACCAACTGCACACAAAAGCACAGGGGGGTGTTTCAGGAAACAAAGCTCCACAAGCTGCTGTTCCACAAGCACATCCCAGCGCAGGGAAAACCTCAGGAGAGCAGCAATTCTCATCTAGGATATCAAATATGAGCAGTGCTGAATTACCTGAACTTCAGAACCTATTTTAATTGTCTCCTTAAAGCCACCCAGAGCACACAGGGCAGCCACTGCCTGCCGAGCAATCCTTTGAAGTTTAGCCAGCTTCCTTCCACTGCTACTCCCGTTCTCCAAAATGCTCTCTGCATATTTCCCAAGCTGTGGAATGTACATCAGAGCCCGAGACAGAACCTGAAGACAGAAGCAAAAATACCAGGGAACGACTTCAAAGCACAATTCCAACAAAAACCAATGCCCCAAGCCTCCAGCCCACACAGTCTCAGCAGAATTAGTTTTGTTCTCCAAGAGAATTATGTAACTCAGAATATTCCAAGTTCTCTGAAGTGTGAGCACCATCAAAGCCTTGACCATTCCTCGGTAACTTTTAGGATAAAACACAATCTTGGCAAAAGTTTTTGCTGAGGATTTCACCTAAGGAATAGATTAGGTGCTGCAGGATTCAGAGGAGCATAATATCAATGTGTTTTTTTCCAGCCAAAATTGGTACCCTCAGAGGCCACAGCCAAGACAAAATAACCTGACAGAGGCAAGGGAACTCCCCAACAAACAGCATTAATTCCTGAAAAGAATGACAGCACATTATCTAATGATGGGTAA
Source organism: Zonotrichia albicollis (assembly GCF_047830755.1). Lineage (NCBI taxonomy): Eukaryota > Metazoa > Chordata > Aves > Passeriformes > Passerellidae > Zonotrichia > Zonotrichia albicollis. The sequence continues at coordinate 3,677,650 of NC_133836.1, forward strand.
ATTTTGAGTGTTTGTCCCACCCTGAGACAGCTGAGAAAGGGCTGGGTCTGTCCAGCCCCACGCCCTGGTGTTGAAATCAGAAAGGAGCAGCTCAGGCCTTGCTAATCATCAGATTCTCTAACTACTCAACCCCCAGTGAGGAATGTGCCACTCGTGGCTGTGTTTGCTCACCTTTTCAGCAGTTGTTGTCCAGATCTGGGCTGCGTTGGACTCTGGGGCCATGAGCAGGCTGTGCAGCAGGGCAATCACCTCTGCTGCCATGCTGTTGGCAACGTGCCCGCTGATGAACGGCCTCACCGGGTCCGTCCTGCCACGAGACAAAGGCAAACTGAATTCAGTTCAAAACCACTCAATGAAAAGAAGCTTCAGGTGTCAACAAAATATACCCAAAAACAAAGAAATAGGGATGTTTATGAACAGCTAGATTGTCTTTGGGAGCACTTAAATGAGCCTTGCTTGGTCTTATCCTATGCAAGCTGTTCCAGCTCCAGAGCTCAGTCCCCAAGGGGACTGGGTGCCAGAAGCCAGCTCGCTCTCAGACCAAGGCCGCGGGTCAGCCCTAGCAAGCAGGGAAAGTTCAGCTCTTAGTGATCAGGCAGCTCTTGTGATTTCAGCTTTGCTTGCTGGGTAGCTTTTCCCTTGGCCTAAGGCTCCAGCAGATGGCAGGGAGAGGAGAAGCAGAAGACGCTGGCTGTTCCACGAGTGTGGCTTTATTGCAGGGTCTGTGAAGGGTCTCAGCTCTTCTTCTTCCCAGTTAGCAGGGGTACAGGATGCTACTTTTATACCCTTGGCCTGGATCCAATCCTGACCAATGGCAAAGGTGTTAGAGTGACCATAAGTGACCAATGGTAGGGTTAACACAATATTGCCTTCCATGGCTATAGGGATAAGGTACAAGGCGGATGTCCCTGGAGACAGGAAACTTCTTTGCCGCTGTGTCAGCATTCTATTCTCCAAGGGGCCCTGGCTAAACCTAAGGGGTTTACTACAGAGCACTACAAATATTGGTGGAGAGAAAAGCAGAATGCAGGCTAAGGGATTTACCTGGCGAGCTCTGAATTCCTCTCCCTGCAAATGGAAGTTTGTGCAGTCTTCTTTTTGTCCCCAGAGGATAAACCACTGGTGCTCTCTGGATTGACAGTCTCTATGGGCGGCCCCACGCTCACTATCAGCCCAGACTGGGCCCACTTGGTTGCCTTTCTAAGAGCTGCAACAGCTTCTTCTGTGATGACTTCACAGCAGCCACTCTGCAAAGGAAATTGCCATGGAAAGCAGATGTCAGATCTGTTTGGTCACTCTGCTCATGTGCAAGTGCTGGGAACACAGCAAAACCCCCTCCTCAGTGTGTTAGTCATAGACAGGCGCTGTCTCTTGCTTTTTATCATCTACAGAGAGATCAGGGCTAAATTCACTGCCTTTAACATTCCATTCTTAAATTACCAGTTCCATTTCTCTGATCAAAAAGCCACCAATGAGTATTTCTGGTGCAAAAACTCAAGAACACCTCTGGAAATAGACATGAAATTTTAATTCAAGTGTGTGGCTTATAATTTGCATTACCAATGTGCATTAAGCACTTGAGAAAAGAGAATATCAAAGGGGCTCAAACCTGACCTACAATGGCTGCAGGAAGCATCAGCTGAAATTCTTTTTCATCATTTGATCTGTATTTACAGAAATAAATGATGAATAAAACAACATTTTTAACACCAGTAAAACCCAAGAATTCTGCCTGGCCACTAATTTTGAGGATGTTGAGCAATTCTTTGGTTATTTCTCCTCTTACTTTTGTCATGTCCCGATCCATCTTCACCACCTTCTCCATGTTGGCTCCAGTTCCCAGCCGGAATGGGCGACCTTCTGAGCTACTGCAGGAGGGGAAACAAAACACAGGAGCTTTGTTCTGACTGCTGGAAATCACAGCTGAGCTCCAATTCCATGTATTATGGGTGGTCTGAAAGGATTTGAAACCACCTGTGCAGCTGAATGCTCAACAGCAAGAGAAATACGAGGCAGTTAAGGACATTCCCCATTTACAGAGGGAATTTATTCCTACTGAATGCAGTTATTCAAAGCAATTAACCCTTCCTCCCTCAGGAAGAAGCCTCATGAAATGGTTTTTATTGATCACAAATGCCCAGGGCTCTGAGTTCACTTTTCCTTTGTACCTTTTAGTGGAATTTTTAGAGTTATGGATTCAGAACCAGCTTAGGGAGAGGGGGAAGATGGAACAAATAACACAAAATGCAGGAGGTGACAGCATTGGCATTCAGTGATCCCAACATCCAGGTGGGTGCTGAGAATACTAAAGAATCTTTAATAGCAAATTATTGTCCAGCTTATGCATTATTAAAGCAGTGCTTTTAAAGCCATTTTGCCTTGACAGTTCTATTTGTTAGTCCTACCCAGCCTGTCACAGCATAAACAAGATAAATGAAATTCCATCAGAAACACTGAGTCTGAGTAGCTAATTTTTCATGAGATTGTTTTCAGACAGATGAAGATGCTCCCATGTCCCTTTGCATTATCTTATGGCTTTGCCAGTAAACACAACACACTGGGCAGACACTTTGCTTTCCCATTTACTCTCATATCTAGGATGTCTTTTTCTGCAGCTGCAGCACTGGAAAAAAGGAGAAGATAAAGGGAATTGGCAAAATTGTTTCTAATTCCAATCCAGTGAGCTGAGATTACCTTAGTAAAGGCTGAAGGACTTCATGGGAGGACTGATCTTCTCTTTTATGGATAAAAATAGAGAGTTTACCATCCACTGCCTCGCTTTCTTCTCCAGGATCTTTATCACCTTTTATGGAATTTTTTGGGCTGGCTTTTGCCAAGGTAGTATCTGGCTCAGAGGCAGTTGGAGAAAGGACTGTCTGGCAGCCTTGAAGCAGAGAGGAAAAAAGAAAACAAAGAAACACAACCATGAATTTTCTTACCTTTGGAACTAATGCTGACACATCTGGGATGTGGCTGAAACATCCCTGAGCCCCACTTTGGTCTGAGGCAGATGGAAAGGCACAGGAATGTCCTGCTCTCAGAAATCCCCCCAGTGTTTGAGCTCTCTGTCAATACAAAAGCTCCTGGCACAGGGAGCCCAGAGAAGCTGTGGCTGCCCCTGGATCCCTGCAAGTGCCCAGGGCCAGGCTGGATGGGGTTTGGAGCAACCTGGGATGGTGGCAGGAGTGGAAGGGGGTGGATGGATGGGCTTTAAGCTCCCTTTCATCCCAAGATTCCATGGAACAGGATTCCCTTGGGCACAACCCCAAACAGCTGCTGGTACCTGGCACCACATAATCTGCCAGCTTTGCCAGCAGCAGGGAGGCAATCTTGGAGGCTGGGTCACTGGGATCGTCCTGCTCGCTGTTCAGAGAGGGCACTGAGTAACTCCAGGGAGGCAACTCCACGTTTCCACAGTCCTCCACACTCATGAGAGGCAGGGCAGCACGACACAGCTGCAGGATTATAAGCACCAGCTTTGGAGAAGGACGCTGATCCAAGAGAAGGGACAGAAGCTTGGACACACAGGCTGGCTGGCTCAGGATGGCTTTACCTATGTGACTCCTGAAAGGGAAAAGAATCTTGAAATCAAAACCAAGTTCATTTATTATTTACAAGATAGATTAAAAGCAATTTCAGTGTCTGACAAAACATCTTTAGCAATTCTTTCATAACTTGACAGCACTGATTAAACACTAAGAGTCAGTTTTAGAATGGTTAAAAAAAAATCCACAAAAGATCCCACAGAAAGAAAACACTCCAGAGGAAAGGCCTGGTACCTTGAGAGGTCATTCAGAAGGCTGAGGACATCCTGCAGTGCATCATTCCCTGCAGCCTGGTTGCCACAGCACTCAGTGGCTCTGGCCAGGTGGTTGGTGAGGAGGCTGGAGACCTGCCTGGCCAGCCCCGAGTGAACAGCATCTGTGGAACCCCCTTTGGAAAGGATGGGAGAATGCACAGCTGTAATCAACAAAAATCAATGTACACACCACAAAAATAACCCCTGACACACCCACCACTAGCCAACAGCCACGTGTAGGTTTAAGTGCTCCATGGGTGAATTCTACCACAGGAAAAATGCCAAATGATCATTGAATCTCCGGTTCTCTGATTATGTTCGGACAGAATCAAGTGGCAAAACTTGGAATTATTTCCATGAGGAGGAAAAAACGCAGAATTAAAAAACAACAAGAAGAAGAAAATCCACTGAATTTTGTATTCACTTAAGAATCCACAGAATGCCAAGTCGTGGTGAATGACTGCCCTACTTTAAATACATTTACACCCTCCTCAGACAGCTGTAACACACAGAGAAGATATTTCACAGCAGGAGATATTGCAGTGTCCCTACCTTCTTCCTTTTCCCACTCCACACAGCGGTTGGCCAGCACCTGGAAGGCAGCCCAGGCCATGGTGGCCACCTTCTGTTTCTTGGTCTGTTTTTCATTGGAGCTGGACTCTGTCTGGCTGCTCAGGCTGCAGAGCCGGTCCATGAGCTGCACCAGCCCACTGCGCACCAGACACTTCTCCTCACTCCTGCAGGGGAAATTCAGGCTGGAATGAAATTCTCCATCACAGTGGCAATGCAGAACTTGCTGTTAGCTCAGTAATTAATTAGTTCACTTGGCAAAAAATACAGTTCTGCCTCTCCCTTGTCCTCCTCAGACGGAATTGTGAGGGAATTTAACTGGATGTTCTCACATGCTCCTCATGATGAGGAAAGGGGATGTGTTTATAGTATTTAACACTTCTCCTTGAAGCAGAGCCTGCTAAGGCCAGGTGAGGATGTCCCCCATCCCCTCCCCAAGGCCTTGCCCACCTTGTGTAGGGAATGGTGCACAGGAGGCCGATGCTGTTGGCACAGGCGATGGGGTAGCGGGCACACAGGGACACCACCGATGTCATTGTCTCTCCAAAGGCCTCCTGGACCTGCTCCACCATCCCACCACAGGTCAGCTCTTCAATCCTGTTGAGGGTTAAATATTGGGAATTGAAGGCTTCAATTCACAGACTTCCAAATGTAGCTTTAAGAAAGTAATAATCAGTGCATGTTAAGAATTACTCAAGAGAGACTTGGAAGGCAAACTGCAAGTCACTCATTTTTCACAGGAAACATGAACAAGGGAGTGTGGTAGTTATAACTCAGTTGTGATTAAATCCCACTACAAACAAAATACAAAACATTTACTACATTTCAATGACAGTATCAGCTGAATCTACCACTAATACCTAAATAACATCAATTTAGAATTAAATCAAGAGAGAGGGACACCCTCCATACACACCTGGGTACATCAGCCCAGTATGAAAGGAAAGTTCACCTGCCGCTAAATAAAAGCATTTCTTAGAAGTTTCTGCCTTCTCACCCCACAAGAGTCAAAGCGTTTGCTGCAACCTTAGCTCTGCCAACTTGTGCCCTCACAGCTGCTCACTTCTGGTTTTCCCTTGTGCAAAGCAATTCATTCCTTTCCACAGAGGCCAAACCACAGAATTCTGGAGAAATGCACCCACCTTGGCCCTCCCTGGAGCACCATTGTGACCGGCCCCACCAGGTGGGTGACGCCCCCGACGCGCACGGCGGCCGTCAGCAGCTCCCTCATGTGCACCAGCGCCTGCTTCCTGGTGTTGCCGCGTCTCCAGCGGGTCTGGGCAGCCAGCAGGAAGCTGCTGCTGGACACCTGCGAGGGTTGGGAGGGGATTTTTGTTAGACACAAAGCATCTCCTGCTTATGAGCAAGCTAGAATTAGAAATAAAGTAACAACGTACGGCCTGGTCAGGGTTTGTCCCGATGAAGGCAAAGAGCTGTCCCAGCAGGACACTGTAGGTGGGTTTGTCCCTGCTGTCCTCGATGGCCAGGGACTGCAGCAGGGTGAAGGAGCTGCTCCTGTGGCTGGTGACGTGCCGGCGCCTGCGGGGGAACCGCAGGGTTAACCTGGCAGCAGGGAGCTGACCCAAGCACCACACACACTGCGATAAACGGGATCCAGTGATCACTGGGACATGGGAGGGGAGGGAAAGGGGAAAGGGAAGGGGGAAAGAAGGGGAAAGGAAAGAAGGGGAAAGGAAAGAAGGGGAAAGGAAAGAAGGGGAAAGGAAAGAAGGGGAAAGGAAAAAAGGGGAAAGGAAAGAAGGGGAAAGGAAAGAAGGGGAAAGGAAAGAAGGGGAAAGGAAAGAAGGGGAAAGGAAAGAAGGGGAAAGGAAAGAAGGGGAAAGGAAAGAAGGGGAAAGGAAAAAAGGGGAAAGGAAAAAAGGGGGAAAGGGGAAAGGGGAAAGGGGGAAAGGGGGAAAGGGGGAAAGGGGGAAAGGGAAAGGGGGAAAGGGGAAGGGGGAAAGGGGAAGGGGGAAAGGGGAAGGGGGAAAGGGGAAGGGGAAAGGGAAGGGGAAGGGAAGGGGGAAAGGGGAAGGGGAAGGGAAGGGGGAAAGGGGAAGGGGGAAAGGGGAAGGGGAAGGGGGAAAGGGGAAGGGGGAAAGGGAAGGGGAAAGGGGAAGGGAACCCTGCTGTACCTCTGGCTGGCCCGGGCAAACTCGATGTCCTCGTTGCCGATCATCTCCAGGTCGGACGGGGCGGACATGCTGCGCAGGAACACCGGCTGGCGCACGGCGTGGGAGATCACCTTGGCCTCAGAGGCTGACTTACAGGCTGAAGTGTTATAAAATAGAAATAATAAAGATCATTCCTAGTTCAGGAAAATATTTACAAACTGGCTTTAAAATCACTGGTGGATATCCCACTGGAAGCTGAAAGACAGCGTTGTGAAAATCCAGTCTAAGCAAGAATGTGGAACTCAGATCTGAGAATTTTCCTGTTTTCAACCCTGCTGAGAGTTAAAGATTTGGAATTGAAGGCTTCAACTCACAAACTTCCAAATGTAGCTTTAAAAAATAATAATCAGCACATGTTAAGAATTGCTTAACTTACTTAAGGGAAATTTAAAAGGACAACTGCAAGTCACTCATGTTTTCATATGAAATATGTAAACAAGAGAGTGTAGAAGTTAAAGCTCAGACATGATTAAATCTCACTACAAACAAAATACAAATCCAGCTCAGAGGATTTTCCAGTTTTCAGGTATTGGTTCAAATCAGATTTCTTTTTATTTGGTTAAGTATTTTTTCTCAGTAAATCAGGAGACTTAAGTTTAAATTGAACCTATTATTACTCAGCTTTTTATTTACCATCATTGTGGCAATCAGAAAACAAAGACTTGATTTTATTTATTTTAACAGAATTCATTTAATTTAGGGAAAAAATAGTTTAATTTAAAGCAAAAGAGGCAAAAATAAGAAATAAAAGGTAGGAAAAGCTGGTAATGAGAGATCTACCTGGAGTCTCTGCAGGGGTCCCAGATATGCTCCTGGTGATCCCAGACTGTGCTGCAATGGTCACGTGCAACAACAGCTCTGCTCTGTTCATCAAGCTCTTCACCAAGGTTTTTGTCTTTGCTAAGGGATGAGAGGTCTTCTGGATCAGTGAATTCACCTCTTGGAAAAACTTCTCCCTAGGATTACAAAAGGGAAGGAAAAGAAGCCAAGTCAATGTTTGAATGCTTTCAGAAAGGAAGTGTCACTGAGGGAAAGGTCAGCTAAACAGAACTTCTGGCCTCAGTCTGTTCTGTGCCAGCAAAGGAGAAAGCAGAAAATAGGAAAGAAATAAACAAATGATTCCTTAGCAAACACAAGGAGTTGCAGGTTAATATTAAAATATTTAGCACAGAAGTTTTTGGTAATTTAATCAGATTATTTTTTAACTCCCTGGAATTCCCCTGAAGCTGCCTAAATCTTCACTAACACCGACCTTAATGCCAGGACCACGTTCTCCAGATCGCTCCCATCAAAAGAAACTTCCTTCATTGAGCACAGGAGCTCCAGCTCCTTCATCTTGCTCTAAACAAAGGCAAGGAGAAGGATGAGCAGGTTCTGAGGAAGCAGAGTGAGGCACAAGCACCCAGAGCAGCCTCAGTGCTCACCTCATTGAAGTGGTAATCATAAAAAAAGGGGACATTGTTCTCCAGCTTCCCGTGCATGGCATCATCCACCTCGTTCTGCCACTTCTGCTCCAGCTCAGCCACACTCTGATAGAGAGACAAGAATCACACTTGTTGCTTTTAAGGTGTAGAAGGGATTTTAGAAGAAGAAATCTGAGTACATTTTGTATTTCTGTGGTGCTAAAATACATTTTTACTCCTAAAACAGGACTTCTGTTGTTTTAAATAATTTCTTTTTTACCTGCAGTTGTCTCTCCATGGCATTCAGCTTCTTAAAGGTCTCTCCCATAATTTTACAAAGTAAATCATATTCTTCAGCATGTTCCTCCTGATACTGGAAATTTATCAGGGACTGGAGAGCATCAACCAAATTGAGATGTTTAATCACACACGAAACCACCATCTCCTCCATGACTTCTGGCTGGATCACTTCCCTAGGGTTCCAGGGAAAGCCAAACTCATTAATCAAGGGTAAGAGACCAATTTGGACAATTCACATTGATAAACCATGGGATGGGATGGGATGGGATGGGATGGGATGGGATGGGATGGGATGGGATGGGATGGGATGGGATGGGATGGGATGGGATGGGATGGGATGGGATGGGATGGGATGGGATGGGAAGGGAAGGGAAGGGAAGGGAAGGGAAGGGAAGGGAAGGGAAGGGAAGGGAAGGGAAGGGAAGGGAAGGGAAGGGAAGGGAAGGGAAGGGAAGGGAAGGGAAGGGAAGGGAAGGGAAGGGAAGGGAAGGGAAGGGAAGGGAAGGGAAGGGAAGGGAAGGGAAGGGAAGGGAAGGGAAGGGAAGGGAAGGGAAGGGAAGGGAAGGGAAGGGAAGGGAAGGGAAGGGAAGGGAAGGGAAGGGAAGGGAAGGGAAGGGAAGGGAAGGGAAGGGAAGGGAAGGGAAGGGAAGGGAAGGGAAGGGAAGGGAAGGGAAGGGAAGGGAAGGGAAGGGAAGGGAAGGGAAGGGAAGGGAAGGGAAGGCTGCATTCGCAAACAAAACCCAGAGGGAAACAAGGACTCCTTACTTTATACTGGGTCTAAATTGAGGCCGAGCACGTCCAGAAATTTCCCTGAGCTTGATCATGATTCCTGGGGGCAGCCTAATCCTGGGCAGGTCAAAGTAGTGTCCAACAGGAGGCACGAGCACGTCAGAGGGGTACGTGAACTCCCTGTCCTCCTCGATGGTGAGCGGCAATGGAGAAGGGCTTGGAGTAAGGGCTGGAGAGATCACCCCGTTGGCTTCCACCTGCCACTGGCACCTGCAAAAACGAGTAAAAAAACAATAAAAAGGAATTTTTTCCCCTCTCTAATTCACCCCTCATTGAGGAAGGCACTTCAGTTGACACATTACAAAGATTAAATATGAATATTTGAAGTGTGGCTGGTACCAAGCAGAACCCAACCCTCCTTTTACTCTCCCCCACTATGTTTTGGAGAATATTCCCTCAATTTTAGGCAACACAAACTACAGGAAAAATGATCCAAACATCACCTTAAAGCACAAGACTTGAACACAAGAAGTCACTTCCCTTCAGAAAAAAACACTCAATTAAAATTGATTTTTTTTTTTTTTTACCTTTGTAAAAGTTTAGATCTTAAGAGCTCTTGACAGGTTTCTTCATCTTTGGTAATTTCTGGCCCATTGTATAAAATCCTCAGCATGGAACAGGCCAGCACAGAGAGGCCCAGGGCCAGGTCAACCAGGAATGGCAAACCTCCTGACACATCCTCTGAGGATTCCTGCAGCAGAACAGGGAGAAGTTCAAGCAACCCACCACAAAGTCCTTTCCAATAGATTCAAGATAGGAGATCATATATGAAATCTTCTAAATGTAAGATACAGCTCGATATCAATCTTAACTCCTACATATAACATGCTTAACAATTAACAGCAACTTGTAGGAACAACTCAAGACAAGAAATAAAGGATTTAAACATTATTTTCCTGAACCAAGAAAGAACAGGTGAAGTTATTTTTGGTTCAGTCACCCCAGCTTGTAGTGGGATTCAAGATTCCCTGTGTTTGATCCCAGAATCCCTCCTATGTCTTGCTCATGGACTGGAATCATTATTTCCTCAGCACTTCTCTGATTTTCAGGTGGTTACAAAGACATCCTGGAGTAGCTTCAGGAGATAGATAAGACACATTTGATAACAACTATCTCCATGGATCCCTAAGTGTAGCCATGATATTTTCTGAAAAATCCTTTCCTTAGGGTTTTTTCTCCTGAGAAGCTGAGAGGCCCCAGGAAGAAAATGTAAACAATGGTTATCTGCTGCTGTGGAATGCAACAGGTGCATCTGTGATTGGCCTCATGTGGTTGTTACTAATTAATGGCCAATCACAGTCAGCTGGCTCAGACTGGCTGAGAGTGACGAGATTTTATCATCATTCCGTTGTTTTACGATGAAATCCTTTCTTCAATTCTTTAAGTATAATTTTAATATAAAACATATATATATAATATAATATATATTATATATATATAATATAATATATATAATATAATACATATATTATATATAATATAATACATATCATAAAATAATAAATCAAACCTTCTGAAACACAGAGTCAACATTCTCATCTCTTCCCTCAGCCTAAGAGCTCTGCAAACACCAGCACACCTGAGTGTGTGGTGTGGTGTGTGAGTGTGTGCAGAGATCCCATCTCCCATCCTCAGGGATCTCTGCACCCCAAACTCATCGTCCCTCACTGCCAACACCCAATGTGTGTCACTGCCCAAACCAGCCACTGCTGGATTCCACGCCACAGTGCCGAGCTGGAATCACATTTCCCTGTGTCCTGGGGTGACGTTATGATGCTTGTATATCCCCATTCCTCTGTTCTGTGTCTTTAAGACCGGCTCTGAAGAGTGGAAGTTTTGTTTGGGTTTCTCTTATCAGGGACACAGAGACAAGTGGTACATAAGGCTGTTTTTTCACTTCCAGCTTCAGCTTGCTGCTTTTGCTTGCTCTCCTTTTCTGCTCTTGCTTCTGCTCTGCTTTCTGCCTCTGCCTATTAGCTAGTTCTAGCTAAACAGTCCACATTGCTTCCTGGACTGTTTCTCCTCTCCTGTTCCTGTGACCATCTCGAACCTGCTCTGAACTGGGAGCACCGAGGGTTCGGCTGCAGCGGCTGCCCCAGCGCCGGAGGGACTGAGAACAGAGCAACCACCCCCGACAGAGACTTTGTGATTTTGCCATCTTTCTCAGAGCGGTGTCATCGGGTATTGTTCATTTTGTGTGCTGGGGGGTGCTGTGTCTGTTAAATAAACAGGTTCTTTCCACCTCTCTCCGAGGAATTTTTTCCCAAACCGGTTGTGGGGAGGGGCCGTGTGGGTTTTGCTTTCTGGAGGGGCCCCCTCCTTTGCAGATTCTTTAACAAATTTGCCCTAAACCAGCACACCCTGGATCTGGAATGTGCTGGGGCAGCAGGAGGCAGTGGAAGCTGAGGCTGTGCCCTGGCATCCCCCTGGGTACCTGTGCTCGCACAGTGCAGGCAAAGCCCCACATGGCCTTGTCCGGGGTGTTGTGCTCGCGCCCGCTCCGCATCTCGAAGGAGAACGTGACTGTGTCTCCTTCCACCTTCAGGGGGAGAAAAGAAAACAGATTTCATGATGGAGGCAAACAAAAAGGTTTTTCACACAAGTGGTGATGACTTTCAACAACAGTTATCTGGGGGTTGTTTCTATCTCAAGATATTCTAATTTTTTTTTTCTTTTTGTAAAGGTGTCTTTTAGTGGAAAACTTAATTTTGCTGCTGGCTGACTACAGTAAAATAAAAAAATCCACCATAACTGTCAAATCAAAAGCAGAAATTATTAGTGTGTTATTTAGCCTTGATTTTCACTGTTTGTCTGCAAGAAACCAGGCAATAATTAACAATTCTCTTCCTGAAGGAAGACAGACAAGTTCTTCAATTAGAGAAATGACAACAAATTAATCAAGGAGCTTGCTAAAAGAGCAGCATCAAAACCTATGTATGAAAAATAAACCAAATTTCTTAAATGTGAACAATGGAGTTCTTGTCTGAAATTGCTTTCCAGTTTATTACCTCGATTTCTTTCTACAAAGTGTTTTTGTTATGTAAATAAGCCCAGCTTTAGCGTGGGACAATGTAGCAGCACAAAGAAATATTAAACAAAAAATCAAATCACACTGCAGAGAGTGTGAGGGGACACACTGCCAAAGCATCAAAATGCTGAGGTTTCAAGAAGTTTGAGAGATTCTTCTTAGTTTTATTACCAAAAGAACCAATGAAATTTTAAAACCCAACAGAAATGGTTGGATTTTATTTGTTATATTTGCTACTTGATATATTTGGGAGTTATTATCCAAAAAATTGATTTGAAGAGAATTTGCCTAGAACTTCTCCTAGGAGGGTGGGAGAAGAGCAATTTTAAAATCCAACAGAAATGGTTGGATTTTATTTGTTATATTTGCTACTTGATATATTTGGGGGTTATTATCCAAAAAATTGATTTGAAGAGAATTTGCCTAGAACTTCTCCTAGGAGGGTGGGAGAAGAGCAATGCCATTAGAGACTGCAGACTCAAATATCTCCATCAGGAATTCCAGGAAGACACAAAAAACAAACTCCAAGGGAAGCATCACACGGAACACAGAGCTGAGTTTAAAGTTCTCCCCCAAGGACACAACAGTTCACTGAGCAGGGATCTCATCATGGATAACTGTACATTAAAAGCTTGGAATGCATAGCCATGAGGGTAAAAGGGGCTGGGCATGGTTTCCAAAGGGGGTTTGCTATGGGAAAAAGGGGGATGGGAATACTGTACCTTCACTAAGTCCTTGGGCCACCCCGTTCCTAAGACACTACGGCTGCCATATCCCAGTGTATTGCCTCCATACTCAGCAACCTTCCTACTGTTTGTGCTAGGACCAGCATAGATCACCAACTTCAAAACATAAAATACACTGTTAGACTGTAAGAGAAAAACAAGAAAACCTAATAATAATAATAATACTTAGCACTTCCACCGCGCCTTCGACTCTCGAAGCGCTCCATGCACGTGAACCGACCCTCACGGGCTCGGTGAGGGCAGCAGGGTTAAGTATTATTATCCCCATTTTACAGATGGGGAAACTGAGGCACACAGCAGAGCAGGAGCAATCCTGACTGCCAGCCCTGAGGCAGAGAACAAACTCCTACCCTAGCAGAGAGGGGCTGATCCAAATCCCAGCAAAGGCAAAGTTTTGGCATGACTTTGGTGGGATTGGGGTTTTTTGGATGAGTTCAATATTAATGTCACCCATTACTGATTAAAGATATTCCAATTAGTTATTTATGAGCATCAGGACTTGCTCTATGCCAAAGAATAAACAGCAGCACTCAAGCAAGAAGCACAAGCAGCTAATACAAAGTGGGTAAGTGCTATTGGTTGTTTTCTTAAAATTAAAATATTTGTTCCTATTAACCCAGGTAAACAAGATCTTTATTATCAGGGAAAAAGGAACATCGCCAGCTCTGCCAGTTTAAACCAACTGTGCTGATCAAAGGAGGCAGCTGGATTAAAATTTGGAAAATAAAGGAAAATTGAACATGAATAAAAATGAGAAAAGTCAAACTTGGACAGTCTAGCCAGCCTGAATTTTTTTTAAAAAAACCAGAATTTCTGAGGGGAAAAACCAACCCAAACCACCCCCCAATCCCTGGAGCCTCCCACCCTTGTCCCATGGCAGAATTCCCACATTTTTGGAGGGAATTCCCTCAGTGCAGAGGTGCTGAGCTGGCCCTTGCTTACCTTGTCATAATCGTACTGGGAGGAGCATCTGTTGTCAAATCTGAGGTACAAGCAGCGGGCCCCTGGGATGTGCACGGTCTCCTTGAATTTATAGTTATCCCTGACAGGATGCACTGTCTCCACAGTCTTGCCAGCAGCCCAGGGAGCAGGGATCTTCAAACCAGTCAGGAATCCTGGCTCTTCCTTCTCTTCCAGCATCCTGAAATTACAGTGAGAAATTGGGCCTAAAATACAGCACAGAGATTTCTGTCATTCAATAAATTACATTAAATTCACCTCTCAGTATTGACACAGAGACAAGGAACTGACTCCTGGTTTTAGACATTACTGTATTGAGGGGATTCATGTATTACATCTATTATCATCATTATTCATGCATTTCATATATTCTTATACAGAAAAAATCCCATTATCATGAATTCTTTAGTATTGCAAATTCTCCAATGCTGCAAATAGGCATTTTTATTTGATTTTAGCTGTTTGTTTCTGTTCCTATGCAGGAGCTGGGAAACTTTGAGCTGAGACACAGCATTTAAATGCAGGAGTTAAAAATGTTATTTCTCTGTAAATTAAACCATTTAATAGCTTTGCAATGGTTTTAATTCTGTATCTCACGCTGCCAGAGCAATTTACATTTTCTCCTGATGGTCCTCCCTAGCCTAATTTATTGTGAGAGAAACATTTAGATTTAATTTCTAATGCTTGAAATGAGGAAAAAAACAGACCAAACCATACTCTGTGTAAACAACCTGAAGTTATTAATAGTTTAATTCTATATACAGAACAAAATTTGGAACTAAGTGCCTTTTGCAAAAGCTCATATAAAACTGAGACAGCCTTAGAAATCATTCCAGCACACCTTTAAAAATGAATTCAAACTAAAAACTGCTGCTTTATCCCACAGCAATGGTCAAATAGACATTATAGCTCAGCTTATCCCATGAAAAGACCCAAATGTAAAGAAAATCACCTCTCATCAGGTAACTGCTTCCCTTTCTGCTCTGGAGCACAACTGGGGGAACTGTTCAGTTCTGAGAAAACTGGAGACTGGGTTTTAAGCAGCAGTGCAGTCTGTGGCCCAAAATACACAGTGTTAGGGACATGCAAACTGTAAAGCATTTTAAGAGCTCATTATTGAAATCATTAACAATGACTGTTGTTATTGACAATAAATCATGACTGAGTAGCTCGTGGAGCAGTCAAACTGAACATTCAGCATCAGCAGCTTGGGCAGCTGTTGAGGAGCTCTGAACTCTGCTGTGGATGAGTGTCTGAGGAAGCTGAGCAGGCTTTGGAGGCTGAAGGCCCCAGGGGGGCACAGAGCCCGTACCTGGCTGGTGTAAAGCACCAGCTGCACCAGCTGAGGCATCAGGGCATCAGCCATGGTCAGGGTCTGCAGGTTGGGGTGCATCAGGGATGTCAGCAGCACGGGCAGCAGGTGGCCAAGCATGGTGGCCTTGGTGATCTGCTCCAGGCCTTTCAACCTGGAAGGAGAGCCAAAGTTACACAGGAACAACTCTTCCCATAGAGCAGCACTTCTGCTTGCAGTCACTTCTGTTTCATCTTGTAACAGCAACTCGAAAATCCAGCAGAGAATGTTTGCATTATATTAACAAAATCCCCAAAACAATCTTGAAACCACTACAATTTCTCCCAAGTGCCAGTGACCTTGAATTGCTGACAATTTTTACTGAACAATCTGAGAGCAGAGACAGTAAATCAACAGTTTAATAATTACTCAGAGAAGGATAAGCTCCCCTGGGCACAGGATGAAAGTCCCCATCAAACACAAATGCACCAGTGTGGATATCAGCTCCCAGCACATGGAGCTCAAAGGACTTGAAAAGGATCTGCAGCTACAAAAATATATTTGAACACGAACTCATATGAAAATATCACCCAGGAATTGTGTGCTGTCAATAAACACAACTAATCTTGCAGGCACAGAGAAGCAGAAAGTGAAACCTGGAACACAGCTGGGACAGGGAGCCGTTTGTTTGAGGAGAGAAAAGTTGGCAGCTTTTGTTTCCACCCCATTCCCAAGGTGGATTTTTAAGAGGAGGGGAGACAGGGAAGGGCAGGTGATGGAATATGTGGGATTTAAAACAACACCCAGGGATTGTCATGGATAAATATCTAATCCAGCTACTGGGGATGTAATAATCAGAAATATAAAAATAAACAGATTGTTCTAGTTTATAGGAGTATTCCCAGCTAATTACAGTTTATTTCCAGGTATCCTACTCATAAATATCATTATAACTGATTATAATCTTCTCAATTTGAGGTTGCTACAGAAATATCAACCTACAGATGATCAGCACTGACACAGAGAGTGATTCTAAATTCTCCACCAGCTGAGTGCAGGAAGAAACAGTTCCTGTGCATTCAAAGCTCAAATCTGAAGTGATAAAGAATAATTAATGCTAACTGTGCTTGCACAATAAATCACAAAGAGCAGCAGCTCCCTGTTTCCAAATGAGGATCCTCCCACTTGTCTTACCTTTGCTCCCTGTCAGAAATGTCACTGTTAATTAGTGCTGTAGTGACTTGTTGCAGCATTTCCAAGACTTCATCACATCCTGTGAGAATTTGTGTGGCAAGAGACAAAATGCTGGTCTTGAGTTCCTAAGTAAAAAAAAAAAAGAGTTACAGGATACTTCAATTCTTAGAGAATCCCCCCAAAAAAAGGACAACAGAACAAAAAAGATGGATTTCCAAATGAAAAGAATGATAATGTGACCTGGCAGGCCTGCAGCAGGAGATTCATCCAAGACTTAAATTTGATTAATGTTAAAGTGCTGGGAGAAACTAGGTGCATGTTTTACAGGATGCACATCCAGTTTCTAGAGGGAAGGAAGCCCCAAGTCCAGCACAGGAGCTGAGAGCCAGCCAAGGCACAGCACTGGTGCCAATGTCCTAGCAGGGATGGGCAGCACTGCAGAGAGAGAAACTGAACAACGAACACGGCATCAACAGCAAGACAACAAAAACACTCCAATATTCAGCATTTACTCCATGAGCCTGAACAAATCACTCCCACCTGCAGCAGCTCACAAACACACACAGCCCCAAAGAGCAGCAGGGAAAACTGGCCTAGCAAAATACCAGAAATTCAGAAATCAATTCCATTAGGGAAGTATTATTATTATTATTATTATTATTATTATTATTATTATTATTATTGTTGTTGTTGTTGTTGTTGTTATTGTTATTGTTATTGTTATTATTCCTGCACTCCAGGGCAAACCTGGGGGTTGGATGAAGCAGTGTGAAATGCAGCATTGTAATAAACTTCTACCAAGCAAAGCCTGTCCTCTAACAGCTTCCTTGCCACAAACTTTAGTCTCTCTATTTCAGATAAATGATGGAAGTGGTTGTACACAAGCTTTGTTTAAACTGTAAAAATGCAATAGCCAGGTAAGGCAAATAAATTCCTTTTCTATTTATTTAATCTTTTTTTTTTTCAAGGGCCACCTGAGTGATTTGGAAAGGAAAAAGTGTCTGGGGTAACATGTCCAGGAAAGGAAATTCCCGTGCCAGGAATCCTTCCAGCACATACTAATTAAAATCTACTTAAAATCTCATTATACATGTATTTAGGAAGGGAAGTTTCTGCTCTCACTAGTAATAGGGAATGCAAGCTGGAATCCTGAGCACAGAATAACTGCAGATTTTACTCTGGACTGGATTTTTCCCTGATCTCCAGTTATTTAACTCTACCAAAAGGGAAAGAACCAGCAGCAAACAGCAAATGCACTGCAGGAACAAGGCGTCACAGGCACACTGACAGGAGAGAGCCATACTAGAATAAAACTTGGTGTTTACCTGTACCTTCAATGTCTCTCCCTGCAAGGAGCTGTCACTGTCATCATTGTCATCAGGTTTAATCAGAATAGTGTTACTGAGGAGGTGGTTCTGCACAGCCATCAGGTACCGCAAGCACGAGGACGCAGCCTTGAACACAAATAAGTAAAACTTTGCATTATCCAAACCCTTCATCAACCCTGAGCCAGGCAAGCCTCAGACTTGGAAGTTAGAGAGAGGAAAAAAAAAAGGTTGAGGAAGAAGAAAATAAAGAAGAAAGAAAGAATTGTATAGATTTAAGGAAAGAAACTTATTGAAGTTGGAGGGAGACGACCCACCTTGCGTTGGTCAGCATCGACTCCACTTTATTCATCAATCAGGCACCTTTTATAACAGTGTTAATTCACTTCATGCATATTGCAAAATCTGAGCTCACAATAGGTCAGAGATAACACACCAACTCCTCCTTATGTTTCCAATACCAAGATTTGGGTTCTCAAAATTATTCTTGCTTTCCCAAAACAGCCAAAGATAGAACATCCACTTGTTATGAGAAAGCTGCCTGAGAACTCTGATGTGCAAGGCTCTCAAGGCCTTCATGTTTGTCACTTTTACCTGTAATTAAAAATAACCTGAGAACCTCTGCTGTTCACAGAAGCAGGCTGTGAGAACCTGCTCCTCACAGCTGCCTTCTGAGCCATCCCTGAAAAAATCTCCAACAGAAACTGGTTGCAAAATGTCAATTTTGTGAAGTAACTCACAAAAATTTAGAGAGGCAGCATAACTTTGTTCAGGTCTGGAATATTACAGCAATATTCAGGAGCTCTAAGGATTGATTAATTCTGAAAAGATTGTGCCACCAGAGAGAAATGTAACTCCCACTGCTGAAGGTGATGGTTCCATGCCACTCCTCCTTCCCCACATCCTGTCCCCTCCCAGGGTTTTTATGGAAGCTCAACCTGCCTGTCCCAGGGAGCTGATCCTGCTGCAAACACCTGCCCAAGGTTTTACCATCAAATGGCAGCTTGAACTCATTCCTGTCTGTCACTGGTGGCTCTTTCAGCCTGAATGAACCACAACACACAACTGCATCTTTGATTCTTTAACTGTGTTGAAGACTGAGACCCACAAACTTTGCTTAAACTGAACAGCAACCAGAAAATAAATCCATATATAAATCCATTCCAGCATTACTGAATAACTTCCTTTGCTGAGAGAAATTATTCTTGAATAATTTAAATATTGAGATCCACAAACTTTGCTTAAACTGAACAGCAACCAGAAAATAAATCCATGTATAAACCCATTCCAGCATTACTGAGTAACTTCCTTTGCTGTGAGAAATTATTCTTGAATAATTTGAATATTGAGATCCACAAACTTTCCTTAAACTGAACAGCAACCAGAAAATAAATCCATGTATAAACCCATTCCAGCATTACTGAAGAACTTCCTTTGCTGTGAGAAATTATTCTTCTCCTCCCTGCACAGCACAAACAAAAGACAATTCTTCTCCTGGGTTTGTTAAAGTTTCACCTCCTTGTTCTCAGTGAAGAGGATGGATTCAAGGAGGAAAAGAAGCCAAAGGCAGAGATACTTTTATCCAAACACATTTTACTTACAGGCACAGTTGAAAGAAGCCTTTGAAAGTCATCTTTAGATACAGTTTGGCACTTGGTGATTAAGACACAAGATTCTCGGACAACAATCTTGAGGATGTAGTGCAAGAGCTCATCATTGAGTCTTCAGGAGAGGCAAGAGAGGTGGAAAATGTAAATCATTAATTATTGTGCATTAATTATTGTGCATTTTGTACAGCTCAGCTCACTCTGCAACTGGATCCCAAATATGGGAAACCTAAAAAGGATCAAACTTCAAATTCAGGCACAAAATACCCCAAGGCTGGAATGTTTAACAAGTTCAACAGATTTCCAAGGGTTTGTGCACTGTGCTGATGTAAATCTGATTTCTTATGGTTCATATAAAACACTCCTCCCAACTTGAACAGGTACTTGAGACTGGCACCTATGGTATACAGAGAAATGCTATAAAATCATATTTCTGAAATTATCATTCAAATTTACCAATAACATGGCAAAGAACAAGAAATTCCAAACCCAGGCTGGGTACAGAAGCATCCAAAGTTTACCCTAAAACATCAAATCTCTCCCTCACCCTAATGAAACTTTCCCCCACAGACACAAACAACATTCAGGAGCACACCAAGCAATTCCAGAAGTTCGTGCAAGTTCACCTGAAGCAAATAACAGAAAAATACCCTATAAACTGAGGCTTTTTACCTATAGTGATCATCATCTTCACTCCCAAATCTGTTGTTCTGCAGCTGCTCAGCCAGGTTGGTCAGGATAACATCCCGGAGCTGGGAGAGGCCGCTGTTCCTCTCTCCTGGAAGGGAAATGAATTTTGCAAAGCTGCATTTACAGAAAGGATTTTGTTTCCCCAATAGCTCACTTAACACAGGCTGGAGCTCAGGAATGGCTGCACTCCCAGGGGGAGCAGAGCTGCTGGCCCAGAATGGGAGAAATTTCCCTGCCCATGGCATTGGGAAAATTGGGAATTCCCAGCACTGAGCTGCAACATTTTCCTGTGAAGTAACAAATGACTGAGCATCAGCTGCTTCAAGGCCAGATTCCCATTTCCTGGTGAACTCAAGGGCATCATTCCCCCTCCACTGGGGTCTAACATCACCTCTGATTATTTGCAAATATTCCTTTTCCCCACCTGAGCTACCCTAGGCCATGCAGCCTTTTGGAGCATCCCATAATCTCCTACAAAAGCAGAGCAGTGCTCAATACCCCACACTGCTCTCCCCCTAAGCTTGAGGTGTATTTTCATTTTTTGTTCTCAGAAAAACCCCACTCTCACCTGGCAATGAGACATTCTCACCTTCAGTTAAGACCAATTTCAATAAATTATTGATTTCTGCTTCTCCAGGATACAGGATATTTAAACCAGAGCTAAGGAAGAAATAAAACCATGCATTACTTGATGGATTTAGAAGTGAGCAAAACCATTTCAGTGGACTTGTGACAATGGCACCACACACTCAGCATCTGATGGAACATTTACAATGTCTGTGTAAAGGTTTAGAAGAATATCCTCCACATTTTAACATCAATATTAGGACATAAGCAGCTGTTTTCTCCAAGAATCTCTTGTAATCAATTATATTTTATTGTTTAGGTCCCAAAGCTTCTCCAAGAGCTATCAGCACAATCAGTTTATAAGAAACAGAGATGTCAGGAAAAATGAAGATGGCTCAGAGAAAACCCCCAAAAACTCAGGTGATGGGGAAAGAGCTGAGGCTTCTCTGTGCTAAGAACAGTGGAAAATACAAATAATCAAGGAATCACTGCTGCTACAGTTTTGCACTTTTTGGAGACTGGCTCTGTACAAGTCTTAGTTTAAGCTCCACAGAGGATTCTGGAAGGAGCATTTCAGGAACACCCCAGCTCTGCAGAAACATTCCAGGTGGAGACTTTTTCCCTCCAACTTGTGATGAACTCTGTCCTTTCTGTGTGAATTCCCCCCCTGAGATCACAATCACTTCAAAGGAGCACTTCATGCCTGTGTGAAGTGCTGGAATCATTATGCAACTTTGCCATTTCCTTTCCCTTTTCTTTTTCAGTAACAGAAAAGAAAACTGAGATGTTTTTCAGCTTCACACTGTGAGCAGGGATTAGTGCAGCCTCCTTCCCTCTGGCTCATGCTGATCCACTGTGATAGAAACCTCAGGAAAAGTTATCACACATTGCCAGCTCCCTGTGAGGGCACCACAAGCCCCCAAGGAGGGCACAGGAGGGAGGAAACATCACCCAGTGCCCACCCTGGGGCTGCTTCACAAGGCACAGGAACACACAGGAGTTACACTTTTCCCTGTCAGAAAGCACAGGTAATCCTTCTGAGCCAAACTATTCTTCACTCAAGGGTTGCACAGAGCCACAGAAATTCAGAATGTTGTGATTCACACCAAGAAAATTCAGGTTGATCTTGAAAAGATTTTGTTCTCAGCCTCTGGAGCACTTCCCAGTGGCAAATGCAGGTTCTGTTTGTCCTTGGCACACTGAGCCAGCATTCCTTGGCCCTGAGGTTTCCATTATCTCCTTTTCAGGAGATACAAGCACACTTCTTTTTTTCCCCTGGGCCTTCAGTCTCAGAGCATTGCTCAAGGATCATTAACCCCTCAGGATCATTAACCCCTCAGGATCATTAACCCCTCAGGATCATTAATTCTGCTTCTCCTGATGTTCCTTTTGCTCAGGAGAACTCCAGTGTTACACTGAGGTAAGAGCTGCCAACACCAGCAGTGCCTTTCCCTGAACACCACAGCAGCCAAATAAGGAACTCATTCAAAGAAACTCTGCTTGAATTTAGCAATTATTTTATAATAAATATTTTTAAAAATACTTAAGAAAGCAAGTAAAAATGAAACAAAGTAAAAGAAAGTAATTACTACTTGTTTTTTCATCAAGACCAACACACTGTATCTCTTCTCCCACAGACACAAATTGAAATAATTTTACCATATTATGTCTTAAAATCCATCACACTACATTTCCTCATATTAATGTAAAATTAAACTAAATACAATGTGAGTGTTCACCTGGCACTGTTTTTCAAAGAAACTAAATTCTAAGTTAAGTTGATATTCACCTAATAGCCAGACAAACTTCCTTCTGGATTTCAGAGCAGATCTGATCCCTTGGGGCCATCAGTAACTGCCACAGCAACAGCCCAGACCTTCTGACAATGTCTCTGTTCCTTTCAGTTTGGGGGCTGAAGAAAAATTTAAAAACCACCTAAGAAAAATTAAAGACAAAAGTATTAATACTAAAAATATACACATTAATATTAACTTATTTTCTGCAGTCAGTTTTTCCGCTATTTTTCAAACTGTATTTCAAACTATTTGTGTGGGTCTAGAAGTCTGAGTCAGAATCTGATTTTGAATCAAAAAATGGAGGGAGGGAAATACAAAGAAAGAACGTAATACAATACATTATATATTGTAATATAATATGTGTAATGTAATATAATGCAATATAATGTAATATAATGTAATGTAATATAATGCATTATAAATTGTAATATAATATGTGTAATGTAATATAACGCAATGTAATGTAATGTAATGTAATGTAATGCAATATAACGCAATATAATGTAATATAATGTAATGTAATATAATGTAATGTAATATAACGCAATATAATGTAATGTAATGTAATGTAAAGTAACGTAATGCAATGTAATGTAATGCAATATAACGCAATATAATGTAATATAATGTAATGTAATATAATGCATTATATATTGTAAAATAATATGTGTAATGAAATATAACGCAATATAATGTAATGTAATGTAATGTAATATAATGTAATGTAATGCAATATAATGTAATATAATGTAATGTAATGTAATATAATGTAATGTAACGCAATATAATGAAATGTAATGTAATGTAATGTAACGTAATGCAATGTAATGTAATGCAATATAACGCAATATAATGTAATATAATGTAATGTAATGTAATGTAACGTAATGTAATGTAATGTAATGTAACGTAATGTAATGTAATGTAACGTAATGCAATGTAATGCAATATAACGCAATATAATGTAAAATAATGTAATGTAATGTAATGTAATGTAATGTAACGTAATGCAATGTAATGTAATGTAATGTAATATAATGTAATGTAATGTAATATAATGTAATGTAATGTAATGTAATATAACGCAATATAATGTAATGTAATGTAATGCAATATAATGTAATGTAATGTAATGTAATGTAATGTAATGCAATATAACGCAATATAATGTAATGTAATGTAATGTAATGTAATATAATGTAATATAATGTAATGTAATGTAATGTAATGCAATATAACGCAATATAATGTAATGTAATATAATGCATTATATATTGTAATATAATATGTGTAATGCAATATAACGCAATATAATGTAATGTAATGTAATATAATGTAATATAATGTAATGTAATGTAATATAATGTAATGTAATGTAATGCAATATAACGCAATATAATGTAATGTAATGTAATATAATGTAATATAATGTAATGTAATGTAATATAATGTAATGTAATGTAATGCAATATAACGCAATATAATGTAATGTAATGTAATGTAATATAACGCAATATAATGTAATGTAATGTAATGTAATGCAATGTAACGCAATATAATGTAATGTAATGTAATGTAATGTAATATAACGCAATATAATGTAATGTAATGTAATGTAATGTAATATAATGCAATATAATGCAATGTAATGTAATGCAATGTAACGCAATGTAATGTAATGTAATGTAATGCAATATAATGTAATATAATCTAATATAATGTAATGTAATGTAATATAATGCAATATAATATAATATAATATAATATAATATAATATAATATAATATAATGCAATATAATATGTATAATGCAATATAATATAATGTAAAATAATATCATATAATATAATATATTACATATATTATATATTATTACAATGTAACACAATATATTATTATGTAATATAATGTAATATAATATGTATAATGTAATTATATATTATAATGCAATATAACCTCTCTGTGTTTTATTTTAATCTATAGAGATTGTATTTAAATTAGGACTCTTAAAGGAATATATAAAATATTGCAAAGCCACTGCTAAACCAACTTCCATTACATGGATTCCAATGGAGAAAAAAAATAAAATTAAATAAAAATGAAACCAATGGTTGCCTGTACTCCAAACCAAGTTTTTCACTTTTCCATGTGAGTTTTGAAGCCCATTTCAGGTTGTGTACCTGGAAGACAACGAGGATGCAGCGGATGATGCAGGTGTCCCCATTGACCATGGCCTTCTCCATGATGTCACAGATGCTGCTCAGGTGATGGGCTTCAATGGGATGCTGCTTGCCCAAGAAATTGCTGATGGGGAGGTTGCTGCTGGCTGCCAGGAGGTTGAGCTGGTGGATGCACATGGCACCAACATGGTGCAGTAACTGGTTAATCACCTCATTTGTGCTTGTGGCATCCCCTGCAAGGACAGCAGAGTTCAAATGTCTGTAGACACAGACTGGATTATCAGCCTTTGCTTCTAAAATGCAATAAATCAACTTCAGGGCATAAAAGGATTACCCAAATCACCTTTTTATTGTGCTGAAGGCAGCAAGAATCTGGAATCTTCCCCACATCTCACGTTGTACTTTTCCCTCTCTTAAAGGAAAGCTAAACCATGACCAATATTTACAACTCTTCAGGAATTAACTCAGCTGTTAACAGCAAGGCAGTTTCTGTCTGTTTGTTCTCTGCCACTCCCCTGTTTCAGCTCCCCTTTGTACAAAGTGCTGACTCCTGGGCTCCCCTCACCTTTGGGCTCTGCGATGACGTGGCTCACTCCCAGCCTCTGGCACACACAGTGGAATGCCTGGTTCCCAGGATTGCACCACTGATCAATATAATCATTGGAGCACGTCCAGATCATGTTATTCATTGTATCATAACAAGCACCTGAGAGAAGGAAAATATTTCACGCATCAATTTAGCAGAAAACCAGACTGAAGCATCTTTATAGACATCATAAACCCAAACTATTTGCTTTAAAAGTTTATTTTACCCCACCCCAGTGCAGAGTTGCTGGCTGCAATTTCAATCCCAGGTGGATCATTTAGGATGTGAAGGACTGACAGATTCCTTACCAAGCCCTGGCACCAGAGCCCCCCGTCCGAGCGAGCTGCCCGCAGCGTCGATGAGATCTGCCCTGCTGGTGAACTGCCCGTCCGAGATGTTGAACACCAGGCTGGAGGCAAGAACTGCACACAAACACAGCTCCAATCAATCAATTCCTGAGACATTTATTGCACCCCACACAGCCAAGGACTCCCAGTCTGCCACTGTGGGATCTCAGCACCTCAGGACTGAGGTGTCACCGAGAGCACCCTTGGGGGGCTCGGCAGTCCTGGAATGTTCCAGAAGTGTCTGGGGGCTGGACTTTGATCCTACACAGGAGACGACACCTGTATGAGGACAGGAGGGTTTCACCGGGGTGAATGGTGAAGGGATAAGTTAATTAGAGAGTGAAACACAGGGTTTAGGATTTCTGTACAGGGGGGTTTAGAGAAGTAAGATGGAGGAATTGGGGCGTGTCCTGTCCTTCTTCTTCTTCTTCTTCTCCTCCATCTTCTGTGGTGATGTTGGCACTTTGGGATTGGTCATTACTAAAAGTGCACTGGGCAATAAGGGTGAAAGGTATTGGGGAAAAATGATAAATATTGTACATGTAACTTTGGGTATAAAGATAGGTGACCGCCCGGAGGGCAGGGAGTGTGCTCATGGCTGGCTGCTGAGCAGAGCTCTGTCGGGCCGAGAGAAAATCTTTCAGATAAACAATTAATAAACACCGAGACCGAGAAAAGAACTGAAGCCTCTTCTCGTTCTTTGATACATGGGCTGCCCCAAGGCCACCCCGGGCCTTTCCAGGCCACCCAAACAGCCGAAAACCGGACATGCCACCAATGGCCCTGACTTACTTTTCAAGGAGGACAAAGCGCTGGTGCCCCCGAAGAGCGAGCGCGTGGCCGAGCTGCCCGAGCCCCCCGGGGGTGGCACCAGCATCACCAGGTAGGTGCCACAGGTGTAGATTGGGGTCTTCCTCAGCATCTTCAGGGGCAGCCCACAGCTCGTGTTGGCAGCTGCAATGTGCACCAGAGAAAGGTCACAAACTGCACCTCTGCAGGACAAGGCAGAGCTCTGCTCGCGGCTTCAAAGGAATCCCTATTTACAAGGTTTGTTAAGAAAGTTCTACAGAATTCCAGAATGGTTTGGATCGAGATCATCCCATTCCAATCTTCACCCCTTCCATGAGACCAGGTTGCTCAGAGCTCCATGAACCTGGCCTTGAGCATTTCCAGGGATTGAGGCATCCATGACTTCTCTGTGGCCTCCCAACCTCACACATCCAATCCCCACAAGGCTACAGAGTTTCATTGGGTTATTCAACATCCAATCCCCACAAGGCTACAAAGAATTTCATTGGGTTATTCAACATCCAATCCCCACAAGGCTACAGAGTTTCACTGGGTTATTCAACATCCAATCCCCACAAGGCTACAGAGTTTCACTGGGTTATTCAACATCCAATCCCCACAAGGCTGCAAAGATTTTCATCGGGTTATTCAACATCCAATCCCCACAAGGCTACAAAGAATTTCATTGGGTTATTCAACATTCAATCCCCACAAGGCTGCAAAGAATTTCATGGGTTATCCAACTAACAGAAACAACTTCCAACTAAAATAAATAAAAAATTAGGTATAACCAAAACTATTAAGAATTGTGTGGTGATAATTACATTGAAAGCACTTGGAGCCAAATGGTCTCCTCACATATAGATATCACTTGAGATTCACTATGCATTTACTATTTTAAGTTCTCCTGCTCCTCATGAAACGTAGACAGCCCAAATGATCTCCTTCCTGCAACAGCTGATCAACACTTTTTGAGTGCTGACTCAAGAATTAGCCAAGAATAGCCACTTACTCTCCTTTTTCTGCAGCACTTGAGTTGTTAAATGGCAAAACACAACCTTTAAAATAGCTCTCTGAGCTAACTCCTTGCCAAATTCCCTGGAAGCAGAGCCATTTCATGTATAATTTATTTTTATGGAAATACTTTCAATTGTTTCAAATTGAAGAAAGAAAACCCATGTACTTGTGAAGGAAGAAGAGAAATAATTCAAGATAAACTGAAAAAAATCTTCAGAGAAATCTAACAAAGCTCCAGGTCATCCTGAAAGCCATCAATGCAGCTCAGTCAAGATTCCCTCATTAACTTTGGTTGTTTCCATAAAAGAATACCCAAACATTGTGCAGATAACCTAAAAAAGTGCAAAATCACCTAAGATTTGTAATATTCCAGTGACTGGTGAAGCAATAATTCCATTTTCTAACCTGCAGGCCATTTTTACACACCAATTAGAAGCCCAGCTGAGCTGCAAGCAGAGAAATGCAACTACCACATTCCCCAAAATAATACAATAATGGAATTGGAAAATTCTTCCAAATTTTCCATCCCTAAACTTCTTATTTTCCATCCCTAAAGTTTCCTCACAATCCTAATTCACCAAAGGAACTCGTAATTCCAGCATTAAGCAGATACTTATTTGTGAGGATCTTCCAACTACGGATTTGGGGGAAAAAAAGATAAAAATGAGGGGGTTTTTTTAAAACCTGTGCTAAGAGGTGAGTAATAAGCAGGATGGACGCTGTGTGAGGTAAGAAATGAAAAGTGAAGTGTTTCTGACCTGCCTGGTCCTCCTTGAGGGTGTTGGAGATGGTGGAGCCGGTGAGAGCAGCCAGGGTGGCCGAGGGGGAGGCGCGGTACCGGGACAGGCGGCTCAGCAGCATCTCATTGATGCTCTTGGCAGATTCCCCCTCTTTCCTCATCAGGATAATTCTTTCCTGCAGAGGATTTGCTATACAAATGCCATTTTCTACCTGGTGAAATGGAGGGAAAAAAATACTTTAGATGTTGGAATCCGTAGGTCAGAGATCACCTGAATAATATCAGGCAGGAAGATGAAGCGACTTGCAAAAACAAAGTTCTGAAAGCAAGACAGGAATATTTTTTTGTTTGTGACTTCATGGTTCAATAGAATAATTTAATAGAAGATACCTAACATCTTAGAAGATATCCTATTAAATATCTCAATTTATGCTTGTTTTTAAAGACAGAATTGCTTGTCTAAACTTGAGTTTATTTAGGGAACTCTGTTTAAAAAGATATAATCCTCTTGTATTTTCTTAGTGGTGTTTCACTTGCAAATCATTTGGCTCAATCCTTTTTCCAGGCAAAAAGTGTGAGCAATGATTTCTTCAGCCCATGATGTTCAGGGGATGCTTTACTGCAGAATGCATCTCTTAATGAAGATGTGATTTCGAGCGTTTGGGATTTTCC
Source organism: Zonotrichia albicollis (assembly GCF_047830755.1). NCBI lineage: Eukaryota > Metazoa > Chordata > Aves > Passeriformes > Passerellidae > Zonotrichia > Zonotrichia albicollis. The sequence goes on from NC_133836.1 coordinate 3,706,218, forward strand.
ATGAGTTGTACTACTACAGCCTCCCAATCCCAGCTCCACCAGCCCACTCCATCCTCCTCTGCTGAGCAGAAATGCAGACATAAAAACCACATTTTATGCTACAAGAGAATTCATATTGCTAAATATAATCATCCTCTGGAGATGGAATTGGACAGTTCACCTTCTGTTCTGTTCAGTTATTTCACATAAATCCATTCAGATCACGCCCATAAATATCCAAACCTAATATGCCAATTAAAAAATGCTGATATTTAATTAAACTGGTTATGCTACCAACATCAGGCATAGAAAACACACAATTTGCTTACTATAATTTCAAAAATATCCATAAAGACAGAGTGGCCTTTGGGGGTTTTTTCATTGAGGCTTGCAGGAGACCAAATCCAGTAGAAAAAGGTTCCATCTGAAGAAAGATGCACGGTGGTCATAGTGCTGCCAACTGGGAAGTGATTTACTGGCATTGGGATTATCTGACATACCTATGAGACACAAAGCATCTTAACAGGTCAGATTGTGCAGTTTGGCCTTACAAGTATGAACAGTATGAAAAATAAATAGAGATCAAATGCAGTTAGTGCAGAAGAGGCTTAATATTGGACTTAGTAGTAGCAATACATTGATTTATTACCAACAGCTATTCTGTGATATTTGCCAAATATCCAAACCAGCTCATAGATCTCAAATTTAACCTATCTAAAAATAAAAGGATCATCTCCTCTCTAATGATGGAGAACAAACCCACAGTACCACGAGGAAAATACACATCCTATTGAGTCACCTACTTTCTGCAACTTCTCTTAAACATTGCTTGAAACTTGAGAAGAAAAGGGGAATTAAACATTCTCAGTGTCAGGAAACACACTGGACATAAATGTGTGTATCCATCCCTAAAACCACAGCAGGAAAAACCCCAAAGTAAACAAACTACCCCAGTTTTACAAAGTTGTTTATCTACAAATCACAACCAGATCTGAAACAACACCTGAATTTTGGGACAGGGGGAGAACAAAGAACTGCTCAGGAAGAACATATTCTTGATTTAAATCAAAGTCCATTTTGCTGTTGTTTGACTGCTTGAAGAAGTGACCACACTGGAAACATGGAATATCCTGGGTGGGAAGGGACCCACAGGGATCATTATCCAACTCTGGCCCTGCACAGACACCCCAAAAATCCCACCCTGTGCATTCCTGACCAAATCCTCCTGGAGTTGTGGCAGCCTTGAGCATTCCCTGGGGAGCCTGGGCAGTGCCCAGCACCTTCTGGAGGAAGAACCTTCCCCTGATACCCAAGCTAAGCCTGTTCTGACACAGCTCCAGCTGCTCCCTGGGTCCTGTCCCTGCTCACAGAGAGCAGAGGTTGGCGCTGCCCCTCCTGAGGAAGATGTGGGCTGGGCTGAGGCCTCCCCTCAGCCTCCTCCAGGCTGAACAACTCCACCAGTACCCATAATACAGAACAGTGTAATTAGAGATAAACATATATATTATAGATAGATTCTAGATAGATTCTAGATAGATTCTAGCTAAATTACGTATAAATTACGTATAAATTACGTATAAATTACGTATAAATTACGTATAAATTACGTATAAATTACGTATAAATTACGTATAAATTACGTATAAATTACGTATAAATTACGTATAAATTACGTATAAATTACGTATAAATTACGTATAAATTACGTATAAATTACGTATAAATTACGTATAAATTACGTATAAATTACGTATAAATTCTAGATAGATTCTAGCTAAATTACGTATAAATTACGTATAAATTACGTATAAATTACGTATAAATTACGTATAAATTACGTATAAATTACGTATAAATTACGTATAAATTACGTATAAATTACGTATAAATTACGTATAGATTCTAGATAGATTCTAGATAGATTACATATAAATTCTAGATAGATTCTAGATAAATTACATATAAATTCTAGAGAGATTCTAGATAGATTACATATAAATTCTAGATAGATTCTAGATAAATTACATATAAATTCTAGAGAGATTCTAGATAGATTCTAGAATAGATTCTAGATAAATTACAGATAAATTCTAGATAAATTACAGATAAATTACAGATAAATACATATATTTATACATAAGACACATTGAAACAGTAACATCTCCACCATAACTTCCACATTCACCACAGAGTCGCTTCAAGGCCGGGTTAGAAAAACGGTTTCACAAAACAAAGAAACTTCAAGGATAAAACCAATTAAAGCCCAAATGAGCATGATTCACTCAGCCTGCTTTGTTCCTGCCCCCTTTACCTGCAGGGTATGTTGATCCACGAGCTGGAACAGGTAGTGAGGTTTGCTATCAAAGGACACGGGCCGATGGAGCAGCTTGCCGTTGCCAAAAGCCACCCAGCCCGTCTCCAGCTCCTCGTTCCGGCAGTACACAAACCCCCTGCAAAAAAACCCACCAGGATGCTCAGACTCCATCAGCCCTGCCCTGCCTCCCTGGGTTTTATTTCAAATAACAACCACAGTGTAACCACAGTGCTGAACTTTGACTGAACTTATTCAAGTCAGCAAGTTTTGTTGTGAAAGGCTTGAAGCGTAAAAAGCCTCGTGGTTTTCAAGCAATGAAGAAGCAAGGAGGTGCAGTGAGTCACAGCTGCACTAATTACTTAATGAATGACATAATTAGCAAACAAACACTCACAAATTCAGCTATAAATAAGAAGTCACAGAACTGGTCTGTAGTATATTCCTCTCAGCAGAGAATCAAGCAACATACTCGACATTAAAAAATAAAACTGAATTTAAAATTCTGCTGCTGTGGAGATTGAACTAACAGCTTCTACAGGCCCCTTCCAACCTCAACTTGTTCTTTAATTTTAGACAAAACACACTTGTGACAGTGTTCAGAGGATGAGGGAAGAGACAAGGATCTGACCCTGTTTCAGAAGGCTGATTTATTATTTTATGATATATATTATATTACAACTGTACTAAAAGAATAGAAGAAAGAATTTCATCAGAAGGCTGGCTAAGAATAGAAAAAAAGGAATGAAATAAAGGCTTGTGTCTCAGAGAGTCTGAGCCAGCTGACTGTGATTGGCCATTAATTAGAAACAACCACATGAGACCAATCACAGATCCACCCGTTGCATCCCACAGCAGCAGACAACCATTGTTTACATTTGGTTCCTGAGGCCTCTCAGCTTCTCAGGAGGAAAAATCCTAAGGAAAGGATTTTTTAGAAAATATCACGGCTACACACACTCAATAAGAATTTCAGATGAGAAACCCAACACATTAAAACAGCATTTCATGAAAATTCACAAGATCATGGAATCACTGACTGGTTTGGGCTGGGAGGGACCTTAAGAGATGATCTCCTTCCAAGCCCCATATCCTCCCAACACCTGGGAGAGGTGTCCCAAGTCAGGAACCTTTGTGTTTCAGCAGCTGTGCAGGAGTGCTGTGGTGTGTTCTTAAGTTTGTTAGTTTACTCTCCCCATTTTCTGTATTAAATGGTTTCTTCCTTTCCCAGGACCCTGTCAGTTAGGTTGCTATGGAAATGAAACTGCTCCTCCCCTGGTTTCTCTTATAAAGTGAAAGTTGTTTCCTCCTTGGGCTCAGTCAATCACTCCTTTTGTCCTCCCAGGTTTCGAGAATTTTCTTTTCTCTGGGAGTTATAGTTGGCTGTAGCCCCGGAGCCCCTCCTATGATTTATAACAGTTGGTTACTTTGGTATATCAGTTATGTTTCGTACCTCCAAATATGTATTTCTATTGGATAGCCGGGTTTCCCTGCCTTCTTCCCCCCTTTTCCCTTAAAACCCTCTCCCACCCCCTGTTCGGGGCCATTTGCTGGGTGTTTCCCCTCCTTGTTGGTTCTTCTGTAATAAACCGACAGTTTACCCCCAGCAAGTGGTCGCCTCCTAATTCATCTCTCACCGCGCTGCTCCGAGCTATCCCCCAGCTCAGCCCGAGGCCAAGACGCCGAGGGGGGCTGGCTTCAGCTGCACAGGGGCCCTGGCCTTCGCCCCTCACCAGACAGCCGGATCCAGGGCCGTGGTCGCCCCCGCGCACAGGAGAGGCAGCAGGGCAGTCCCTTACCTCAGGGTTCCATGCAGGCCCGAGCCCAGTTTGCTGATTCCCCTGCCCACGGAGTTGGTGGTGTACAGGTAGAGCCCGTCGGCCGCGAGGCACCGGCCCAGGTCTGCATCTGCAGCAGGAGCAAGCACAGCACAGAGCAGCTCTGTCACTGCAACATCCCAGCTGGCAATTCTCCCTGGGGGCTGCACCCCCATGCTCATGGCAGCCCTTTTTCAATACTAAATGTATGATTTGGTGCTCCAAGAGCTGCTGGAACACAGGCACAGCCCAGCAGACCCAGGGGTTCTTCACATCTTTAAGCCTCAGAGGTGCCCAGATGGTCTCACTCAGTGTGAGAGGGAAGAAGAATCTAACACTGAGCCTTGATCTCTCTTCTGCCAAACTCTGTGATTTGACAAATCCTAAAGCTGCTCAGATCCTTCCACTTCTGAACAGTTCAATTAGGACAAAATGTATTTGAATCACAGAGCAGTAATTATTAATAATCAAGATGGGACACAAGTCCAGTCAATCTATTGAAGTTCACAGGATCTGGACACTCAGCTCAGGAAGGAAAAGTCCACTCACTCTCTTGCCTAAACAGCTAAAAAGAGATGTCTCCAATAAATCTGCAGGTAAAATAACACCTCAGATTTTTAAACTCTTTATGGATTGCATTAAATGTCATCAAAGCTTAAACTAATATTTCTAAAACCATGTGAACTCTTATTTATTACCAAAATAGTAAACAAACAAAGCAGTAAAAACTGAGAATAAATTCAGGGAAAGAAATACAAAAGAAAGCATTAAAAAAAACCCTTCAAACTCAACTGGGTAGAAACAAAAGCAGAGTAGGGAAGAGGGGAAAAACAAAACAATGAACTTGTACTTCTAAAAATAAACGTGCTGTGCCACTGATAGCTGGCTGTTGAGCACAGGGACACTGCACAGGGCAGGGATTGTGCTCTAATCCAAACTCTGCCTGACCCCTCTGAAAAATTCCCACTGGAGTCAGGAAGGGTCACTGGATCACTGGACTGCTTCCCACAGCCTGACAGTTCAAACCAGCAGCTGCTCTCCAGCAACATTTCTTGAGCCCCAACTCCAAAGTTTTACTTTATTTGTCTTTAAACAATTATCAGCACTTAAAGCATCCTGTCCTCCTCTGCTGGTGGTGACAGGGATGCAATAATTCACCTTTGTTCTCACTGCTGGCACCAGTGTTGGCATCAGGGGCAGGTAACATGTCCTCAAAGCCCCAGGACACGATGTGCTTCCCTCCAAGCAGGCACGAGGGGGATCCAGGGCCTCCCTCCAAAAGCAACAACCTTTAAGCAGAAAATAAAATCAAATTTTATAAGGAACAGCGGTAGGAAAAATGAGCTAAATTAAAAGTTAAGCCCACAATGTATTTAAAGTAATTATTCTGTCAGAGTTCATAAGTCATTTAAAGGAATCATCAATATTTAATGAAAAAAACAAAACACCCAAAACCCAATCAATGCTTTTAGGTTTGATTTTCTAATGTCTTCTGCACATGACTAAATCTTCCCTAAAGCTTTCAATAACTCTAAAGCCTTTTAATCACTTTTAAAGCCATTCCTCCCTACATGCACTTAACACATTTTTCAGAGCTGCTGGAAAAGTCTACAAGGAGAAAAGTTCTACAAACCTGTAGAGAACATCAGCCACAGGCAGGGACCCCAGCTCAGTCTGTTTCTGTAATAGATGCACTGTATGAACAAAGGTTTTCAGCGACCCTCTAAAAGGACAAGAAAAACATGAATTAAAGATGTCTACTGAAGGCAGACTGAACACACACAACAGCAGCCACGGAGAACACCCACAGCCACAATATGGCATCAGCTTCTCTTCTAAGTGGCATCTCCTTCCTGCAGGATGTTCATTCTTTGGGGAGGAAGGGGAAGGAGGAAGAGAGGGGTGTTGGAGATTTTTTCAGGGATGGCTCAGAAGGCAGCTGTGAGGGACAGGTTCTCACAGCCTGCTTCTGTGAACAGCAGAGGTTCTCAGGTTATTTTTAATTACAGGTAAAAGTGACAAACAGGAAGGCCTTGAGAGCCTTGCACATCAGAGTTCTCAGGCAGCTTTCTCATAACAAGTGGATGTTCTATCTTTGGCTGTTTTGGGAAAGCAAGAATAATTTTGAGAACCCAAATCTTGGTATTGGAAACATAAGGAGGGGTTGGTGTGTAATCTCTGACCTATTGTGAGCTCAGATTTTGCAATATGCATGAAGTGAATTAACACTGTTATAAAAGGTGCCTGATTGATGAATAAAGTGGAGTCGATGCTGACCAACGCAAGGTGGGTCGTCTCCCCTCCAACTTCAATAGAGAGGGACAGGCAGAATGCTGGGGAACCTCTGGCCTGAATTCCACCTTGTTTTGGAAGAGGCTGAAGCCCCAGTTGGGAGCAGAGCAGCTGGGTTATCAACAGCAGGTTCAGAAAGGCAATCCAGGATAAAACACCTCAACCTTGCTCCTGGCAGCTCTCTCAGGACCTTTTGTAGCTGATTAATCACACTCAGATCTCCAGTGCAACCCATGGACCTTCCTGCTGAGCCCAGCTCTGAGCAAGGGCTGCTGCACTCCCAGCTGGAGATGCCTTTGCTAACTCCAATAGGACTCACCCATTTCTTATCAAGATTCTGATTTCCTTTCACAGAATCATGGCATGTCCTGAGCTGGAAGGGACCACAGGGATCCCCATCCAGCTCCTGGCCCTGCACAGACACCCCAACAATCCCAGGCTGTCCCTGAGAGTTTTGCCCAAACACTGCAGGAGCTGTGGCAGCTCAGGGCTGTGCCCATCCCTGGGCAGCCTGGGCAGTGCCAGCCCCTTTCCCTCACCACAAACCCCCTGGCACAGCTCCAGCTGCTCCCTGGTCCCGGAGCTGTGGCAGCTCAGGGCTGTGCCCATCCCTGGGCAGCCTGGGCAGTGCCAGCCCCTTTCCCTCACCACAAACCCCCTGGCACAGCTCCAGCTGCTCCCTGCACTGCCCCTCCTGAGGAAGTTGTGCATTGGGATGAGCTCTCCCCTCACAACCCCAAATCTGGAAGATCCAGACCTCTTTAAAAATCAGTATTTTACAATTTCTGTTTTCAAGGTCAGGGCCATTTTCTGGCAGATGTGATATTTATTTCCAGGCATCACAGCCCACCTAAGCAGGAGAATTTGGCTGTGTCTCAGGTCAGGGAGGAGCTGCTTTCTCCACAACAGGAGTGATCAGCTGCAGAGCTCCTTGCCCTGCACTCTGCTGAATCCAACCTTTTGCTGCCACTTGTGGTCACTCAGCTCCCAAATTTCCCTCCTCCACACCCCAATCCTTGCTTTCCCCAGTGACATCTCTGCTCTTTGCTTTCACTGACAAACCTCAGCCCGGAGAAAACTGACACCAAACACATTAAAGCACCTCAATTAATTATTTAAAGCAATATTTACCCTGTGGTTTTATTTTTAGCACTAAGAAGCACCCAAGATTGCAACTAGGAATGTCAATAATGGTCTCATTTTCAAGGTTTTTTCTTCAACACATGACTTAGATATTTAAAGGAAAAGTGTGAAGCTTTCAGAGGTGAACAAAGCACAATGGGATATTTCAACTCTCTAAGCAATGCAAGACTTGCAAAGAAAATAAAAGATCAACCTGAAGTTCAAAAGCTCTACTTGAAATTTAGCTCAGCTGCAACAGAACATCCCATATTTCCTGCAAATTCACATCTGGGAAAAAAAAAAAAGAAATGAGATTGTGTTTATCAAATCCAATTTCTCTGAGCTATGTTCAAGTACACTGCCTTTCAGATAAGGCAGTTGTCATGACAGAATAATTTGCCACAAACCATAAATTTCTCATTGACTTCATTAAAACAAGTGCACTAGAAATTAAGTAGGTTTCATTTGAATAAACCTTTTCCTAAAGCAAATCATGCCATATCCTGGGAACTCCAACATCTTAAATCAGAGTTAAACTCCACAGACAAGGCTGTGACCTGGAGAAACATTGAAAACAATATTTCCAAAAGGCTCCTTGTGACTTTAAAGCCACATTCACGAGGCTTTGCAGAGGTTTTGTATTTCCTCTCCCTCTCCCCAAGCCCCATTCTCTCAAAATAGTAGGTTTTGATTAAAAGCAAATATATCCAATTTGACCTCAATCACTTGATGCCAAACCCATGCAGGACAAGGGGTATTTTAATCCACAATAGTTGAACTCTTCACTGGCTACAAAATTTAAAAAATACCTCCAGACATTTGAGAGACAACACTGAAATCAAACCTGCTCTGAAACCTGGCAGTTCCACCTTCTCCAGCAAAGAAAGGTGCAGGACAAAGGGGAAGGAGACAACTTTTGTCCCTGATAAACACATTTGGAGCCACTCCTAGAGCAGCTCCCTGCAGGAGAAGCAGCAAAGTGCACACGAGGCATTGCTAACCCACATCCCTCTGCCTTTGCATATGCCAAACACATGCAAAAAAGAAATGCTTAGCAGTTTCACCCTTTCCAACCCAATATTTAAATATCAGAAAGAGAAAGGCTGGTACAAGCTAAAAATATCTGTCACTAGTGCAGTCAGATCATTTTTGATTTGTTTCAGTGGAAAGAGAGAATGAACACCAACCACAGCTTTGCCCAGGGGTGCTGGAGTCACCTCCTGGAAGGGTTCAAAAATCATGGATGTGCAATTTGGGGGTATGGTTAATGGTGAATCATGGCTGGACTCTGCCAGAGCTCCTTAATTCTCTATTTTGCCAGTAAACTTTTGTGTGCTTGTGACCTCTTAGAGAACATCTGGTTGGGATTTTGCCTTACTCCAAACCTCAAGAATCTCAGTGCAACCCTTGAATTCAGGAACTCCAGGGTGTTACATCCAATCTTACCAATCCTGTTGTATTGCACTAAACAGTTTAATAAATTGTTGTTTTGCACTGGGTGATTTGAAATTTGTACTGAGTATGTTATGTCACGTAGATTGTCATTTTCCTTCTGCCATCACAAGGGACCCCTCCCACTGCTGACTGCCCAAGGCTCTCCAAGTGAACACCGATTTATGGGACTTGCCTGAGCCATTGTGAACACTGTGATGGCGTTTCTGATGGGAACATGACTTTTGAAAGATTTTGGAGCCAAATGTAAGGAATCTCTAAATAACCTGTGTTCAGGATAATGGATTGAAAGCTGGGCAGGATAGCTATTGAGAGAAATTTGCAAATTTTCATTTGTTTGTAATAGGAATTCCAATTTTTCCAAATCAAAGGGTAGATAAATGCACGTCGGGTCACACCCTGTGAGGGCCCGCAGGAGGCAGCAACCTTTGATAATTAGTTTTGAAATTAATTCTTGTGGAGTCACAATAGTTTTTGGTGATTGGGGAGTGTAACATCAAATAAAGTAAAGCAGTGCCACTCCAGGCTTGTGCTGCTGCTGAGGCCTTTTTGTTCTGTGCTGTGCCTCCACTGGTAGCTGCAAAAAGAGCTCCAAAAGAGGGGCACTGTCACCATCTAGCCAGGATGTGTTGTGGGATCTCAGCACCTCAGCACTGAGGTGTCACCGAGAGCACCCTTGGGGGGCTCGGGAGTCCTGGAATGTTCCAGAAGTGCCTGGTGGCTGGACTTTGATCCTACACGGGAGACGACACCTGTATGAGGATAGGAGGGTTTCACCGGGGTGAATGGTGAAGGGATTGGTTAATTAGAGAGTGAAACACAGGGTTTAGGATTTCTGTACAGGGGGGTTTAGAGAAGTAAGATGGAGGAATTGGGGCGTGTCCTGTCCTCCTTCTTCTTCTTCTTCTCCTCCATCTTCTGTGGTGATGGTGGCACTTTGGGATTGGTCATTACTAAAAGTGCACTGGGCAATAAGGGTGAAAGGTATTGGGGAAAAATGATAAATATTGTACACGTAACTTTGGGTATAAAGATAGGTGACCGCCCGGAGGGCAGGGAGTGTGCTCATGGCTGGCTGCTGAGCAGAGCTCTGTCGGGCCGAGAGAAAATCTTTTAGATAAACAATTAATAAACACCGAGACCGAAAGAAGAACTGAAGCCTCTTCTCGTCCTTTGAAACGTGGGCTGCCCCAAGGCCACCCCGGGCCTTTCCAGGCCACCCAAACAGCCGAAAACCGGACAACGTGTGACAAGGGTCCACAGCCAGCCAGAGTGGACTCAAACAACAATCCAAGAGACACGGATCTTACACAATCCCACGATTCTCTGTCACTTCAGCTCCCTTACCTTGCACAAGCCAAGGCAACCAGGGCAGCAGCAGCATTTTCCTTCTGCTTGTAGGGGATGTGCTGGCCGGAGGGCGCCGCGTCCTCGAGCCAGGAGCAGAGCAGGGCCTCGATGCCGTTGAGGCAGTCGGCCGGTTCCTTGGTGAGGCTCAGGGGCTGGCAGTCCCGCAGGCAGTTCAGCAGCACCTCGGCGGTGATGTTACACAGGGAAGGGTCCGTCCTGCTCTGCGACTGGATCAGCGGGAACACCAGCAGCAGCCCCATGCGGGAGGTGAAGGGAGCCTGCTCGGGCTGCTGCAACAGCCCCTGGCGCTTGAGCAGGGCCAGCGCCTCCTCGTCGCCGGAGCTGTCGCGGTCGTGCTGCTCCTCCAGGGCCAGCTGGCGCTGGGCGTTCCAGAGCCCGCGCAGCGCGTTCAGCCGGTACTCCAGCAGCCGCGCGTACGCGTTGCTCTGGTTGCCGCACACCGAGCGCAGGCGCTCCGCCAGCTCCGTCGGGTTCTTGGTCTCGAAGGTCAGGATCTGCAAAAAGGGGAAAGTTGGGTGTTTATAGAGGGTTTAAAGGGGGGAAAAAATAAAATTTCGTATCGCTGTGGTGTGAGTTTTAGATGAGTTGTTCTCTGTGGCAGATGTAGGGAGATTGGTTTGAATTTTTGGGTGAGTGGGGCTGTGTCCATCTTGGGATGAGGAGTGATGGCCATAAACTAAAGCACAAGGAATAAACTAAAGCGCATGGAATAAACTTCAAACACATGGAATAAACTTCAAACACATGGAATAAACTTCAAACACATGGAATAAACTTCAAACACATGGAATAAACTTCAAACACATGGAATAAACTAAAAAACTAAAGCACATGAAATCCCATGAACCTCTATCCATGGAGGATGGCAAGGACTGGGACAGATGCCCAGGGAGGGTGTCCTGAGAGAGAGACTCCACATCTCCCTGCGTCACCTGGGAAAAAATAAAATTTCATATCGCTGTGGTGTAAGTTTTAGATGAGCTGTTCTCTGTGGCAGATGTAGGGAGATTGGTTTGAATTTTTGGGTGAGTGGTGCTGTGTCCATCTTGGGATGAGGAGTGATGGCCATAAACTAAAGCACAAGGAATTAACTAAAACACATGGAATAAACTTAAAACACATGGAATAAACTTAAAACACATGGAATAAACTTAAAACACATGGAATAAACTAAAGCACAAGGAATAAACTAAAAAACTAAAGCACATGGAATCCCATGAACCTCCCTCCATGGAGGATGGCAAGGACTGGGACAGATGCCCAGGGAGGGTGTCCTGAGAGAGAGACTCCACATCTCCCTGTGTCACCTGGGAAAAAATAAAATTTCATATCGCTGTGGTGTGAGTTTTAGATGAGCTGTTCTCTGTGGCAGATGTAGGGAGATTGGTTTGAATTTTTGGGTGAGTGGTGCTGTGTCCATCTTGGGATGAGGAGTGATGGCCATAAACTAAAACACATGGAATAAACTTAAAACACATGGAATAAACTTAAAACACATGGAATAAGCTTAAAACACATGGAATAAGCTTAAAACACATGGAATCAACTTAAAACACATGGAATCAACTAAAAAACTAAAGCACATGGAATCCCATGAACCTCCCTCCATGGAGGATGGCAAGGACTGGGACAGCTGCCCAGGGAGGGTGTGGAGTCTCTCTCTCAGGACATTCCACCTGCTCCAGGTGGCCCTGCCTTGGCAGGGGTTTGGACTGGGGAATCTCCAGAAATCCCTTCCCAAGACCCCTTCCCACCCCACTGCTCTGGGATTCTGTGAACCTCTCATTGCTGACTCAGCATCCTCACCAAACCCCAGGTCTGGGGATTTTTTAAGCTTTCAATAAACAACAACACAGATTGTAAAGAAAAACACACACACACACACAAAAGAGTAGCTTGGAAAACAAAACATTCCACTCTCCTTTGGAGCTTTTCTCTGCAATCGAGGCAATTTTGCTAAAAACTTCAAAAGAACTCCAAGGTTGGAGGGTCCCAGGGGTTTAGAGCCCTTCTATGAAAACTGAGAGGTCACAAATATTGTGTAACAGGAACATGCTTGTTCTAGTTTTGGAACAAAAAATAAACAAATAAACCAACCAACCAGTTTATTCCAATCCACCCAGAGCTCTGTTACACCCTCTCCCTCCCCTGCTTTTTTCTCTCTTAAATTTTATCATCTTGCACTTAGCTACACCTTTCTCAAAATACTTCAAGTTGCTGCTGTAGTTAAAAACCCTAAAAGTCTCCTCCTCATCATTTCAGACAGAAGAAAGAGGCTTTTTTGGCACTTCTAAATAAAACTGGAAACCAAGCTGGAACAACAGAAAACAAATCAAGCATGACACAAAAATATATTTATGGTTTAATACCTAGCCTGGGACTGGAAAATTCAGAGTTTTAAGTAATTTATAGACAACTTTTCTCCTTCCAGCAAACAACAGTGGAGATCAGCAAAGTCACTGGAGCTGTGGCAAGCTCAAGGAAAGCCATGAGCCAAGCATTTTGTGATACTCTGGATCCAGTGTCCAAAGAGATTTGGTATCCAAAGGGCTTCTGGCCATGCTCCAAAGTGCCTCATTTCATCCACCCTCAAACACAATTTTTAGCCCATCTTTATGCTGTAAAACTGTCCTTAAAACTGTCCTTCTCTCATTTAATAAATAAATATAAAAATGTGGGAAGGGGAATGTGAGAGACAAAGCTGTCACAGGGAACGGCATCCAGGGCTGTTTGTTTTGTGGGGTTTTTAATTGCAGGCAGCATTCATAGAGATCATGAAATAAATGTTCCTGGCTAATTGCAGCCTCCTGAACAGCTTGTTAAAATGCTGCAGGACAAATCACAGCTGCCAGTGCCACACAGCCCTGAGTAAAGGCAAAGAAACAGCTTTGCAGGAGGACTTTGACCACTGGAGCCAGGAAAAGTTCACCTGAAAGGAATTCCCATCACAATTACACTTGAATGGATGTTGTATTGAGCTCCTTATACCTAATAAGCCTCCTTTAATTAACTTCTGCAAGAGATTATGAATATTAATTCCTAAACCACATATTAGACATTTAAAATAACCACCTCCTGTTGTGTGTTCTGCTGCCTCAAAAATAAGTTTGTTTGCTGTTCTAGATGGAATCACTTTCTACAACAGTTGGCTTTTGATTTTCTTGAACTAAACTGGGTGGAATTTCCACTAAGTGACAACAAGCTGCAGAAACGGAGGAAAAAGAGAATTAATTTTAAATACTGAAGAAAAGAGGTCTGCTTGTTAATAACAGAGATACCACAAAAGACAAGCTGGGATGTATTTGGTGTTGCTCCTCAAATCCCACAGTTTAACAGGAAAATGATTTTTTTTTTTGCCTTTGACATGGCCCTACAGCTCTGTCTTGTGGCAATCAGGACGAGTCAGTGTCATCAGTTTTGCTGATGAAAAGACTTTTCCTGCTGAAGTTTTAGTTTCTCCCTGATCCCACAGCTCCCAATTTGCTTTAAAAGCCTGCATGGTCTGTCTGGGATTTTGCCTCAGTCTTTGATAAGGGAAATGAGCACTAATTTGGGTAAATGATACAGGAAGTACATCAGCTTCAACAGATTCACAGGATCATTCCAAAATGGGACTTCCAGACTTTTGATAATGCAGTTTTCATCATCTGATTTCCATACAAGGTTTATGGAACCAATGGAAAAAACCCTTAATTATTCAGCATCATCTGAGGGTCTGAGCAGGAATCTGCACTCCAGAAAACGAGAGGATGTTGAAGAAAGGTGTGAGGTCATTGCAGCACAGGACACTTCAGCAAATGAAATGAAAGGCTGTTTTCCTCAAAAGCCTTTTTACCAGAGCTCAGCACTCAGAGCCACCTCCAGAAAGGAGCTGTGTTGCAATGTCCTGTTTTAAACTTCCGGGTCCCTTCCCAGGTGTGTCTGTGCCTCTCTCCCTTCCCCCTCGCCCCCTTGCTGAGTGTGCCCTGTCAATCAGGCTTAACATACCAGCAAGGTGTCATGTGGTTGGTCCCTCAGGCCTGGGGGACATTGGATAGGTGTCCCTAGTCCCTTGAGACCCTGCCCCCTTCACCTGGTTGGTGGCTCACCTGTCCCTTCCCCTGTCCTCAAGCTTATAAGGTTAATCAGACCATGAGGCCGGGATTCTGTTGGAGCAGTTGCCCCGGTGCAGACATCTCTGTAACCATGGAATAAACATCTGGCAACCCTCCAGCAGAATCCACTCCTATTTTCTCTTCACCATCACCAGAAGCTCTCTCTCCTGAGGTAAACGGAGTCCTGACAAGCCTGGACTTGCTCAGTGCCCCGCTGCACTCTCCAGCAGCCAAGGTATCTCTGGGGTAAAACACCACAGTGCTGCCTTTGGCCCAGCAGCGAGGGTCAGAACTGGCCCAGGCACCGTCTAACTGATTATATTGGGATTAATATTCCAATAGAGCTGGAAAATCAAATGTTCCCAGTGAGGTTGGGTGTCGGGTTTTTGGCTGTTTGAAGGGCCTGGAAAGGCCCGGAGTGGCCTTGGGACAGCCCGCGTATCGAAGGACGAGAAGAGGCTTCAGTTCTTCTTTCGGTTTTTATGTTTATTAATTGTTTATCTAAAAGATTTTCTTTCAGCCTGACAGAGCTCTGCTCAGCAGTCAGCCATGAGCACACTGTGCCGCTCTCCGTAAAGCCACCTATCTTTATACCCAAAGTTACGTGTACAATATTTATCATTTTTCCCCAATACCATTTATTCTTATTACTCGGTGCACTTTCAGTAATAACCAATCCAAAAGTGCCACCATCACCATAGAAGATGGAGGAGAAGAAGGAGAAGGACAGGACACACCCCAATTCCTCCATCTTACTTCTCTAAACCCCCCTGTACAGAAATCCTAAACCCTGTGTCTCACCCTCTAATTAACTCATCCCTTCACCATTCACCCCGGTGAAACCCTCCTGTCCTCATACAGGTGTTGTCTCCTGTGGAGGATCAAAGTCCAGCCACCAGACACTTCTGGAACATTCCAGGACTCCCGAGCCCCCCAAGGGTGCTCTCGGTGGCACCTCAGGACTGAGATCCGACAGTTGGGACAAACACCCAGGGTTCAGACTCATCCCAGGAACTGCTCTGGGAGCCAAACCCAGCCCAGCAGTGCCAGAGCCTCACTTGGCCCCGCCACATCCACCAGTGCTCCCCTCTGCATCCATTAAAGGCTCCACACAGGAATCCCAGCCCTCGCCAGGATATCTCCAGGCAAAGCTTGTCATCTTCCAAATATCTGAAGTCAAAACAAGTTCAAATAAAATACAAGAAACCCTCATCATGTTCTTTCACAAATTCTGATACAAACAACACAACTAGCGGGGTTTATAAAAGGTAAAATTCCCGTTCCTGCTGCCTCAGGATTTACAGCTGAGCCTCAGCTCTGATTTGGGATTTGGGTGCCTCGAGATTTCCATGTGCAGCACCTGGGGAGGTGTCAGGGCAGGCTCCAAACCCAGCCCCACACAAACCCCACTGAACCGGCCCCTGATCCATCACCCCAAACTCCAACCACTCCTGACTGAGCAGAACCAGAGAGGATGGAACAAACATCACTTTGCCATAGCACAAGTTATCCTGTAAGAAGCTACTTGTGTATCACTCAAAACATCATTAAATAGTTTAATTGTCACTCTTTTAATTCTACAGTATCTTATCCTTACACACCATTTCCTTGTTTGATCTTTTCAATCAATTTTAGTCAATATTTTAATTAGAAAATGGTAGAGCCAAAGTTCAATCACTCTAATTGGTCCTTGACATCTTCAACATTGAGAAGCACAAAAGGAAACTGATTTTAGATGAACTATGGGGAGGTGCCATCTTCCCACTGTACCCAATATTTCTCTTTTTACATCACATCACCCAGGTAATTCTTCCCATTAAACAGAATTTTTGCCAAATCTGCTCCAGGAAGGAGGGGCTGATATTCTCTATTTTCAGGGCACCATGTTTCTCTGCTGATAGTAAATCCCAGACCAAGGCAATTAACACACACCAATATACATGGAGAGTTTTAGCCTGAGCTTTTATGACCCTATCAAGTAAATTTAAATGTGAGCTGTCACTACAAGGCAGCTTTCTCCTCTGGCTACAATTCCTGCCCCTTGTCCCCTCCCTGGGGCCTGTGGGGGATTTTGTATTTTAATTCTGCTACCCAGGAACTGAGGAGCAGGGAAGTTGTGCACAAAGAGAGGTTTTCATCCTGAACTTGCATATTGGAAAGGGAAGCCTCTAAATCTCCCCAACAATATTTAATTCTTTCTCTCCAGAGTTCAATGGGCTGAAGTTCACATGAGAAGATGAGGATGGTGGAACATTTATCAGGATCAATTATATCCCTATACCCCCCTGAGTATTAAATATGGATTATTTCCATCCCACAGGAGGTACAAATCTCAAAATTGTAAAATATCTTTAAAAGCAGCATGAAAAAAATTAATTCCATTACTTTGCCCACCCCATAACAGGTACAAGGCCATTCCTCTTGAACAGAATTAACAGAGGCAGCACCACTTGTTTACTGGGCTCTTTTGTCTCTGGAAACACCAATAAAACCATGTAAAAAGAGTGAATTACAAAAAGTATGGATTATTCTGTAAGAGAAACAGCACAAGTGACAGTTTTAAAGGTACCCTGAAGATTGAAACACATCCCAGCAGAACCTGCTCCATAAACAACCCTGTGTCCTTGTGTCCCACTGGGCTGAGCCCTCCTGCTCCTGGCATGGCTGGGACATGGGCACGGAGCTGCCTGGGGGCAAAACCCACCTGAAATTCCTCTCTAAAAAATTTCTCAGCCCCCTTCTAAAGCAAAACCCACCTTCAATTCCTCTCTAACATTTCCCAGCCCTCTTCTAAAGCAAAACCCACCTTAAATTCCTCTCAAATATTTTCTAACCCCTCTCTAAAGCAAAACCCACCTTCAATTCCTCTCAAACATTTTCTAACCCCTCTCTAAAACATTTCCCAGCCCCCTTCTAAAGCAAAACCCACCTTCAATTCCTCTCAAACATTTTCTAACCCCTCTCTAAAGCAAAACCCACCTTCAATTCCTCTCTAAAACATTTCCCAGCCCCTCTCAAACATTTCCCAGCCCCTCTCTAAAGCAGAACCCACCTTAAATTCCTCTCAAACATTTCCTAGCTCCTCTAAAACATTTCCCAGCCCCCTTCTAAAGCAAAACCCACCTTCAATTCCTCTCAAACATTTCCCAGCCCCTCTCAAACATTTCCCAGCCCCTCTCTAAAGCAGAACCCACCTTCAATTCCTCTCAAACATTTCCCAGCCCCTCTCTAAAGCAAAACCCACCTTCAATTCCTCTCAAACATTTTCTAACCCCTCTCTAAAACATAACCCACCTTAAATTCCTCTCAAACATTTCCCAGCACCTCTCTAAAACATTTCTCAGCCCCTCTCTAAAGCAAAACCCACCTTAAATTCCTCTCAAACATTTCCTAGCCCCTCTCTAAAGCAAAACCCACCTTAAATTCCTCTAAAACATTTTCTAACCCCTCTCTAATGCAGAACCCACCTTCAATTCCTCTCAAACATTTCCCAGCCCCTCTCTAAAGCATTTCCCAGTCCCTCTCTAAAGCAGAACCCACCTTAATTTCCTCTCAAACATTTTCTAGCCCCTCTCTAAAACATTTCCCAGCCCCCTTCTAAAGCAAAACCCACCTTCAATTCCTTTCAAACACTTCCCAGCCCCTCTCTAAAGCAGAACCCACCTTCAATTCCTCAAACATTTCTCAGCCCCTCCCTAAAGCAAAACCCACCTTAAATTCCTCCCAAACACTTCCCAGCCCCTCTCTAAAACATAACCCACCTTAAATTCCTCTCAAACATTTCCCAGCCCCTCTCTAAAGCATTTCTCAGCCCCTCTCTAAAGCAGAACCCACCTTAAATTCCTCTCAAACATTTCCCAGCCCCTCTCTAAAGCAAAACCCACCTTAAATTCCTCTCAAACATTTCCCAGCCCCTCTAAAACATTTCCCAGCCCCTCTCTAAAGCAAAATCCACCTTAAATTCCTCTCAAACATTTCCCAGCCCCTCTCTAAAGCAGAACCCACCTTCAATTCCTCTCAAACATTTCCCAGCCCCTCTCTAAAGCAAAATCCACCTTAAATTCCTCTCAAACATTTCCCAGCCCCTCTCTAAAGCAGAACCCACCTTCAATTCCTCTCAAACATTTCCCAGCCCCCTTCTAAAGTAAAACCCACCTTCAATTCCTCTCTCAAACATTTCCCAGCCCCTCTCTAAAGCAAAACCCACCTTCAATTCCTCTCAAACATTTTCTAATCCCTCTCTAAAGCAGAACCCACCTTAAATTCCTCTCAAACATTTCCCAGCCCCTCTCTAAAACATTTCCCAGCCCTTCTCTAAAGTAAAACCCACCTTAATTTCCTCTCAAACATTTCCCAGCACCCTTCTAAAGCAAAACCCACCTTCAATTCCTCTCAAACATTTCCCAGCCCCTCTCTAAGTTTTTTCCTTGCTACACCACATGCCCAATGTACAAACATGTGTGAACATTTTCTCCCCGATGTTTTATCAGCTTTAGTGGTGCAGTTAAAAATCCACAAGTCTCAAGGTTGTTCCAATTTTTTCTGCTCCAAGAAATTTTAACCTTATCCTCCTGTTCAAAGCCTCTGTGTGAGCAGTGCAGGTTTTTAACTACTCAGCTAAAAGCAGAAACTGTTTTCTTTTGTGAAAGCACTGGAAATCTCATTGCTCACAAATAAGCACTAAGATATCACTATATTTTACAATTTTATCCCAAATCATTTTTGTAACCATGCAAATTTATGAAATATCTGAGATGAATTACAGAGAACAAGCAAGCTGTAAATAAATAAAATGCTATAAAGTGTTTTTTTCTTTTGTTCATTAAAATATTTCTTTGGCTCTTACTCAAGTAGTAGGTGAAAACAACTGCAAAAGGTAAAGAAAATCTTTGTCATTTAAACATCTGAGAGTGCAGATCACTGAATTAATAAGCTGCAACTGGTAACAAGGTCTATATTTGGGAAACAGCTTTGCAAAATCATCCTTGAGAAGTTTCCTAATGTTTCTCTGCAAGGTTACCTAAAATACAAGTCAGAGGCCCAGGGGTCCATATGGGAGAAGTTTAATAAATTGCAGGTCCTGGCAGAGGATGAGGCTGCTCCAGGCCTGCCACACGCTGGATCAGCACTTTCCAGTCAGAGGTCACCACCCCAGGAAGGGTCACCCACTTAGGAAGGAGTCAATTGGTGGTGGTGGCACCAGGGACGTGCAGCACGACAGAGGTGACGCTTGTAGGTGGCACAGAGGTCACAGCAGAAAGGTTTGGGAAGCACTGACCCAGATAATTGCAGGGAACTGCTCTCTCCCTCAGCAATCAGGCAAAAGTGACAAAATGTTTGCTCTGGGCTGGGAGGAAAATGGGTGAAAACTTCCAAGTTTAGCAGAAACCTTCCAGTCTAAAGCATTTCATGGCAAACACGAGTCAGTCACAGGAGGGGCACATGCTGAGAAAAGAGCACTGCACTCCACTCCTCACCCTCTCTGTGGAGAGCCAGCCCAGGCCATGCTGGGGGGAAGAGGAAAGGCCACCACCTTTTCCTTACTTGTTTCATTTTTATTATTTTTTTTTTACCTTCCACTCAATTAAAGGTAATTATTTTCAGTGCACAGCCACACCTGCCCAGTGGCACCTCTGTCCTACAGAACTGAGCTCAGCAAGAGTCCAAGCACCAGATGGGGACAGACAGACAGACACGATCCCAACAGCTACTGAGGGAGGAGCTGCACTCCCAGCTCCATTGGAATCCAGAGCTCCAAGGCTCCCTGGGAGGCTCCCTGGGAATCCAGAGCTCCAAGGCTCCTTGGGAGGCTCCATGGGAATCCAGAGCTCCAAGGCTCCCTGGGAATCCAGAGCTCCAAGGCTCCCTGGGAGGCTCCATGGGAATCCAGAGCTCCAAGGCTCCAAGGGAATCCAGAGCTCCAAGGCTCCTTGGGAGGCTCCCTGGGAATCCAGAGCTCCAAGGCTCCATGGGAGGCTCCATGGGAATCCAGAGCTCCAAGGCTCCTTGGGAGGCTCCATGGGAATCCAGAGCTCCAAGGCTCCATGGGGAACCAGAGCTCCAAGGGAATCCAGTGCTCCAAGGCCCCCTGGGAGGCTCCAAAGGAATCCAGAGCTCCAAGGCTCCTTGGGAATCCAGAGCTCCAAGGCTCCCTGGGAATCCAGAGCTCCAAGGCTCCCTGGGAGGCTCCATGGGAATCCAGAGCTCCAAGGGAATCCAGAGCTCCAAGGCTCCATGAGAATCCAGAGCTTCAAGGCTCCCTGGGAGGCTCCATGAGAATCCAGAGCTCCAAGGGAATCCAGAGCTCCAAGGCCCCCTGGGAGGCTCCAAGGGAATCCAGAGCTCCAAGGCTCCTTGGGAATCCAGAGCTCCAAGGCTCCCTGGGAATCCAGAGCTCCAAGGCTCCCTGGGAGGCTCCCTGGGAATCCAGAGCTCCAAGGCTCCATGGGAATCCAGAGCCCCAAGGCTCCATGAGAATCCAGAGCTCCAAGGCCCCCTGGGAGGCTCCCTGGGAATCCAGAGCTCCAAGGCTCCCTGCCCACGGACAAGGGAATTCTGGATGATCTTCAGGCTCCCTTCACCCCAAACCATTCTGGGGTTCTGTGGGGAGCTGGCAGATCACATCTCCCTGCTCTGAGGGACCTCTCCTCCTCCTGACCACACTCCTGGTGTTATTCCAGGGAAGGTGCTTGGCTGGAAGATTCTGGAAGTGCTCAGTTCCCTTTGGGCCACATGAAGGAACCTAAAGGGAACATTAAACCCTTCCTGTCCCAATGTCCCCCTGGATGGGCACTGACCAACCACAATGTCGTGGGAACACCTCCAGCTCTGTCTCAGGGCTGTCTCCAAGAAGGAGAAGACTTTGCTCTTTCAGAGATTTCTCTGTGTGAAAGGTTTTAAAATAAAGGTCCAAAGGCTTCTGTAATCACTGACTAACCCAGGTCTCTCCTGACTAGAGGGTTTTGGTGGGAAACCTGCACCAAGAGCAGCTGGTTCATGTGTAACATTACAAAATTCTATCCAGTTTTTAAAAGCCTGAATATTTTGTAAATATGCTGAAACAATCTAAGAAGTCGGCACACATCATCACAGAAAAAATAAAAACAGAGCAAAAACCTCCACACCCTTTAAAACTCAACATAATCTTCTCTTTCAACTTGTTCTAGGAGTAAAGCTCCTGTAACATACCATTAAAGTGTATATGTATAAATACAAATGTATACAAATACACAAAAAGATAAAATCAAAGCTGCATGGGACTCAAAATAACAAAATCATAACTTTCCATAAGCCTTTCCTGGCATAACACCAGCACTGTAACATTTTTTCCTCTGCTTTTCTTTTTATAAATAGACAGAACCTTTGAACAGAAGGACAAAGGAAACACATCCAAACACACTGACATTAGTCACCAATACACTCTTTAAATGGATATTTAGGCAAAACAGACCAGAATGATATTTCTCCACCCAAAAAAAAATCCATTAAAGTATTAAACATTATACATTTTTAATTAAGCACTTCAGCTCCTAATTCAGCCAGGCTTCTGACCACCACTGATGAAGCACAAGAAGTGAATTAAAGAAGTTTCCTAATCAAAGCAGCAGCTGCAGCATCTCCTACCCTTGGCCAATAGCACATCCCAAGAGATTTCTGTTTGGACCATTTTCAAAGATATTTATTACACTGCAAGTAGGAGTAGAAAGAGTGTAAATGAGCTCTTGTGTAGCAGTCGATTGCATGGCCACGCTTCAATCAGATGTGTGCACCTATTCCCACAAAATGGCTCCTCAAAGCCATTCCACATCACCAAAGGATCCCTTATTTCAATGAAAACAGCATTAAAAAACAGGCAGGGAAAAGTTATGAGCTAAATTGTTTACATCTGCACCATGAGAAATTTCATTTTGTAAAAATCCTTCCCCCTCAATACCAAAGTCCAAACCAATTTGCAGATATCTGAAAATGAAATTGATCGCTTGTGATCATCAATTCCATCAGTGGATGGAAATAAAAAGGTTTTAATAAGCTGTGACTTAAGAATAAAGATCAATATAAGTCAAAAACAGTACTTATCAAAAATAAGCACCACAGCAAAAAGTCATATTTAATTATTTATTTCAAAGTTTTGCACTGCAAACACAAACAGGAAAAGAATCTCTGGAGCAGAAAAAATGAGGTGAATCAGTGGCACTGGATTGCTGCAACACTTGTTATAATAAATGCCAAAGCACAAGGCACAGTAGCACCAATTCCATTCCTATCTCTCCCAAACAACTGGAGTTTCAGAACATTCCTAACACTAACAAAAAATTCTCCAGAGCTGAAGTGTTTGTCAAGTGAAGCTGTGTGTCAAGTTTCAGGCTGGAACACACTTCTGGCCTGGCTGGCAAGATCTTAAAATAAGGTCTTGTTTGTTTTTTAAAGGATATCCTCCTTTCTTGTGATATAACATGAAAAATGCTGTGGGAGCACTTTATTTTTCCAGCACGGTTTTTAAACTCAATTCTTCTTCTAGAACTATGCCATGCAATCAAAATATTTTCTTGCATCCAAGCTGCACTGAATGCCAGAGCAACTCCGATCACAAGGGAGAACCATTCCATGTTTATACACACAGAGATAAGTCAGCCACCTTAAAAAATCTCCCTTTTCTTGTTCATGTGATATTTGCCAACATCCATTGCAGGGGAGCAGCTGATTTCTCCATGCCATTCCCCAGTGTCCCAACACACAGGGCAGAAAACGCACATTCTGCAGAAAATATCTTTCCTTAGATAAGGCTGGGTGAAGTTTCCCCAAAGCCCAATGAACAATAATGTTGTCAGGACTGCTCAGATAGCAGCTAAAGCCTCACTAAAAATGGTTTTTCGGCCTAAAATGCCTGGGACTAAACAGAGGCCGGAATAAAGCTCCGGCTGGAGCGTCCCCTGTGCGCTGCCACCGCTCAGCTCCGGTGACAAAGCCCCTGTGTCATTGCGAGCCACACGGCCGGGGAGGAGGGTGGGGTGAAACAGGAGAAGGGAGGCACACAGGGGGAAAAAAAAAAAAAAAATGCAGTCTACCAAATAGATGCAACCTATAATCCGTGACATTCAGTCCTTCAGCGGCTCCTCCTAAGATAAAACAGCTGCACCGCCTGCCTGCAGCCAGCAAACACCAGGGGCAGTTCTGGGAAGGTAAAAAAGCTGGGATGAAAATCGGGGCTGCCCTCCTGGATCCTTAATAACAATCACTGTCAACAGCTGAATAAAACACCCGGGCACCCCCGAGCGTGCTGATCAATTACAAACCACCTAAAAGTAACAGCAAGAAAACACAAAACCTTCAATAAAAATAAACGGGCCAAAGGCCACGCTGAAATCCGTGAGCTCGGCTCTGATTTCCAAGATTCAAAACAAGGAGGACGCACCAATACTTCACCCTCCATTTACATCAGCACCTGACCATCCTCCTGCCCAGCTCCACTTTCATTATTATCCGAAATAAATCAGATGGACTCAAGACAAGCAGAACGCCTCGACACCGGCTGGCTCCGGACTCCAGATCCCTCACCCGGCATCCGCACGCAGCATCCTCCATGCCGGCCCCCCATCCTCCCTCCCCGAGTCATCCTCCCTGCTCCCCCATCTCCCATCCCCCGTCCTCCTCGCCTCAGGCCTCCGCTGCCACCGTGCCCCTCTGCCGAGGGCATCCTCCCCTCAGCCCCGGCGCTGTCCCGTCCCTCCCCTCAGCTCGGGGGGCCGCCTCACCTCCAGCTCGGTGTCGCCGGGCTCGGCCACCCCAATGATCTCGCTGGGCAGCTCGGCCAGGTCGGTGACCCGGATCAGCCCGTCGTGCAGGAAGATGGTCTCCTCCTTCACCGACAGCCACTGCGCCGAGTCGGTGGCCGCGGCCGCCGAAGCGGCCGCCGGGGACCCCATGGCGCGGAGGGCGGGGGGGCTCCGCAGGGCTGAGGCGAGGCGGGTCCCGCTACCCGCCCATGGCGGGGGCAGGGCGGGGGCAGGCGCGTCCCCAGCGGCCTGAGCGCCGGACAGCCGGGGCGCGGCGGGCAGCAGCGAGGAGCGGCGCGTTGCCACCGCGGCGGCGGCGCTCCGGGGAGCTCCGGGAGCCGCCGTGCCCGCCCGCAGCCCCGCGTCCCGCACCCGCCTCACACACACCGCTGACAGCGCGACGCCATGTTGGGGGCTGAGGCGCGTCCGGCATGCACCGCGCGGGGAACAATACACCCGGCCCCCTCCCAGCCCGCGGGGCCCCGGCCCGAGCGCCGGGACCCGCCCCCAGCGCCGGAGCTCCGCCCCCGGCCGCTCCCGCCGCTCCGCCCGCACCGGCGGCGCTGCCGGCAGCGCCTCACCCGCTCCGGAGCGTGTGCTCCCCTTGGTGCTCCGCCCGCACCGGGCACGGCGGATCGTCCGCACCGCGGGGAGGGTGGCAACAGTACCGGGAAGAGCGGGTCAGCTGCACCGGGCGCGGCGCCGCACCCGCACCGGGAGCGCTCCCCTCAGAGCTTCACCCCGCTCATATCGCACCTCACCCGCGCCAGGGAGAGCGGATCGGAGCGCATAAACCGCACCGGGTGTTCTCCCCTCAGCGCCTCACCTGGGGAGTGGATCACCCGCGCTGGGTGTTCTCCCCTCAGAGCCTCATCCGCACCGGGTGCGCTCCCCTCAGCCCCTCGCTCATCCCTCAGGGACTGCTCCCCTCAGCCCCTCGCTCATCCCTCAGGGGTTGCTTCTCTCAGCGCCTCTCTCGTCCCTCAGGGATTGTTCCCCTCAGCCCCTCGCTCGTCCCTCAGCGAGGGACGCTCCCCTCAGGGCCTCACCTCACTGCCCTGGCACTGCCCTGGGATCTCACCCTCATGCAATGGCCGCTCCCTCAGCCGTTCTGCCTCCACCGAGAGCTGCTCCCTCAGTGCTGTTCTCCTCAGTTTCCCTCTCAACCTCTTGGATTCACTTACTGGGCCCTCTGAAACTCCCCATTTCCCTCCAGGGCTGGTCCCCCTTGGTTCTCCCTCATGGTTGTTTTTCCTCTCCCATACCCCTGCTCGCCCCTATTTTGTCTGTCCCCTCACAGAATTATTTCCCTTTTTCATTTCTCCTTGCCCCCTTCTGTCACCATCTTGCAGGAATCCTGTCACCTCTCAAGGAGCTTTTCCCAAAGAACTCATGAGCAAGCAGGTACGTCCCTTCAAATCTGTACCTCTGGATTTATGGATTCCAGAGGGTGTAAAGCAGAAGGGTTGCAACACCTCAGTGTGTGTGGAAAAAAGAGGATCCAGAGGAAAACTGATCCTTCTTTCTCAGCCTAATTTCACCTTCAGTTGCCTCGCCCTGAGCCTGTTCAGAGGCACAAAGTGTCAGAGGCAGCTGTACCTGGATGTTCAGCAAAGGACGTGCTGCTGAGACAAATCATGTTAATGAGAGAGACGTGGTGATAAATGTTAAATAGTTTTAGTGGATAATTGCTGTGGGGATTCCCATTGCAAGTGTCTGCTTTTCATGGAACAGTGACTGTGCACAACTGAGCAGAGATAGGGCTCTATGCATTTATTTACCTGTTTGATCAGATTAAATTATTTAACATATTAGTGCATTATAACAAATGTGCCGTGCTATTGCAGGAAAAGCTTATTCAGAGCTGGAGTAAAATGAGATCTACCACCAGTGCTTTATATCCTATTAAATCTGGTGGGGAAGAAGCATATTTTTTCCATGTAATGGATGACCACTCAACATAGGACCTATGCAAAGCCCTTTTGTAGCCCTGATTCAGCAGTGTGAGCACTCACACCATTGTGTAGCTTGTTTTTGAGGCCAGTTCAGTTGACACAGGGTTCAGGTAAGTTCAAACAAGCAGTAATTTAGAGATCTGTGTGATAGCTCTGTGCACTGTTTGCTAGGACATCCCTGCTATTCATGTGCTGGAGAGTAGAAAAGTCTCCAAGCTTGATTTATTCTAGAAATAGATATTATTTGCCTCTGTGCAGCAGTAATTTTTGATCAGGGAGAGTGTGCAGAGCTGCTACCAAAAGTTTTTTATGAGGGAGAAGCTTCATGGGCATCTGCTATTTTTGATCAAGACGTGACAGAGAGAACAACGGCTCCAGACAGACCCTGGTGCTCCCGTGGGAGCCCTGGGAGGAGCCAGAAGAGAGGGAATGCTGAGATTGGAAGATTTTGGGGCAGTGGGAGGTGGCAGCTGAGTTCTGGCAGGGGAGATAAGCCAGGCTACCAAAGGTTCCTTGGAGAAAGGGGAAAACTCCTGGGGTTGGATTTGTCACAGCATGTCATGGGGAGACAGCCACTGGTGGTTTTGTTGTTGTTTTGTTCCCAAAGTGGGAGTTTGACATTGTTTTCATTCATCCACACGTGAAAGGAACAGAGGGAGAGAAACACAAAGTGTGTGTGCATGTTAGTGGGAGTAACATTCCACCAAAAAAATCCTTCCATCTTTTAGATCTTGTGGTACCATGGTGGTGCTGGTGAGTACCTTCCACAAAATGAACCCAAACAGCAGAGCTGGGAGTCAGAGGGGATGTTCCCTTCACAAGCAAGGAGCCATCAGCAGAAGGGGTTTGCAGTGTTTCCCAGAGGTTTGGGTGTACCTGTTCTGTTCCACAGGCTGGGTAACCCAGGTGAAAATGCTGCAGCTCTTCCCAAGGCCTCCTGGGCTGCTTTATCCCAGGGAGAATCCGTGTTTGGTGTGGCTGTGGATTCAATCCTGCCTTGGGATGCAAGCCAAGGCCTTTGGCAGCAATGAGGAGCTGGCTCAGAGCCAGGAGAGGCTCTGGAAGCTTCCACAGCAGGTGAGGCACTGGAGGAGCTGCGTGGCCAGGTTATTCCCTGGCAGGGCTGGGCTTTGTCCTTTGTCTGGGGAACGGTGACAGTTTGTGCCAGGAAGGATCCTGATCCATGTGGGATCTGTGGGAGGTAACCTGAGCAGCCCCCTTGGCTCTGACCTGCACATTGTGTTCAGCTTCCCAAGCTGAACAGAAAGGATATTCACCATTTTATAGTTATTGATTTGCTTGTTTGGAGTTCTTCTGAATGCTATTGACTTGACAATTCCAAGTTAAAAAGCAGTTATTGAATGAAAACAATGGAATAAAACTGAGAAATGTACCCTGTCCTGCCTCACTGCAGGTAAATAACATAATTACTGCTGAATGAAATTTCCTAAATAATTTGAAGTGGCTGCCATTCAGGAATTGAGAGTGTGTTGTACAATCTATGAACTTGGAATGAGAATTCCTACATGGGATTTTCAGCACTGGGGCTGCACTGGATGCAGCAAACCCCACTCCAGTTTGCCTGGAATGTGCTGCAGAAGATGTTGTGTAATGGAATGAAAAAAAAAAATCATTTTTGTGTTCTGCCTGTCACCAGCAAATGTCAGCTTCAATGTGCAGTCAGAGGGGCACAGCAGAACTACAAAGAACTCTTGGAATACTTTATGGGATGACTTAAAAAATAGACCAGAATAACTTTGTCACCCAGATCATCAAGCTGAAGGAACAAAACTCAACTTGTAAATAGGCTCCTACAGAAAACCACTGTTTTGCTTCCATTATTTTGCTTTTTTTCCCCATTATTTTGGAGCAGATGTTGAGTGTTCTTTGATGTGCTGTGGTTGCCTCAGCCTCTGGTGGCAGGATTTTGGGATCAGCTCCTTCCTGTGCAGGTCTCCTGTGTCCTTGTGCTTCTCTGGACATCACAGATACTGAGATTTAGCAGAGGATGCTCATGGGCTGTGGGCAAAAATTCACTCCTGTGAGCTGCAAATGGAAATTCCCTATTCCTGCTTGGAATTTGCCTGTTATGTAATGGGATTTAAAGCAGCATTGTCTCAGCCTTCAGTTTAATTTTACATTTACAGCTATTATGTGTGGGGAAAACTCTTTTCATCCCAAGGCTTTGCTGTGCATCTTTCTGTTCATTTCAAAATGACACTTTCAGTGACCATTGTGGCACTAAGAAATGTGTGAAAAAGAAAAACAAGTTGCTATTTTTATGTGATTTGCAGCCCCTGAATCCTGGTTCCTCTGCCTGGTACTTGTTATTTAGGGAGCCCAAATGCCATCATTAATAAGGCCACTACCCAAGGAATACTGGCATTTCTTGGCACATTATCTGGGATTAAAAAATACAGTTTCTCCAATTAAAACATAGAAAAGACTGAAGTGGGGAAAAAAAAAAATCAGTGTTTGACAGAGGAGAAGGAAGAAACTCGACAGTGAAATCAAATAATTCCAAACCTCAGAAATGTATTTTAATTGCAAATGGCAATATTCACATTTTTCCTCATTTAGAAGAGCAATAATTGCTGAAGATTGCAAGGTGGGCTTGAGGGAGGAAGAACAAATGGATATTTTTGTTCAAATGAATAGGGGTTATAGGAAAAAAAGAGTATGAATCACTACCTTGCAAAGATGGCCTGACTTAAACTGGACAGGAAACAAAAATGGAAATTATGGGATCACAGAATGGTTTGGGTTGGAAGGGACCTCAAAGCCCATCCCAGGGGCAGGGACACCTCCCACCATCCCAGGGGGCTCCAAGCCCTGTCCAAGCTGGCCTTGGACATTCAGGGATGGGGCAGCCACAGCTGCTCTGTTCAATCTCTTCCACTGCTGAATTCTCTTTACCTTCAGGGAATTTCTTATTCCATTATTGTATGTCCGGTTTTCGGCTGTTTGGGTGGCCTGGAAAGGCCCGGGGTGGCCTTGGGGCAGCCCACGTTTCAAAGGACCAGAAGAGGCTTCAGTTCTTTTCTCGGTCTCGGTGTTTATTAATTGTTTATCTAAAAGATTTTCTCTCGGCCCGACAGAGCTCTGCTCAGCAGCCAGCCATGAGCACACTCCTGCCCTCCGGGCGGTCACCTATCTTTATACCCAAAGTTACGTGTACAATATTTATCATTTTTCCCCAATACCTTTCACCCTTATTGCCCAGTGCACTTTCAGTAATGACCAATCCCAAAGTGCCACCATCACCACAGAAGATGGAGGAGAAGAAGAAGAAGGAGAAGGACAGGACACACCCCAATTCCTCCATCTTACTTCTCTAAACCCCCCTGTACAGAAATCCTAAACCCTGTGTTTCACTCTCTAATTAACTCATCCCTTCACCATTCACCCCGGTGAAACCCTCCCATCCTCATACAGGTGTCGTCTCCTGTGTAGGATCAAAGTCCAGCCACCAGACACTTCTGGAACATTCCAGGACTCCCGAGCCCCCCAAGGGTGCTCTCGGTGACACCTCAGTGCTGAGGTGCTGAGATCCCACAATTGTAATTTAACCCTTCATTTCCTTTTCCAGCTGTTGCAGACACAGAGAACAGTTTGTTGTCCTCACCCATGAGAGCTGTGAGCAGAGCTCCTCCCCACCATCCCTGCACTGAATCCTCCCTGTCCTTTCAAACTTGCAAAGTTGGGAGCCTGATCTTTTCTTTGGGATTTCCTGCTCCCTGGAGGTGCTGGCATTTAACAGTGCTCTCCCAAATTTCAGGTCTCATTTTTTTACTCAAGCAGACTTTTCTGGAGGTACCTAAATGCTGCCCATCGGTGAGAAAGAGTGGCTGGGAGCTGAGCAGATCCCTGAGTGGTTGTCCTGAATTTTTGAATCTTGAATGTCTCAGAAGACTCATTATTGCTATCCAAAAATAGGTAGGTTTAAATACAGCTATTCTGTGCTGGTTTAAAATTCAACCTTTCTAAAAACTGGTGCAGTAACATGAGGGATAAATAAATGAAAAAAGAAGAATCTGGTACAATATTCTGCTCAATATTGTAAACACATAAACGTGACAAGGTGGCATCTCTGGCTTCATATTTACCCCATATTTTACTTAAAGTTTTATTTAAAACCCTTGGGAAGAGGAAGTTGCTTAAGGTGGTTTTCTCTTAGTTTTCTCTTATTTTTCTATCAAGAAATATTTGAGCGTCTACATTTGTATTTCAAGAATTTTCCCTGATTTCCCAAGTGAGTTGATTGAAATACTGATCCTGCAATCCCTGTGTTTGAGGGATTCCCTCAGACAGGGATTGGTTCAAACACAGGGAAAATTCCTGTTCCTTCACCCTGAACAAGAGCTGTAATGGCCAAATCCCAGAACTGATATCCCTGGAAAAGTTCTCCCTCCCCACCCAGCCAGCTCCATGCTCACATTGGTCAAAGCTGAGATCTGGGCACACAAGATTTATTAACAATGTTCAATCCTAATCAGAATAAAAAGCTGAAATGTTGACATTTGCAATGTAACATTCCAGGGGGAAAAGTACATTTTGGGACAAAAATACAGTTTAGGACAATTTTCTTTTCCAAGTTGGAGAGGGCTTGGAGCAACCTGGGATAGTGGAGAGTCTGAACCAACCGGACACCACAGCAAAGAGGGAAACCAGGATTTTAAGTGAGGATTTTAAAAGGGGTGGTGCTTGAACTTTCATTATCTTTTGTCTTTTACTGCAATTCCTAAATCAGATCCAAGAGTGTGAATTCCCAACTGGCAGCTTTGCACTGGCATTGCAGCACTACCAGCCCCTTTTCCAGGGCAGTGAATCCCTGGCCTGAGCAAATGTTAGTCTGTGCTGATTTTCTCTTCAGTGGTGACAGGCATTCAAAACAAAGCTCAAACTGAAAGCCACTAATTGAGAGCTGAAGGCAAGCTGTGCAAAGTGGGATAAGTGCAATGGTTTTCCTCTGGGAAGAACAATTTTGCTCTCTGTGTGGTGCTGTCTTGCAGCTCTAAGTGCCCCCATCTCCAAAGGGGCTCTTCCCATGGAGCCTTCCTCCCTTTCCTCCCTTTCCTGCTGCATTTCTCTTGTTCTTTCCAGTGTCTCTTTCCCCTTTCTCCAGCCAAGAATCTGCTCTTAAAAGAAGAGTAATAACTATTGTACAATAAAGAATCTGCTTTTAAAAGAAGAGTACTAACAATGTCCCAGGGAGTGAACATGTTGACAGGATATAAATATGAGAGAAATAAACAGGAGAGGTTGGAGATGTGTGCTGTGGTTTGGGATGCTGCTGATTTATGTGAGAGGTGCAGTCCTCTTGTGCTCTCTATCACTCACCTATTTTTTCCCTATTTTCCTTTCAGGAAAAGGCCAAATAATTCATCATTCCACATTTAGGCTGGGCTGGCCCCTGGGTGAAGCCAGAGTGGTTGAGAATCTTTTCAGCTTCAGGAGAGTTTCTTTCTTTGTGGTAGAGGTGAGTTTGTGGCACTGCAGTGCTTGTAAAATCCTGGTCCTGACAGGGAATAGCAATTGTTTTATAAACCTTCACTTTATGTTTAACAACAGCACAGTGTTTCTTTAAAAAGAACATCACAAAGAACCCACAGAGAGCAGGGAAGAACTAAACTTCAACTGAAATAACCCCACAAACAATCAATTAACCAAGAGGAGAAGCAGAGCAGTGCTGTCAGTCACCCACAGCCACCAGGTCACCCTTGGATGAGATTGTCATTTCCCAGGCAGGTGACACCAGCCCAGCCCTCCCTGCAGCACAGGGGGCACAATTTGTGTGCTGGGCTCCATTCTGTTCCCATGTGCCTCCTGGCTGGGCCTGACAAACACACCCAAAAGCCATTTCCTAGAATTGATTACCCAGTCTGCCCAGGCTTGGGGGGGTGGCCATTGAATGACATGAAAAGTTGAAGCTCAGGGTGACAGGATGGGAAGAGTGATAGAAATTCTAATGAGAATTATAAATCCCCAGGAGCAGCTGCACTGCCTGGCTCACACTGGGACACCCTTCTCAGGCACTTGTGAAATCAGCAGTTATTTCAAGGGAGCCCAAACCACACAATTTGTGCTGTTATTTGGATTATTTTAATTCTGTTTTTTATTCAAGCTGTCAGGCAGTTTGGGGATTAATGGGTTGTCTGTGTTAGAAGGCAGTTACAGAATGATGTGAGACATTGCCTTGATGAAGTTCTGTTTAATTACAAAGCAGGCAAGTCTTTCCTGGAGTGCTGGATTAAATAAACCACACATTTTTATGCTCAGTGCTTTGACCAAAGCCAGGATTTGAACAAAAACCAAAACCCAACCCTCTCAAAATTTCTCTTGCATCAGCAGCCTCAAAAGGCAGTTTTCCTTTTTCTCCCTCTGCTCTGGGCATGTTTGGCTTTTTTCTTTCCACAAACACAAAGCTCCAGGTTTCCAGTGGCCTTTTTGCACCTTGTCAGCCCCAGGGGAGCTGATGTGGGTGATGTGCAGGGCACAGGAGCTCTGCCATGTGCCAATCCTTTGAGCAGGAGTTGCTGTGCTTTCAGTCCCCTCATTCCACAGGGACATTTGTTCAAGGTTTTTTTTTGTGTTTTCTTGAAGGAAGAATTCTGGTTCCCCACCAATTTCTATGAAATTCCACAAAAAAGAGATTTTCCTTTCAGCTCAGCAGGACACTCTCAGCAGAAATTTGAATGGTGCCATCATTTTGAGGGGGCATCACCATTTTTAGGGCCTTATTCTGAAAATTCCCTTCCTCCCTTGTGAACCAAGGGCTGATTTTGTACATTTTATCTTGGGTTTTATTTCCTCTTGTCCAAATGACCATTTTGAACAATAGGATCCCATGTGCAGCACATGGTGATACTTGAAAGCCTTAATTTTAAAACCTAAAGCATCTGTCAGGCCAGTGGAAAATATCTACATCCAGGCCAGTGGAAAATATCTACATCCACTAGGACTGACAAAAGAGATGAAAATTAAATTGCTTCTTGTTTAAACTTTATTTTCTCCATCAGATTTAAGGGCACTCCTTGGGGTGGCTCTCTGCATCCTACAGACTTGTTCCCATGGATTGAAGAAATCATTTTACCTTTGTGTGGTTTCTTGGTGTTCTTATTTTGCCCTGTTCTGGATGTCCCAAGGCCAAAGTGCTCAGCAGATGTAAAATATGAGAATCTGGTTATGATCATCCTTAAAACCAATCTGCAGGCAAAGCACCAGCATTGCTCATTGGGCACCTGCAGAAACACCCAATGGCTCCAGAGTTTCTGCATCTTTGAGCTTTGCTGCCCTGGACAAATAAAACAGCTTCAGTTCTGCAAAAAATGACATTAAAGCTGATAAATAGGACTATGAGAACATTTATTCTTTGTGCCACCTGTGCCAGTCTTCAACACAGCACAACTTTTGTACTTTTTAGTCTGAAATGTTGATATGATCTCATAGAACAGGATCAGATTAATGGATCAGGTTCCCTCTCAGTGTCAGCCAAGCAGACACTGCTTATTCTTTTATGTACTTCAGAAAATGGACATAAATTTTCCATTTTCTCAAGTTGAAAACACTTTTTGAGACCAGACAGAGAAAGTATTTCTGCTTTCTGCAGTATGTGAGCACAGACCTCTCTGAAAATAAGTGACTTGCTCAGGATCACACAGAAAATCAATATTGCTGAGGAAAAACCATTGAATTTCTTTCATCTCAAGTCCTATTTTGACTACTGTGCTTCCTCTCTCCTCATCACTATTACAACTAATAAGTGTTTATGTCTGATGGAGTGTGAACCATGCCTAGGTCAGAGAAGCTGCTGGCTCTGTGTGCAATCCATCATGCAAAGTCATTTCCCCTGAGATAAACACAAATAATGGGGAAAAAATAAAGGGGGCAAAAAAATCCAGCCAGCTGCCAAAAATGGGGGTTTTGACTGATAGCTGGGACTGCTCTGATCTAAACACCCCAAATTAAAAAGTAACTAAATAAAGAGAAATGCCCTGGCTGCACCCATGGCAAATTCCACATGCCACCATCCCAGAGCCACCCTCTGCAGTGACTCAGGCACTGCCACTGCCTTCCAGAACAAAACATAACAAGGACTATTATGAATAAGATCCTTATAAAAACAAGGATTTAATTGCTGTAATTGCCTAAGCAATG
This sequence comes from Zonotrichia albicollis, assembly GCF_047830755.1. Lineage (NCBI taxonomy): Eukaryota > Metazoa > Chordata > Aves > Passeriformes > Passerellidae > Zonotrichia > Zonotrichia albicollis. Next base: position 3,740,541 of record NC_133836.1, read on the forward strand.
AGTTGTCAAGTGCTCAGTGCAGACTGCAATGCAGGAGAACTGCAGAAATGCAATTAACAGGTGAATAGTCTGGGAACCTCAGTTCCTCTTCCCAAATCAGGAGCTCTTTATGGTGTGTGTATGGAATTGGAATTTATTTGATTATTTGAGTTTGTAGGGGCATCCATAGTGAATTTCTTGGCAACAGTTCTGAACTCTGAGGAGAGGCAGGGCAGGGATCAGGTGGAAACAGGCTGGGAGAAAAAGGTTCAGCCTCTCCCTCATGACAAGGCACATCCTACAGCACAGGTGAACTGAGCAGCCAGCCCCTGGGCATCTGGGAATTTGGCAAATTGTCCTCACCACCTGGCCCAAAAGGTGTGGGAGGCCCATAAAGCACCTTCACCCTCCAGCCAGAGCATCCTCTCTTAAAATTCAGGTTAAACCCAAGAGTGTCACAGCTGAAATGCCACAGGTAAGTGTTCACTGGCACTGGAAAGGATTTTGTCTTTGTCTTGCAGATCTGCCTCAGTTTCCCCTGAGGATCCTGTCCCAGCAGGATTCTCATTCCAGAGGCATTGGCTGCTCCCTGAGCCCCCTGTGGCAGCTGGACAGAGCCTCACTGGGCTGGGGCTGCAGCCACCAGGTCACTGCACAGCTGACAGGTAAAAATAGGAGCCTGGAGACAACAAGGCATCACTTATTATCAATTCCCTGGGAAAGCCAACATCCCTCTCTCTTTCCTCTCCAAAGGATGCTTTATTATAATTACATCTCACTTTATTAGGCAGCTGAAGCAAAGAGCACATTTGATGCTAATGAAGTGCTGCTGTGGTTGAGGCTGTCACTATTTTTGGAGCTGCACATCTCCAGCACTTTTCATTGGGTGATGGAGGCTTTGGATGTCTCTGGCTCCTTCTGTGGGGGCTGCCCAGGAAAAAGCAGTGACTCAGCGAGCCCAGCTGCAGAACTGCTCCCGTGGAATGGGAAATGCTGGGGCCAGCCAGAACACACACAAAGGCTCTTTCTGTGCTGCAAGTTGTGCTCAGGTAGGGGCCAGCATTATCTGGAATAAAAAAATCCCTCTGTGCTGGTCACCTGCACAGGCCTCGTTTGTCCTGTTTTCCATCCCTCACCCTGCAGCTTTTTCACAGAAGGCAGATTGCACAGAAATCAGGGAAAATATTTGGGAGGTTGGAGACAGACACATCACAGCTGATCACTGGCTGCCTCTCCTTTTGGAATATGAGGGGTTTGCCATCTCCAATTCCTGCAGCAAAGCCTGAGGAGCTGCCTGGCCTGGGGAAGGCAGGATTTGGTGTTCCAATTTCTCTGCTCCCACATCCCTTGGTGTGACACTGGCATCCAGCTGGGCCGGTGACTCAGCTCAGCCACTGACAGGAGCAGAGATCCCTCCCCACCTTGCAGGGTGTGTCACTGTCACCACCTCATCACACAGGTGACAGGAACAGGGCAGTGGCAGCCCTGCTCCAGACCAGCAGCTGTTGATAACCAGCTCCCATTTCCAAATCACTTCCTGACAGCACACTGGCAGACACAGCCTCCCCTCCCAGCTAACAAGGCTAATGATCCCAGGTGTCTCCTGATCCACAAAGCAGGAATGTGTCAGAGCAATCAGGAATTCCAAGAACACCATTGCATCTCCACACCCAACTGGTTTTTTGGGGCTGTTTTGTTACTGCAACTTCCCCACTCCCCCAGGGAAGGGAATGACTGGAGCATTAACATGTCCTGCAGTTTTCCCTCAAGAGCACAAGGGTGTGACTGAATTTACAATAACATGTGCTCATACAAACTCTTCTGAGTCTCCATGCTGGATGGGCAATTCCCCATTTTGTTGTTCTCACACACAAGTTTTAATTTAGTTGAACTTTCTAAGCATGTTTGGTTAAGGTTTTTCTCAGACCTACCTTAGGAGTAGCAGGGAGATGTGTAAAACCCTCCCGTATCATTTTATAGCTGATTTATATCAACAGGCCATTCCCAGCATTGCAGGAGAAACTCCCTTTAACTTAAAAACCTGTGACTAATCCCCCTATCCAGCAAACCACACACAAGAGAAGATGTAATCAATAACAGACCAAATTCCAGTGCCAGGGAAAATAAAGAACACGGGGCAGAACACAGCACAGAGCAAGAGACTCCTCCCAGGCAGGCCAGGAATTGTGCACAGGGCACAGGCAGCTCACTGCCTCCCTCTGCTGAGCCTCACCGATGTTTCAGAGAATTCCAGGCTGGTCTGGCTTGGAAGGGACCTCACAGCTCATCCTGTCCCAACCCCTGCCACTTCCACCGTCCCAGGGTGCTCCAAACCTGGCCTTGGACACTTCCAGGGATCCAGGGGCAGCCACAGCTGCTCTGAGCACTCCTGGCCAGGGCCTCAAACAGGGAACAATTCCTTCCCAATATCCCATCTAACCCTGCCTCGGCAGAGGGAAGCCATTCCCCATGTCCTGTCACTCCAGGCCTTGTCCCAAGTGCCTTTCCAGCTCTCCTGGAGCCTCTATGGCCACTACAAAAGGCTTCAAGGTCTCTCTGGAGCCTTCCCTTCTGCAGGCTGACACTCCCCAGCTCTCCCAGCAACAGGAGGATGCTGGGAGTGCCCAGAGCTTTCATTTCAGACATTTTAACACCACCAGCACCAGACTGCAGCCCCTTGGTGCAAACCAGGTATTCCACAGGTGTCCAAGTTCTCCCACTGCCTCTGGAGCCCCCCCAAGCCCAATTCCTCTTTCCCACTGAGCATGGCTTCCACCTCAGGGAGGGCTGCATTGCTCTCTTCCCCATCCTGTTTTCATGGAGCCTGGGTGAATTTGCTGAAATCTCTATTTCTCGTCAAGTCTAACCCTGATGGCTACCTCAGCTCAGAATGACTGGGCAGACAGATGGTGCAGTTACATAAACCTGGATTCCTGCAGGATCTGGCTAAGGAAGAGCTCCAGAGTGCCAGACTTGGTGAACTGTACATCCCTGCTTTGTGCAGAGCATTGATTTCTGCTGGGTTCAACACAGCCCCAACCTTCTCCACTCACTTTCAGCCACTTCTATTCTGCAAAACTGTGGAGTATTCCCAGCATTGCCACTTCAAAATCAAAGCATAGCTCCTGAAATACCTCTAAGAAGTTATTTAGTAGCTGAAGTTCAGCACAGATTTATTTGGTCTTCATTTTATCCTGCACTGAGTCCAGCCTTAGCTGCTATTCCAAAGCAAAATCTGTTCAGGATCCCTTCCCAGCTCATTCAGTTAAGAAAACTGAATTTCTATTTATGTTAAATACTTAAAGAAATCCAACAACCACCACAAAACTACAACAGCCAAAACTCCTACAACCCCAAACTTCTCCAAATTCTGGTCATTACTACAGCCCCTCAGTTTGACCCAGCATCAACAAGCACTGCCAGAGCCGTACAACACCTGCTGTTGCACACTGCAATGAACACACCACAAACCCTTGCTCTTTTCCCTTGGACTTTAATGGGGTGCTTGCAGGAGGCTCAGAACACCAATTTGTGAGGATAAACTCCATTGGAGAGCGAGAAGGTGGAGCGCAGGTACCCCCGGAGCTGAGGCACCTTCCTGATCCGCGCCAGGATCTGCGAATCCACGGCCTTCTGGTCTGTCTTGCGCTGCTCCGTCAGCTCATATTTCTGCAAAGCACAGAGAGCAACCTTAAAACCCTGGGAGAAACTGCAGGATCCTTTAGAGAGAGGAGGAAATTCAGGGCAAAGCCTGAGTTTTGGGATTTTAAAGAAATCTTTCCCCCATTTGTTCTCGATAACGGGAAGGTGGCAGAGCACTGAAACGCTCCTTGGAGCCAACACAGTGACAGCATTTCTTGGTCAAAAAAGACATTTAGCTCCTTCTCCTCTGAGAAAACCACCCAAATATTTAAGGTTACCTCATTTTCATGGCACCACCTCACCTTATTAATGACCACTTAAAATCCACCAGTTTTTTTCCTGCTAATTCCTCCTTTCCAACCCAACCTGGAGCATTGAAAAAGAAGGAACCTCTCTAAGAGGTCCCTTACCTCTTTCTCAGTGTCAAAGATTTCTCCTTCCTGGTGCTTAGGCTTCCTCAGCCTCTTCTTCTTGAAGTAGGAATCCGTGAGATGCTTAGGAATTTTCACCCCAGTGAGATCCACCTTGGTGGATGTGGCAATAACAAATTTCTGGTGGGCCCTGCGCAGAGGCACACGGTTGACAGCCAGGGGGCCTGAAGGCAGAAAAGACAAGAGAGAACAAGGTCAGCTTTTCTGGGGAAAATCATTGCCTTGAAGCTGAATTTTTGCAGTCTATGTGATGACCAATTCCTTCAGAGTTGCCTACAGATAATATCTCAACAGTCAAAGCCCCCTAGAAATACAAAAATCTCCTTTCTGAGCTCTTCCAGTCAGATAATGAGGCTTAATTATCTCCTCTCCACCTCCCTGCAAAGTCACAAATGGCAGAATCATTAAGGTTGGAAAAGATCTCCAAGATCATCAAGTCCAACTTTGACAGATCACCACATTGTCAACTCCAGCAGAGCACTGAGTGCCACATTCAGCTGTCCCCTGGACACCCCAGGAGTGGTGACTCCACCACAAAACGTGATTCCACATTGATGTGCCCAACCAAACACATGCACATCTGTTGTACTACTGACTCCAGAGACAAACTTCAACTTAAAAGACCCAAAGAACTCTCCCAGAACAAAAATACCGTGCTTAAATGCAATTTTTTACCTGTAACAAGCAGAAGGCCAGTATCAAGCTGCTTCAGGAACACAACACGCTGTAAAGAAATGAGACAGGACATCAATCCTCAGGTCCCAGTGCTGCCACACCACAGCCAAACTGGGAAGGGATTGTGGCTGTTACTGGTACCAGCACTGCCAGTGCCCCAGGTGTGGGTCAGCTGTGCCACCTGAGGAGCTGCCACCTTGGGATCCAAGCCCCAGCACCTCCAGGTGCCTCCTCTCCTACCAAGTGTGACTCTCCATGAGCTTTACCTCTCAATGCTGAGCAAAGCCAATGACTCCAGTTTAACTCTTCCCCCATCCCACAGGATGGCAACAGCCATCCCTGCACCCAAATCCTTTGTGTGAGTTACAGGCAGGAATTGGATAAACACCACAAGGACTCTGTAACTTCACTCAGAGCCATTCTCCAGTTGTGTTTTGCTCCTTCTGGTCAAGATTTCCTTCTCTGACAGCAGTCTTTATGGAACCATGAACATCAAAGACAGAGAATTCAAGACAGGAATTCAGGATGGTGACAAGAATTCAGGATGGTCCATCCTGAGGATGGAGAACCCAATATAAAAATCCATTACACCCCGATAATCAGATTAGGAACGAAACTAATTTTTCCTTTGCAGTAACTGCTGTAAGACAAAATTTTATCTTTGTAGAAGCAGCAACAGAAACAGGCTCTGCTCTGCAGCAAAACTCTTTGCATTGTGTCCAAGCAACTGGCTGAGCCTGTTTTACTTCCAGCTCTGCTCAGAACAACTTTAATTTACAAACATTTCACCTCTGCCTCCCCTAAAGGCTGGACAAGGAAAACACCCAGACAGAAGTCACACATTTACACCCAGTGGCCCAGCTGGGAGATTGAGGGTGCTGAAAGGCTGCCAGAGGCTGGCAGCAGGAGCAGTGCCCACCTTGCCGCGGTGCCGGCCGGTGAGCAGGATCAGCACCGTGCCGGGGGTGATGGACGAGCGCAGGCGCCGCTTGTGCTGGCAGAAAGGCTTCTTGCCATGGCTCAGCAGCTTCCTGGGAACGTCCTCCGTGGGGTAGTACCTGGGCTGGGAGCACAGGACAAACATCTTGTACCACCCATGTGTCTCACAGCACAGTGATTCCTCAAAAAGGGTCTCCCTATTTCCCCAAAGTTCAGCTTTCTGAAGGATTTCTGCTGCAGATGGGCTTGGAAACACACTGGGTATTTTAGAATATTTAGTGTCCAGCTCTGTATTTGTGTGTGTACTTCCACCATGGCACAGCAACACACAGGACAGAGAATTCCCACCTGAATTCCCATGAACTGAGCCCCTGCATCCCCCCAAGCACGAGGCTCACCACCCAGCCTAAAGCCCCCTGCAGCAAACCACGAGCATCCCGGTGCTTTTCCATACCATCTTCCGGATTTTAACCACCCGGCTGCCTCCATTCTTGTCTCCACCCACTGGCTTAGTGATAGTGGCACGGGGCATCTCCTTCTTCTTCTTCTCTATCTGCGTGCAAAGAACAAGGAAAACTCAGCACATTTCAAACCAAAGGCACCACGATAAACCCCATTATTCCCCCCAGAGCTCCCCACCCTACCTTTGTCTCTGGGGCCGTGTACTTGCGCTTGTACAGGGCTTTCCTGGCGTACATGGCAGAGCGGGAATACCTCCCGATGCCGCGGGCCAGGACGGGGTTACGGCTGGCATGGTATTTCTTCACTCTCTTCTTCTTGTCCCCAGCTGCTTTCTGGCTTGGCTTCTGCTCCGCCGGCTTCTTCTCCCCTCCCTTCTTCTTAGCCGGCTTCTTCTCACCTGGCTTCTTTTCCGGCGCCTTCTCGCCCGCCATCTGCGATCACGGACAGCAGGGTTTAGAGCTTGTTACAAAGCACACAGAATAAAAATAAAACAATCCAAACCATCCTTCACACCTTTCTAGTAGCTGTCAGCCACCTCCTCCGGGCGCAGCTGACTTAGCCCTGCTCCCTGTGCGACTCTACACGGCTTTAAGCTGCTCCTGCACGCTGGTTACAACAACTCCAGCACACTCCAAGCGCTCCTCGGTGGGAAGCCCGAGGACACACAAACACACCCCGAGCCTGCAGCCGCCTCTGCCCCGGCACCGCTGAGCTGCCGGGCCCTGCCCCGGCGGCCTCCCCCGTCCAGCCCCAGCCCAGCTCCCCGGGAAGCTCCAGCGCGGCCTCCACATCCCGCCGCGGCCTGGCCCGCTCGGACCGGCGACACTCCCGTTCCTCCCCACTCCCGCGCCCATCCGCCGCTCCCCGAGGCTGCCGGGCCGCGCCTGTGACCGCAGCGGGGCCGCCGGCGGGCGGATGGCGGCGGATGGAGCGCGATGGGCCCGGCGCCGATAGCGGCAGCTCCGCCATCCTTACCTTCCGGGGGAGAAAAAGAACTCACATCCGGGTGCGCGGGCTAAGGACAGCGCGGCGTCTGACGTCAGCGCGCCGCGCGGGGCACCATGGGACTTGTAGTCCAGGATGGTCCGCGCTGCCCGGGGCAGCCCCGGGTCACCAGCGAGGGGGACACCGGACCCCGCGCCCGCTCCGGGGGCTGCGGGACCCCCGGCCCGGGCAGCGGTCCCGCCGCGCCGCCGCCGCTTAACCCGCGTCCGCTCGGGGCTCGGCGGGCTCCGCGCCCTGCCCCGTGTACGGACGAGGCTCCGATACCACTTCGCTCCGGTGCCGGGGGTCCCGCAGCCCCCCGGGCGGAGCGGCGGCGCGGCGCGGGGCGGGGCGCGGCGCGGGGCGATGACGGCGCGGGCGGTGACGCGGGGCGGGCCGCGCCGCGCTCGCGGGCCCGAGGCCGCCGTTGTTCGCGCTCCCCGCAGCGCCCGAAGGCCGCGGCCCCGCCGGGACCCCCATGTGAGCGACGGGCGGCGCGGGGGGGCCGGCGCACCGCGACCCGCCGGGGCCACGGGGGAAGATGACATCGCGGAGGTGAGGCGGGAGCGGCGGCCGCGCCGGCGGGGAGGGCGGCGGGCAGGGGCCGCGGCTCCCGGGGCTGCGGGGACGGGGCTGCTCCCTGCGGGCGGGCAGGAGCCCCGGGAGCCGCCCCGGCAGCGCCCACCGCGCCCGTTCCCGCGGGGATGTCCCGGTCCCGGAGCCCCCTCCCGCCTGTTCCCGGGGGATGTTCCCCTCCCGCAGCCCCCACCCCGCTCGTTCCCGGGGGATGTCCCCGCTCCCCGATCCCGCTCCCCGCCCGTTCCCGGGCGTGCAGGGATCGGGGGGATTCCAGTGTCTCGTTGGTGGCCGGAGCTGCCCCGGTGCCCCGGTTTGGGGGGGTTCCCGTGAATGTCCCCATGGAACCCGAGGGATGGATTGTTGGTGACTGGGACCTGCTCAGTGCCGGGTTCGTGTTCCATCGAGGGCCAGCAGCGCTGATTTACCGACCCTGAAACACGGCCCGGAGTGTCCCTGAGCTCCCCACACCTGCGCTCTTAATCACTTATCAGCGTTCGCTCTGATTTCAAACCCTTGTGGCACTGCTAGAGCACGGCGACGAACAGCCAAACCCTGTTGTTTCTTTGTTGTAGCTTCTCACTGTCCTTGATGGATTTTGGTATTTGTACCCGGTGTCCTTTTGGGTGAGCTTTGAGCTTTAGAGGAATTATTGTCATAGAAAATGCTATTAAATGTATTTGTCCTTTTTAACCGACCTATTCTGAGATTCCCAGAATGGTTTGGGTTGGAAGGGTCATAAAGTTCATCCCATTCCACCCCCTGCCATGGGCAGGGACACCTTCCACTATCCCAGATTGCTCCAGCCTGACCTTGGACACTTCAGGGATGGGGCAGCCACGATTTCAATTGATTCACCTCTACAACTAATAGCTATTAAATTATCATTTCTCCAAGGGTAATTTGTCCTCTCTCTTTTCTCCTCAAGATGGTGAATCTGGGTGAATTGGTTTCAATCCATGGCCATTTATAGTAGGATTTGGGGTTTTTTGAACTGTATGGAGGTTTTTTAGTCTATGTTGTGCTCTCTGGATGTCCCTGCTCACACTGGGAGCAAGGTTACAAGTTACCTTTGGGCAGCTCTGTGAGTTTCCTCCTTGCCAGAATATTTACTGTTAGTCTGCTCAGAGCCCTAAACTGCAACTTGTGAGGGAGACTGAAAAAAGCTGGGAAATATCAACTGATGAGCCTATAAATAGGAGTAATTAAAGTACCCGTCAGCACATCCCCAGTGCTGGGGCTGTGACAGCTGAGACAGAACTGATTTCATCTCTCCTTTGCTCTTGCAAAGGTGATTAAAAACCCCAATCACCACGTGGAAAATTGTATCGATTTATTTCTTTTGGTTTGGTAAGAGAGAAATGTGCTGGCAGCGTGTGACTTAGGGAGCACAGATCCTGCTGGACCACAACAACAAAAAAGGGATCGCTGTGGATTTTCCATCGTGGATTTTTTTTTTTTTTCCCCATCAGAAATTTCCTCGCTTTGCTGACACCCCCTTGATTTTGAGCCCCTTGTTTCTTACCAACATCCCCACCTTGCTGTGAGCTCATTGTGGGCTGGCAGTGATGCATTGCCAGCCCCGGAGTGGGAATTGCTGCGGGAGGGATGGTGAGGAGCAGCCCTGCCAAGGGCGTGGGTTTGGGTGACCCCTGGGATTGTATTCACTGCCCTTGGCCAGGGCACCGACTCTGCACCTGCTGCCACGGCCACGGGCAGGGAAAAGAGCACAAAAAAGCCCAAAATGCATTCCATCCCTATAAAAGGAAGTGTGAGAGCGGGTCCTGGCTGTGCCCTCCCCGTTTGGAAGGGCTGCAGCCCCCAAGGGTGGGAGCACAAGGGATGGCAGCGCTTCAAGGAGGATCCTCCTGGCGGCCGGAACCGCTGGCAGGGATCCCTGACACCCCCATTCTGCTATTTGGGGTGCCTGACAAATGCAGCTTCCTACTCAAAGCCAAAAATACGGAGCTGAGGGAGCAGGAGGACGAGGTGCCAGCAGAGCCACGGTTACATAAAGGGCAAGAAATCCTTCCCAGGTGTAGCTTGGCTTTGCTGCGTCTTGGTGTGGATGTGGGAGAGAGATTTTGGACCATCTATAGGGTTTTTGTGTGTTTAAGCTCTCCTTTAAATGCTGGTTAAATAACAGGTTATTTGTAGTTATCTCTGCACATAAATTATTATTTTTCCTTTGCTGGAACAGCTCATGCACAGCTTAAGGTTCAGGGTGGGATACAGAAGATATTTCACTGGTTGAAGTTTATGAAATTTCAATATAATAAATCTGGAGAAGCAATCACAATAATTTCTCCTCTGTCTCTTTAGACAGTTTTTTGCTGTAAACTCAAAAATTTCTCCTCTGTCTATTTAGACTTTTTTTTTTTGCCATAAACTCCAAAATTTACCAAGGTTTCTCTTGATTCCTGTGCATATTTAAAAACCTTTCAAAGTTCAAAATATCACTGCGCATTTTTTGTTTTGCTTTTTGTGGTTTTTTTTCCTTTTGTGTTTGTGTTTTCCTAATGGAAAAAACAGAAACAAAAAAAAAAGGTAAAAATGTGGTAAATATATGATCACCTTCTCCAGGCAACCTGTTGTGGGCTGAAATGTGTTATTTAATGTTCACTTCATGCCAGGTACTGATGCTTGTGCAGTTTCTCTTGTGAGAACTTTCCTTGACCTTTGAATAATTGTTAGATAAATGTAACATTATTCATTAGTTCATTCCCATTTGCTGTGATAATTTGGAAGTATTTTTGAATGTATTTTTCCATGTCCTGTGCATAAATTTGATAATTTCTGTGTTGTTCTTCAGGGAAAGATGGGGACTATTCATTAGATTTTCATGGTGCAAGTAGAATATTATGAACTAGGGGAAGAAAAGATTCACAAGAAGATTCACACAATTTATTTCTGAAAAGGATCCTGATGAATGACTTGCTAGGGATTTGGATTTTCTAGAATCCTAAAACTCCAGAACATTTCTGAAGAGAAGGCTTTGGTGGGAATATTGGCAACTCTTCAGTAGAGAAGGAATTGCTGCAACAATTGAAATAATAACCCTAAATTTAGACCTGTGCTCTCATATTTTGCTGATTTAGCAATTTAGCCCGAAATGCTGACTGGATCAGGAAGGATCAGGAATGCTGTTCCATTTTTCTGGATATAACATTCCTCTCTCTGTGACGAGCCTGCCTGTGGAGTTTTTTTGGATATATTTTGTTGTACTTTGGAAAAGCCCAGAGGTGAACAGAGAGAGGAGCCGGCTGGGTTCTTTCAGCACCCAACAACGAGGATTTAACCCTGAAAATTAAAGGTGATTTTTTTAATTGCCGAGTGCAAAAGTGGCAGAGCTGAGGTCGAGCTGCTCACACCAACAGTTTATTCTTAGAATTTTAGAAAGAAAATTCTCCCCAGACCCTTTCATGCAGAACTCCCTCAGGGCTGCAATAAAAACGGGCAAATTCCAGATAAGAGCAGAGGCAGCGGTGGCACCGAGTGCCTCCCAAATAAGTCCCAAAGTCAATGCCAGAGGTGGGGACACGGAGCTGCTGGCCCCAGCTCTGCCTGGGCTCTGGGATAGTCATTGAGAGCAGTCTGTGGGTGGTGAGGATCAATGGGAGATTCCTCTGGGGTTGTATTTAAACAGGGCAGACCCAGCCCCGGCCCCACATCCCTGCGAGGAAGAGCAGTGGGGTGTCCACGCAGGCAGTTCCTTCCTGGCCCCCTCAGCTGTGCCCTAAACCATGAGGTTTTGTTCAGTTTTTAACCTTCAAAATGTTGTCGAGTGTCACTTTGGGTGTTTTGTTTTTATTTTTAGGTATTTTTCCTGTTTGTCTTTCAGTGTCTTTGTGTGCTGTGTTTTGCTGGAGTAAGGAAATACCACTTCTGGTCTGTGTTTATGTTGTGTACCTTTGATATCATTTTAATCAGAATGGGGATAAGTGTAATTCTTAGGCTTACAGAAAGTTGCAATGCATAAAGTTGCAATGTGAAACTAATAACGAAATTTTATTAATTTAGGTGCAAAGCTCAGTGTGCAAGCTGTCACATTGCTCTCTGTGAGTTAACTCTGAGGACCTGCTGTTTATTTATTAACATTCTTTATTTTTTAACCTCTTGTAGATGGTTTCACCCAAACATCACTGGGGTGGAGGCAGAAAACCTGCTGTTAACAAGAGGAGTCGATGGCAGCTTCTTGGCACGGCCCAGCAAAAGTAACCCAGGAGACTTCACACTCTCTGTTAGGTGAGTTTGGCTCTTCCCAGTCTTGCCCCAGGTTGGTAATAATCTTAATTTATTGCTATCCTATGGAGAAAGAGCTGTGGGTGAACTCCTTGAAAGAGGTGGAAGAATGCTCTGGTCACTTTTTAGTGTTGTTCGCTTTTCCCTCTTCTTTTTCTCCCATTTTCCCTGAAGAACTTCTCAAAAACTTTTACTCAGCTCTAAATTGGAGGGGGGTGAATTCTGATTTTACAGCAGGACAGAAATGCTCAGGAGAAGCAGAAGCAGGTTGATAATAACACTGCTTTTAGCCCTTTATAAATCCATTTGGTCACCAGCTGGAAGGAGCCAGAGGTGTTGGGAATTAGTGATCCAGCAGGAAATCCAGACTCTCCTTGCACAGGAAAAGTCAGCAAGTTTTTAAGGGCAACTGTGGCTTTTTCAGCTTCCAAAATAGGCCCTCTGTGGCAGTTGTCCCCTGACACTGCGTGGTAGGGATGGGGGAAAAGACAGCAAGAGGAAGTAGATAAAGGAAAAGGGAAAAGTGGGATTGGTGATAAGAGTTGTGCTGCTTGGATACTTGTGAGATAACAGCCCTTGTGGCACAGGAGGGGATTCCTGCTGGGAGCTGCTCTTCCTTAATCTTGATTGAGACTGTGGCAGCAGGCAAAGGCAAATATTTCCTGAGGGAGAGACTTTGGGAGCTGGTGGGAATTCTGGAGAAAGGAGCAAACCAGCTCTGCTGGATGTCCAGAATATTCAACTTTCACCCTCCTCTTTGTGCTCGTGTGTGGAATTTTGTGTGGCTCTGAGGGGTTTCTGGTGGGGCTCCTGAGGCTGCAGGCCAATTCCAGTCTGCACAGAATTGGTTTGTGCTGCCAATTCCAGCTCAGAGCTTTTCTCCTGTTCTCCCTGCCTGGTGGGCAGAGAAGCTGGAGCAGAGGAGCAGCAGCTCCATGCTGGAATTGTGAACATGGATCTCTCCACCTCAGGCATCACCAAATCTAAAAGTGATTGATTGATTGATTGATTGATTGATCAGCTGACTTGGGAAGGGTTTTTTGTCCTCTGTTTCAAATCTCAGACGAACTGGAGCAGTGACCCACATCAAGATCCAGAACACCGGTGACTACTATGACCTCTATGGGGGAGAGAAGTTTGCCACGCTGGCTGAGCTGGTGCAGTACTACATGGAGCACCATGGGCAGCTCAAGGAAAAGAATGGAGATGTCATCGAGCTGAAATATCCCCTCAACTGTGCTGATCCCACCTCAGAAAGGTCAGAGAAATGGTGGGACCTCCATGTCCTTGTGCTGCTTAATAAATGCTGTGTTAATCCCTCCTCTGGGAAAAGGGTGGCCACGACTTTGGATTTGTTTCAGGGAGGTTTCTTGCAAAGTAGATGAATAAATGTGGTTAAAGGTGAAGCAATCCAGGCCTCAGAACCTGTTCCCTTCAGGATTCTTTCTTGGGTGGGATGGGACTGAAATAGAGGGCAAAATTCCCTTTATTTTCCTTTATTTCCCTTTATTCTCACTGGGAGAATGTTTAATCTGAGAAGTTCTGATGTTGTTGCTGCTGCAAGGAATTCCCAGGGATATTTCTGGGCATAACTTTTTGTGCTTTTCCTAGCAGTGGGTAGAAAGTGAGGGCTGCACAAATCCTCAGATTCCTCAAACTCCTGTTTTGAGGAGTGGGGTTAATAAGGAGAATTTGGGATTTGAGGAGATATCAGGTCAGAATCTGATATCTGACCTGATATCTGATATCTGCTGGTTTTAGCAGATACCTGTTTATTCCTTGAAGTGAAAAAATGAGGAAAAATAATCAAACAAGTTCTCTTAATGCCTTAACAGAGGTGGGGAGGATTGTTGTTTTTTTGGCCTATTTCCTGAATAATTGGGGTTGCTGGGATTACCCTCTCCAGTTCCTAATGGGATAGAAGGGTGGGGTCTCAAAAGTATGAGGTTTCCACAAGTTTATCAGGGAAATTTCATGAAGGAAATAAAAGAATGAATGCCTTGACTGAGGGGAAGATTGGAGTGTAACCTGGTGTTTATTTGGATTGTTGTGAAGGATCCAAATCAAAGCTTCACTGGAAACTTGTAGGAAACTCCATGGAAGTGCTTTGAAGTGTTTCCGTCCTCACTGACGTGCACCTGGACACTTCCAAAGCTTATTTTATTTATTATTTTTACCAACCGAGGCTTTCCCTAGACCCGGCTGCTGCTGAGTGAACAGAAGGATTCAATTCCATAATAAACACGTGGAACAAACGGATTCAGCTGGAAAGCTAAGCAGGGTGTCTCACCTCTTCGTTTCCAGGTGGTTTCACGGGCATCTCTCAGGGAGAGAAGCTGAGAAACTCCTGACAGAGAAAGGAAAGCATGGCAGCTTCCTGGTGAGGGAGAGCCAGAGCCACCCTGGGGACTTTGTCCTTTCTGTGAGGACGGGGGATGACAAAGGAGAGAGCAGCGACGGCAAATCCAAAGTGACACACGTCATGATCCACTGCCAGGTAGGAACAGCAGCGACTCCACGGGCTCTGGATCCTCTCCCCTTTTCCCCTTTTGCTGCAGGTCATCCCTTTGATCAAAATGTCTCCTTTGATGGCATCAAAATTCCAATATTTTTTGGCTGGCTGGCTCCTGTCAGGGCCTTCTGGCTCAAATCACACTTTGCTGTGTTCAGGGAGCCTTTGCAGTCTCCTGGATGGGTTTGATCCAAATAGGAGTGATTGGATAAATGGAGATTTATCCACAGATGTCTCTGTGCTGTCAGTTCAGGCAGTTACACCTGATGGATGATCAACAGTCTGTGAAAATGAGTGTTCACTCCAAGGAATGCCCTGAAATCTAAATCTTCTGTTTAATATTTCTTCACTGAAATATTACTAAATTACAGTTTTCATATTTAATCTGTCTCCATGGGCTGCTATTTAAAAAATAATCATAGATTTTTAAAAAAACATGGGTTTTTCTTATTCTCTTTTACTTCTGTTGTGCCCGAAGGCAGTGTAATAACCGAATTGTATAAAAACACCTAAAATGCAGTAACAGAAGTAGTTTGGAGGTAGAAATTACCCACTAGAACTGTAAATGCTGAATTACCAGAATATGTTTATTTTTTCAAGAAAATCCCTCTGACTTGCAGTTAGCATCTCTGCCTTTGAGGAAAATAATTTGGCATTTGCTTCCTTAAAATAGAGATGGTGCCAGGCAGTGCCAGCCTTTCAGGACCCAATCATACACTTAATTTTGGAAATCAATTCAAATCCCTAATTCTTGGATTCTCATCCTGTAGCTCCAGAGCTGCCTGAGCCCTGGTTCAGAGGGAATCAGTTCTCTAAAAAAAGCAGATAAACCGATTTTCAAGGAGGTGGCAAAAAAAGGAAATGTCCTGCAGCGTGTCTGTTTCTGTTTATTAAAGTTCTATCCTTTAGTAGAAGGATTTCAGTAGAGCCTTCCACACATAATTTTGGAGGTTATTTCTGATGCAAGGCACAGCCTAGAGGTGCTGTGGCTGTGGTGGTGGGAAATGCATTTATTTGGACAAATATATGCAAATATTTATTTATTTGTCTTTTCAGGATCTCAAATACGACGTTGGTGGAGGGGAGAAGTTTGACTCTCTGACAGATCTGGTGGAGCATTACAAGAAGAACCCCATGGTGGAGACTTTGGGCACTGTGTTGCAGCTCAAGCAGGTGAGGCGGACAGGCCACCCCTGAGCTTTGCCATCTGCAGGATGTGTTGTTGAAATGCAGCTTTTCCATATGTTCTGCAAGGCTTTATTCTGAGGGGAAAAAATGAGGAGTTGAACTTCATGAAATGGATGAAAAAGTCAATTTTTGTTAGGCTTGGGAAGGGATTGTCTTGTCTCTGATGTGCAGAATTTCCTGGTGTCATCGTGGTCTGTAAGAGTTGCAGGGCATGTCTGGAAATGAGACAATTTAATGCATTAAATAATTAAATGAATAATTAAATAAAAACTGTGACGCTTTAAAACCAACTGTTCACCATCCCCTTCCTCACTGCCCTTGGCTCGAATCCCAAAACACTGACATCTAAAAAAAATGCCTGGATCCTAAAATCCCATTAAAATATCCTCATTTTGAGGGATTTGTGTTAGAATTGTCTTTGCATGGCTGTTCTTGGCTGACCTGTGGTGTTTGTGTGTGCCCAGCCCCTGAACACCACCCGGATCAACGCTGCCGAGATCGAGAGCCGCGTCAGGGAGCTCAGCAAGCTGGCAGAGACCACGGATAAAGTCAAGCAGGGCTTCTGGGAAGAGTTTGAGGTGATTCCTGACATTCCAGGGAGTGTTTCCCGCAGCGTTTCCTGCAGTTTTTCCCTCCAGTGTTCACTCTCACACTGCCAAAGTTGGGTTCTGCTTTCCTGCTGTTTCCTCCTTTCCATCCCCTCACATCCATGGCTTTACTCCCATCTCCAGGGCTTTGCCAGCTCCACTCTCGTGGCTTGAGATATTTGCCTTTTTTTCCCTGATTCTCAGAGTGATTTTTGTCCAGGATATCCTCCTGGATGTCCTTCCCCATTTGTCCCACCAGGACAATCCTTCCCATTCCTTCTGCAGTTTGGGAAGTTGGGAGCCGTTTCTTTAGAGACACTTCCATTTCTCAGTCCATCCGTTGTCCTTGTGGCTTTTTGACGCTCGTTTTTGAGGATCTTAAAGCCGTTGGGATGTGGTAAAAAGCTCTGGGATAAAACAACATGGATTATATGCATTTCTTGGACTTCTGGAGGTTTAATTTTGGTTTGTTTTGGTGTTTCATTTCTCTCTGTCGGCAAAATTCCAATTTTTTTCCAGAAGGACAAGGAGAATGGCTTCAAACTAGAAGAGAAGTTTAGATGAGATATTGGGAAGAAATCCTTCCATAATCTGGAAGAAACTCTTCCCAGAGAAGCTGTGGGTGCCCAGTCCTTGGAAGTGTTAAAAGCCAGATTGGCTGGGGCTTGGAGCAGCCTGAGACAGTGGAATGATTTGGGTTGTGAGGGACCTTAAATCCCATTGTACCCCACCCCTGCCATGGCCAGGGACACCTGTCCCTATCCCAGGTGGCTCCAAGCCCCATCCAGCCTGGTCTGGAGCACTCCAGGCTGGGTAATGGACTGGTTTGTACCTCACACACACAAAACCACGAGTGGAGTCTGGAATTCCACCAGCAGATGGCAACAGGAAACTGGGAAGTGCTCAGGGAGCTCCAGAGAGGCTGCTGTGAGAAACTTCTGAATAGTGATGGATTTGCAAAGTGACCATGCTTGGAGAAACCCTCCTTGTTCAGAAATATCCATTGGCTGAATGTGCAGTGTGCTCCGATTGTTGCCAGGAGAGGGAAAATTAATCCATGGAAAGGGAAGGAATTAGCACAGAGGTATGTGAGGGTCAGATGGTGAGGTGATGGCACTGGGAAATGATAAAATGAGGATTGAGATTTCTCCTTTCTCCTTCCAGAGAGAGGGGACAGCCCTTGATGCAGGGCTGCTGGATGGTCAGAACGGCCAGAATTCCATCTGGAGAGGGAAGGAAGTCAGCAGAGGTTGTGTGTGTGTGGGAAGGGATTGTTGGTTTGGCAAAACACAACTGAGCTATTAATTCACAGTTCTTTCCTGACCTCTGCTTCACGTTGAAAAAATTTTTCTTGGAGTGGATTTCTCAGTCCAAGGAAAAGTCTAGCAGGAAAAGCAAATAAATGAGGAATTTTTCCTGTGGGACATTGCACTTCTTTTTCCCCTTTGCTGCTGTCACTGAGCTCAGCACTAACCCTTGTTTTTTTGGGATTGAAGCCCTCTCCTGGCAGTTTCAGTGCCCTGTTTTCCCTGTTTTCCATTCCCTCAGGGAAGCTCCAGCTGTCCCCCATGGTGGCAGGAGGGGGGAGCACACTCCAGGCTGCCCATGGATCCCTGTCTGTGCTGCTCAGCCCAGATGGTGAATTTAAATCACTTGTCTCCAGGCAGGAATGCTTGCTCTTGTCCCAGGAAGCACCAGAACAGGGATGTTCACAGCCCTTGTAGTGTTTTTCCTTCTGAAAAGTGGTTATTTCTGAGCTTAGTGCTGGGGTGTTGTGGTGAGGTGGAGGAGAATATTCAGATTTATGGCTCTGAATGGGCTTGTTGGGATCACTGCTGCTCGTGGATCTCTCCTCAGGGATGCTCCAAGCAATGAGAATTAACTCTAGGAAGGAAGATGTGGTTTCCAACACACATTTAATTGCTCCAATTCTTTAACTTGCTGGGAAAGTTTGGCTCTCAGACCTTTTGCCTGGAATTCCACAGGCTGGAATTTGGGAGCTGTTTCCTGCCCTTTTGTCACAAGCTTGAAAGCTTTTCATCTCTTCAATTTCTTTTGCTTTCGCTGCCTTTAGGATCAGCCCAATTATCCAAGGTCATCAAGTGAGGGAGTATCAGACTGAGACAGGAGTGAGCAAATGTGCCAGTTAAATAAAGAGTCTGGAGGGTGGGAATGATGAGGGGAGCGGCTCCCAAAACCCGAGTGTTCCTTTTAGTGGGACCAGGAACTGCTTTGGGGATGAAAACTTGGAGCAGAGCATTGGGATCCTGGTGCCTCCAGCTCCAGGGAGCTTTGGGAGTGGGGAGATTTGCCATGGAAGTTTGGAATTGCTGCTGTCCCTGGGACGTTGTGTCCCAGAAAATCCCCACTGCAGCTTGTTCCTGACTGGGGTAATTCATGGATAAATAAATTATGGATAGCCCACCACCTAATGCCCCTCTCCTGCCTTTTCTCTGGGATTGCTGTGAGCATGGGCCAGCCCATCCTGCTGTTCCTGAGCCCCCCTGTGTGTGCTCTCCCCTCAGACCTTGCAGCAGCAGGAATGCAAACTCCTCTACAGCCGCAAGGAAGGGCAGCGCCAGGAAAACAAGAACAAAAATAGATACAAAAACATTTTACCCTGTGAGTATCGACCCTTCCTTGCCGTTTAATGTTACTCTGGTTTGTTTTCCTCATTAGTACAGGGTTAATTAAGTGCCACTGGCCTTTGGCTTCTCTTTAATGATAATTTTCCCTCTTATCAGGATTATCCAGTGATTTCCAATTTGGGTTCACACATTTGCACTTTGTAGATATTTGTAATATTGGTTTTTATCTTCATTTAAAAGCCTCACATCCCTCAACTCAACAGGCTGGGATACTTAAATTTAAGAGGATTAATTTGGAGGCCAGAACTGGCACATGCAAATCCCAAGGCTTTGCCTTGACTTGGTGTTTGAGTGTTCCTGAATTCCCAGACATGGACATGTTTTGGTCCAGCTGGTCACAGCAACTTCTTTAAAGGAAACAGAACAGGCAATTTGGAATATTTTGATCACTTATTTACTAGGATTGATAATTAATTAATAGCTGCTATGTGCTCACAACTGTGGGATGCAAGTGCTTGACATGCATGTGTGTTTTTGCAGTTGATCACACCAGAGTTGTTCTCCACGATGGCGATCCCAATGAACCCGTTTCAGACTATATCAATGCTAATATTATTATGGTGAGTGGATTTGAGTGTATTCCCACCTCCTCTTCCCTAAATCCAAGGGAATCTTGTCACACACAATTTGTTGAATTCCTGGTTTGGATTTTTTTTTTCCCCACTCTAGCCTGAGTTTGAAACCAAGTGCAACAACTCAAAGCCAAAAAAAAGTTACATTGCTACCCAAGGCTGCCTGCAGAACACAGTGAATGATTTCTGGAGGATGGTGTTCCAGGAGAATTCCAGAGTTATTGTCATGACCACGAAAGAAGTGGAAAGAGGAAAGGTAAAACCAGACATTTGGGAAAGGCCCTGACATTTGAGCACAAGTAGGAGCTGATCTGACAGGCATGAATTGATTTATGACTGGAATCAGGCAGAGGATTCCTTGGAATTCTGGAAGGTGCTGAGTGTCCTTTTTTTATTGGTGTCTGTGGGAATTGGGGACGGATTCCTGTCACATCAAACCTCCCTTTCTTAAGGTTTGCCTGCTGAAATTTCACTGCTGTCTGTGAATCTCTGTATTTCAAACTTAAGGGAGATGTGGCCAAGCAGGAATTCTGGGTGCTTGAAGGGAAAAATTCCCTGCTCCTGCAGCAAAAGTGTTGGCATTTATTTTAGCTCATCAAGCCTGTATGAACCACCTTAAAAAGCAGAATTATGGAATTTTATTATTACAAGAGTGAACATAGAGATGTTGCTGCTTAGCTGGGAGCTGCCCTGGCAGGATTTAATGCTGTCAAGAGGAATTTTCCCTACAATGGTGTATCCCAAAAATCTCCACTTCCCTTTGGAGTACAGGAATCTTGTCCTGCTCCCTGGCCTCTGGCAAACCTGGGGATATTTTAATTTGTTTCTGGTTTCACATGATACAAGGCAGGAAGGAATAGGAATAGTTGAACATTGATATCCTGGCAGCAGCCACACACAGCTTCCTGGGGTTTGTAAGGATTTATCTTTGGAATTTGTTGCTTCTGATCTTTTTTTCTGTTTGATAAATACTGTCCCTTCTCTCCTTTTAAATTTCTCTGCTTCTTCCACACACTATTGTCCACGTTTTTACCTTTTTCCATATTCTCATTATCTGTTCCTGAATAGAAAACTGTTGCTTTTTTAGGGGAGCATCATTTGTGGGGAAAATCAAATTAAGAGCTGAAGTTTTTCTGTGGGTGACTGATGATTGCAGGGGGTCCTCACTCCCAGGAACTTTGTGTGTGTGGGCTGAAGACAAATAACAGAAAATTTTACAGGATTCTCTCCCTAATTAAAGTGTCAAAGCTTCAAACTGGTGCTGTTTATTGGAGCCATTGGACTTTGTCTTGTGTGTTTATTTTTTTTTAAGTCTTTGTAAAGTTTTGCCACTTCATCCCCCTGATAAAGGGACAGGATTTGTGTTTCCTTCCTTTGAATTCACTGACAGAGGAGAAGCTCCCCATTCCCAGTGCTAATCTTTGTTTTGGAAGAGGAGAAATAAATTACAGAGTTGATTTGAATACACCTTTCTTCCTTCAAGTTATTTATTATTTTTTTAAGAACCCCCTGAATGGCCTTTGCTCCTCTGCAATTTCTCCATTTTTTTTCCCCCAAAGTTTGCTCATCCCTTTTGCTGGAGAAAACACCTTAATTCATCAGTGCTGCATTGCTGCTTCTTTCTGTGCCCTTGATTGTTTTTGTGATGCCTATTTCACTTCTTAAAGAATTGCAAATTCCAGTCCTGGTATCAAATCAAAGCTTTTTTATCTCAGGCCAAGCTGTTTGCAGGAAGAGAGAACCTTTGCAGCAGAGCTGCCTCCATAGCCTGAGGAAGGGAGGAACTGTGGAACATCCCAGCCCTGCATCAACTCCTGGATGTGCTTTAAAGTGCAGAAGCAGCAAATCCTTAGAAATTAAAGGAGTTTTGGGGTTTTTGGAGGCAGTTCAGCAACCCTTCCAGCAGAGCAAAGCTTATTTTAAAACATCATGTTGCTGTTCAGAGCTCTGCATTGAAAACTGCAAAGTTATTTCTGCTGGCACCCCCCAGAAATCAGTGTATTTGCTTCAGTTTCAGAATATTTGCTTGTTTCTCCCCTTGTGACAGGGAAAGAAGGGCAAAAATAGCAGGAAAGCATCTTGTTGCCTACGTGGGCATGTGTTCAGCCATCTTCTCTGCCTTGGGCTGCCAGGAGGAGCTTCCCTGTGCTGTGTTTTTTCCTGAATATTCAGGATAACTGCAAATAGACCCTATTGCTCTGTAGGATTTGGTGTTTGCTGCTGCAGTAATTGCTGCTTGGATGCTGCATTCCCAGGAGTTGCTCTTTCCTGACCTGTCACAGGAGCCAAATCCAGGTGCTGATGGGTGAATCCATTCCTCAGTGGATGGAATTTATCCCTGGGCAGAGACAATCCTGATGGAGCAGCAGCACACCAAAAACTCTGCATTTCAGGACCTACAGACCCACAAACTGCTCCCTTTGCAGGAGTTTCCATCTTTGGTGGTGGAACCAGAGCTGGGTCAGCCCTTCCTGCTGCAAGCCATGGAAAAGCAAATATCCAAGTTTTATTTCCACTGGGAATGATTTGTACCTTTGACCTTTATTTCCTTTGCAGCCTGTAGGGTTTGGGCTGTGGGACTGAATTCTGGTGGAATTTTGAGATCTGTGACAGGGGGTGCAAAAAGCATGATTTTAATCCCCAGCTTTTGAAAATATCCAGGCACAAAATACCCCAAAAATGTGCTAAGAGGAGAGGTGACCTGTACCTGTCTGAAATTATCCAGTGGCTGTTATGGAGAGGAGAAACTCCCCATTAAAATATTCTTCACCTCATCAGCTGATTGTCCTCTGTGGGCTCTGAAACAAAAACAAAACCTTCAGGGTTGAATTAATCACTTTGCAAAGCAACTTTTTCTTTTTTTTTTTTCCTGCCTGATTATTCCTTTTCTTTTTATTGGTTTTTTTTTTTTTTTTCCTTTATAATTTGAAATCTTGCAGAGTAAGTGTGTGAAGTACTGGCCGGATGAATATTCCCTGAAGGAGTACGGGGTGATGCGTGTCCGGAACGTGAAGGAGAGTGCAGCCCACGACTACACCCTGAGGGAGCTGAAACTTTCCAAAGTTGGCCAGGTGAGAACAAAAACAGCTCTGTCCTTTCAGCCCAGCTTGTGCATCACCAAAGGAAAAAATGTCAGGATTAGCCCATTTCCCTGGAATCAATAAAAGCACTCGGAGGTGAATAAATGGAGCCCTGCCTTTCTTTGAAGCTCCACGTTCAGTTCCATCCATCTTTCTCTCTTTGCCCTTGGGATAATTGAAGATTCTCCTACCTAAGCAGCTTTTGGCAGGAGAGGAAACTGCTGCAGAGCTTGCAGGGAATCAGGGAGGAGGGAAAATGCTTTTAACTGAGGGCACTTCAATCCAGCCTGGCACTTGTTCCCTCATGGAAGTGGTGGCACTGAAAGGAAAAGTTGTGTGTGGAAAATTCACTTAAGGGAAGGGATAAAAAGGGTGAGAAAACAGTGTGGAAATGGCAATTCCTGTTAAGGAACAGTTTGGATCAGGGAGGATCAGGGGAATTGGGGACGGATTCCTGTCACATCAAGCCTCCCTTTCTTAAGGTTTGCCTGCTGAAATTTCAGCTGCTGTCTGTGAATCTCTGTATTTCAAACTTACGGGAGATGTGGCCAAGCAGGAATTCTGGGTGCTTGAAGGGAAAAATTCCCTGCTCCTGCAGCAAAAGTCTTGCCATTTGTTTTAGCTCATCAAGACCTCCCTAAATAAAACAGAGTTATGGGATTTTATTATCAGAAAACTGAACATAGAGATGTTGCTGCTTAGCTGGCAGGATTTAATGCTGTCAAGAGGAATTTTCCCTACAATGGTGTATCCCAAAAAAACTGGGGAGTACAGGAATCTTGTCCTGCTCCCTGACCTCTGGGCTATTTAATTTGAGGGATTTAATGACTGATGTGCCAGGCCAGGCCTTGTTCCCTCCTTTGGGATTTGCGGAGCTGCGCTGGGGCCGGATTTGGGGGGCTCAGCTGTGCCCCACGAGCAGCCAGCCGTGTTTGGAGCAGCAGGTGTGTGTCCCTGTGCCGCAGGGCAACACGGAGAGGACGGTGTGGCAGTACCACTTCCGCACCTGGCCCGACCACGGCGTCCCCAGCGACCCCGGCGGCGTCCTGGACTTCCTGGAGGAGGTGCACCACAAGCAGGAGAGCATCCCCGATGCAGGACCTGTCGTGGTGCACTGCAGGTGAGGCTCCTGCCGCTCCTCCTTTTGGCCCAGGGAGCTGAGAGCGTTAAAAAGAGCAGCTTTCCCTGGGAATTGCTCAGAATTCCCTGGTTTCTGTCTGTGCAGTGTCACATTCTGGGTGGGTGGCATGAGGTCCCCTTGGGAAGGGATTTCAGGCTCTGAACCTTTGGATAAATGAAAATTTCTGCTGTTGGATGAGAAGATGGGACCAGTCTTGGCTGGGGCATTTCAAATGCAGGATCATGGGAATTCTGGCATCTCATCCCACCTGTGAAAGCTCTGTCCATTTTGGGTGTTCTCACCTTGTAAATGATACCATTTTTAGGCAGAGAAATGTTAGATCTGACCTTGGTTTTTTTTCTGATTTATAAACACTGAGGGACAGAAGTGCTGATTTCTGTGCCTTCCCTGGGGTCTCTGGTTTGACTCTGGCTAGAATTTGAAAGCCCCTGGCTATAATTTGCAAACCTCCTGTCTCCTAATGCCAGAATTCCTTTACCTGAGGTTTTGCTGCGCATTCAGAAAGATCAAAACAATAAAATTCCATTTTTTTTTCTCCTTCTTCCAGTGCTGGGATTGGTCGAACAGGAACTTTCATTGTCATTGACATCCTCATTGACATCATCCGAGAGAAAGGTACCTTTAACCCTTTGATTGCCCTGCCTTTAACCCTTTGGTTTCCCTGCCCGCTCCCGGATCCACCCCAGCAACGCCGATGGAGGGTTCAGGTGAGCTCCACCCTCACCTTGGTTCTTTTCCCTGCTCTCCCCAACGCCGTGGATGTGCCCAGGGGTGGACTGTGACATCGATGTCCCCAAGACCATCCAGATGGTGAGGTCCCAGCGCTCAGGGATGGTGCAGACAGAGGCCCAGTACAGGTTCATTTACATGGCAGTGCAGCACTACATCGAGACCCTCCAGCGCAGGATCGAGGAGGAGCAGGTGGGTCCCTCCCAAAGGATCCCAGCAGGGAGCAGCAGTGCTGGGAATTGTGTTCTGGGAAGGCTGAAGGTGTGAATTGCCTCCTGTATTTTAGTTCGTTGTGCTTAAGAAATAATTAAATTGGTAGGTGGGATCCTCTCCTTAAGATATCAAGTGGAATCCTCTCCTTAAATTTGGTGGAATCCTCTCCTTTCATTATCAGATGGGATCCTCTCCTTAAATTATTAAGTGGAATCCTCTCCTTAAATTATCAGGTGAAATCTTCTTAAAACATTGTGTGGAATCCTCTCCTTAAATTATCAGGTGGAATCTTCTCCTTAAATTATCAGGTGGAATCCTCTCCTTAAATTTGGTGGTATCCTCTCCTTACATTACTGGGTAGATTCCTCTCCTTGAATTATTAAATGGAATCCTCTCCTTAAGTTATCAGGTAAAATCATCTTAAAACATTGTGTGGAATCCTCTCCCTAAATTGTCAAGTGGAATCCTCTCCTTAAATTACCAGGTGAAATCTTAAAGCATGATGCAGAATCCACTCCTAAAATTGTCAAGTGGAATCCTCTCCTTAAATTATCAGGTGAAGTCTTCTTAAAACATGGTGTGGAATCCTCTCCTTAAATTAACTGGAATCCTCTCCTTAATTTAATTGGAATCCTCTCCTTAAATTATCAGGTGAAATCTTAAAACATTGTGTGGAATCCTGTCCCTAAATTATCAAGTGGATTCATCTCCTTAAATTAAGTGGAATCCTCTCCTTAAATCAATTGGAATCCATTCCCTAAATTATTAGGTGGAATCCTCTCCTTAAATTATCAGTTGGAATCCACTCCTTAAATTACCAGGTGGAATCCTCTCCTTACATTACTGAGTGCAATCCTGTCCTTAAATTACTGAGTGGAATTTTCTCTTTAAAATATGAGGTAGAATTCTCTCCTTAATTTAAGTGGAATTCTCTCCTACTCTCCCTGTCCCCGTATCTCAAATTTCCTTCCTGTTATCAAATTTCCTGTGGAGGAAGAATAAAAGATAAGGGTCTGTTAATTAAAGCAGAACCTCGTGCTCTTTGTGTTTTAAAGAGATTTCAGAGCTTGTTCCCTGCATTCCTCAAAGGGGAAAATCAAATGCTGATCACTCCAATTCCAGTTTTGGGAGTTTATTGGTAGGAAATCAGTTTATTGGAGTGGAAAATGAAAGGGTGGGTGTGGTGGTCCAACAAAAAGCACTGCCAGGAGTGTGGTGGGAGCAGAAATGTTTGGGAATAAGTGGTGAGAGGCACAGAGAGCTTCCCCTGCCCCTTCCTGCTCAGGGGATTCCTTGCACTGCAGTTTGGGGGGTTTTACAGCAGTTTCCTGGTTTTGTGATAAAGAGCTGATGCTTTCTCCTTGTCCCTGCTGCTCCCTGCCCTGACCTCCGAGCAGCTGGGGTTTGTACCTTTTGCTTTCTGTGCTAATTAGCCCAGATTTTTACTCTTTTCAGTATCTTTTTTCCTGCTGGGGACTTTGCAACACTTACTGGGTTAGTTCCTCTTTATCAGCTGGTTCCTGCAAAATGTCCTTGTGGTCCATCCCACAAATCCTGCATTCCTTGTGTCCAATCCATCCATCCATCCCATAAATCCTGCATTCCTTGTGTCCAATCCATCCATCCCATAAATCCTGCATTCCTTGTGTCCAATCCATCCATCCATCCCATAAATCCTGCATTCCATGTGTCCAATCCATGCATCCCACAAATCCTGCATTCCTTGTGTCCAATCCATCCATCCCACAAATCCTGCATTCCTTGTGTCCAATCCATCCATCCCACAAATCCTGCATTCCTTGTGTCCAATCCATCCATCCCACAAATCCTGCATTCCTTGTGTCCAATCCATCCATCCCACAAATCCTGCATTCCTTGTGTCCAATCCATCCATCCCATCCCACAAATCCTGCATTCCATGTGTCCAATCCATCCATCCCACAAATCCTGCATTCCTTGTGTCCAATCCATCCATCCCACAAATCCTGCATTCCTTGTGTCCAATCCATCCATCCCATCCCACAAATCCTGCATTCCATCCATCCATCCATCCATCCATCCATCCATCCATCCATCCATCCATCCATCCCATGAATCCTGCATTCCATGTGTCCAATCCATCCATCCCACAAATCCTGCATTCCTTGTGTCCAGTCCATCCATCCCACAGATCCTGCCTTCCATGTGTCCACCAATCCATCCATCCATCCATCCATCCCACAAATCCCGCATTCCCTGTGTCCACCAATCCATCTTTGTCTCCCAGACTTTGTTCTCGATGAAGCAAACCCAGGTTTGCTCAACAAATCTTTTCCCGAGCTGTGTTCCCACAAACTGCTCGGGACAGCTTTGTCATAAATCCTGGCCAGGAGGGGTTTGAGAATCAGCAGAATGAGCTGAGGGAGTTTCAGGAGTCCATCCTGGAAAAGCCTCAATCCCAGGAATGTTCTTAATGGGAATTCAGGAGCCAGAACTCCCCGGAGGCTCCGCCAGCCTCTGCTGTGAGATCGGGTCACCCCTCAGCACTTGTTGGCAGCATTAAAAAACCCCAAATAAACCCACAAACCCCTCCCCAGCCCCCAAATTCTCTGCAAAACTTCAGTTTCCACCGTGCAGGTTTCAGTGTTTGCAGGCCTTGTGGATGCCTGGGAAGAGGAAAAATCCATCTCCCGTTTCTTTCCCAGCGTGGTTCCCTGGCAGGATCTGGAGCTGGGTGCCAGCACAATTGGCTGCAGCCTGGAGCATATGTGCACCATCCAAATAACAGCTTGGCTGCTTTTTATATCAAACCTAATGGGCTCAGATATTATTTTATTAGAGCTCCTGCAAACAATGGTGTTGCTCTGTTGGCCCCAGCTCCGAGCTGGAAATGAGGTCAGTGGGAAGCCCACTGGCTGCTCAAGAATGAAATGGGGATTTTTCTGCCAAGGAGATGAGGGTTGAGTACATTCAGAGGGTTGGTGTGTCCTGCTGGAGATGGTGGGATGGGGGGAAATGGGGATTTATCAGGTTTAGGTGTGCTCAGTGATGTGTTCACTGCAGGATGAGCTCTCTCCTCACAGATAAACCTAAAAACACCCATGGGTATCTCCTCGTGGAATTGCTGCCCTTTCTCAATGATTGGTTGCTGGGATTAACCCCAAACCTGGCTTTTTGTTGTGTGTTTTGCTTCACAGAAGAGCAAGAGGAAAGGTCACGAGTACACAAACATTAAATATTCCTTATCGGACCAGACGGGCGGGGATCAGAGCCCTCTCCCCCCCTGCACCCCAACCCCGACGTGTCCAGAGTAAGTCCAGTCCTGCCCTCAGTTTTTGAGCTGTTTTCTCTCCTCTTCAGAGACCTCAAACGAGGCTGAGTTACCCCAGAACCTGCCCTGTTGTGCTGGGCTTGCCTCTGAAATA
This sequence comes from Zonotrichia albicollis, assembly GCF_047830755.1. Lineage (NCBI taxonomy): Eukaryota > Metazoa > Chordata > Aves > Passeriformes > Passerellidae > Zonotrichia > Zonotrichia albicollis. The sequence goes on from NC_133836.1 coordinate 3,768,545, forward strand.
AATCAAGTGAAATTAATTGTCTCTGAATTATGGGGTGTGTATTATAGGACATTTCTTTTTGTGTATTATAAGATTTTTTTTTTTTTTTTTTTGGTGGGACTCTAAATCCTGATTTCATTTCAGAATGAGAGAAGATAGTGCTAGAGTATATGAAAACGTGGGGCTGATGCAGCAGCAGAAGAGTTTCAGATGAGAGGATGTTCAGAGCCTTCCCAGCCAAGGCAGGTGTGTATGGCCAGAGGAGGGGCTGTGCCCGGCCTGCCTTGGGAGAAAATGCCCCCAAAAATGCCCCCAAAAATGCCCAGAATGCTTGGAATTGATCCCCACAGGGTGCCTGAGTTCCAAAAGCTAATTTAAATTCAATTTTCATGACCTTTATGCACAATCTCACCTTTCACTGCCAAAGCACCCGCACGGTTTCTCAGCCAGGCTCGAGACTTTGGGTTGAGTTTAAACTTTATTTAGAGCATTTCTGTACAATGCCTGAATAAGAAACAACTGCTGGGTTTTTTCCTCAATAATTCTTCATTTTTTTTTTCCTTCCCCAGACATGAAAATGGTTTTTAAAAAGGTCAAGAAAGAGATGGAAGAAGCTTCACGTGAGCAGTGAACTCTGAGGGCTTGGTACCTTTTTATTTACGGTTTTAATCCTTCAGTAGGCAAAACTTCAGAGCATCTAAAGATTGTTTTTATCTCTTCTCTCCAATTTCCAATTGCTCATTTTCCAAATAAAAGGAAATCCTTTCTACAAGGTAGACAATTACTTTGTAGAGTCAGTTTTGAATCCTGCAAACTGTTGGACTGTCATCCATTTGTTTTTTTTAAATAGTATTTTGGTTTCACAGTATGGCTGTTAGTGGGGTTTTGGTTTTTTTTTTTTTCCTTATTTGAGCAGTTGTGGGGTTTTTGGGGGGCACTGGGTGGGGGGTGGGTGGTGGGAGAGCAATGCCATGGATAAATCCATGCCATGAAATGTAAAATACTGATGGGAACAATGTGGATTGTTGGAAAACAGTGGATCACCAGCGTGGATAGAACCAAGTGCATGATCAAATTAGTCCTGATACATTTCAAACTCAGACTGAGCTTCCTGGGGTGAGCAGTTCTTGAGATGAAGGTGCTTTTTTTTGTGATAATTGGTGGCTTTGATTCCGATTTTGGTGGCTTTGATTCCAATTTTGCTGTGTGGCTGGATGGGCTATTTTGGAGGAATTTATGCAAAGTTGTTTTTTACATCAAACAAAGTTTCTTTTCCGTGATCTGTGCCCAGAATAGGAATTCCTTGTGTCCTTCAGGAGACTCAGTGACCTGGGAGTGCTTTGTGAGGAGGCTCTGTGGTGACTTTGTGCTCAATTAAATGAGACTGAATTAAATGAGAATTCAGGTGTTAATTACGAATTGCAGGATGTTAAACCCAGTGAAACCAGTAACTGAAGTGGAAGCTGTGCAGGAGCCTCCTGGATTATTTTTTTTTTAGGGAAGGAGGGAAGGATCCCAGGATTCCTGGTGGGACAGGAGCAGCAAGGCCACACTGGGGGCGCTGTCCCACCCCAAGTGCCTTTGGGAGCTGCCTGGACCTTCCTGTCCCAGTGCATGGAAAAGCACTGGCAGGGAGACAGAGCCTCTTGCAGAGACTCCCCAAGGAAGAGCTGGTGAGCTTCCATGTGATTCCTTCCCCTGGCTCTGCCCTGGACCAGCAGCTCCCCTTGGAGCTGTGCATGGCAGGAGTTGGAGCCTGGGGTCTCCCCAGCACCTTGTCCCTGATTTTGGGGACATTCAGGGACATTGAGGAGTGATTCCCATCCCCACACGGGATGCCTGACCTTCCTGTGTGGCTGGAATGGGGTTGTTGGCCTTGCTTTGCTGGTGGAATCCTGCTGGAGCCTGGAATGTAATTAATTAATTAATTAAAGCAGCTTTGGGAGAGGTGGAGGTGCCATCACCTGCTCCTGAGTGCTTTGCAAACCCCGATATTTGAGCAGTTTGTTTGGCCTGAGTGAAGGTGCTTCATTAATATTAAGCAGAATTTTGTCCCTTGGCCTCTTGTCCTTTTTGGGGGCTTTGGGACTTGATTTTTTTGGAACTCCTGTCACCAGCACACCATAAATGTGTTTGACTGGCACAGCCTTATGCTCTAGCCCTGAATCCTTGTGCCCTTCCTAGGTGGGAATCGAAGATGAAAGAGAGAAATGTGGTGATTTGGTGGAGAAATTCCTGTTCTCCATCCCCTGCCAGCCTCTCCCTGTTCCCAGCTGAGCAGGGATCGCTTGGAAGTGTTGACATTTGCACGGAGTAATTAAATATTTGCCTCAAACTCTGTGCAGAGTCAAATTGTGCACTTGAGAGGCTGGAGCAGGGTGAGGGACACACCCGGGCGGGGTTTGGAGCTGCTCTGCTCCACGCTGGAGGGGAAAAGCCAGGAGAAAGGAGGGAAGGATCCTGAGGGAATCTCAACTCTGTGCACTCAGTTCATGAGAAGTGTCTTAAAAAGCTGGACCCGTGCAGGCAGCAATCGGCACAGCGTGGCCTCGTTCAGAGCCTGTTTTATTTGGAATTGTTCTCCTCGGGAGCAGGGAGCTCTTGTGCAGAACGTGTGGGGGAATGTCAGTGAGGGGCGAGCAGGATCTGTGACCAAAGGGATGAATTCTCCTTTCTGAGCCTGGTTTGGCTCCTGGTGGGCGCCAAAGGGGAGCCCCTGCACCCTAAAATCTGTGCCCAGAGACAGGGAGGGTTCTGAAAGCGTCTCCTGCATGAATCCCAGCATTAATTCTCCCAGATAACTTTGGGGTTCTGGCAGGTGAACAGCAAAGAGAAACATCCTTTGGTTCAGGGGAGATCAGTGATGGGATTCAGGGATTCCCAGGTTTAGGGAATTCAGTGGGAAGCTGTGCTGGCTGAGCTTGTTCTGGAGCAGGGCTGGAAAAGGGATCCCAGGGGAAATTTCCCCCAGCTCCCAAGGCACAATGATTGATGCCAGTGTGAATTTGCTGCAGACGTCATTTACTGAATGTTTTAGAGAAATACACTTTAATTTCAGCTAACTCCTGTTAGGCCTGGTTGGTTCTATTAATCCTGACCAAACTTTCCTTTTTTCCTCCTAAAAGATGTGTTTGAGACCTGATTAACCAGGACACAGCTAACAAAGGTATCCAACCTGTTCCCTTTTTTTTTTGTTGTTGTAGGGCTGAGGAAATTTGCAGCTGGGACTAAGATGTGTTGTCAGGCTTAGATTTTCTACCCATAACTCCATTATTTCAAATTAATTGTTCATTTCTCCCTTTTCAATAGTGAAAGGTAATGAATAATTTCAAGCCTGTTTATTTATGACATTACTGTGATTTTTTTTTTATTGCAGTACTAAAGACTAATGAAAAAGGATCTTATTAGGTGGAATAGGCCTTGCATTTATTTTTTTTTCCTGCAATGTATGAAGTATTGTACCAGAGTATTAAATGAAATGTAATATTTTATTGCAAAATTTCTATCCTTTAGAAGGAATACATTTAGGATGTCATCAATTTGATGTGAATCATGTAAATGTTGAGAAATGAGCTGTTTATTCTACATCTGGTGTTTCAAAAAGATTTCACCTCTTGCCTTTTGCCCACAGTCTGTAGCCCATTTACAGTTGTCAAAATGTGACATTAAATAATAGTTCCTGTATAGAAATAGTGGTGGTTGTCCATTGTTTTCTGGGCTGGTATTTATGGGGTTTAATTCAGTTGCAGTGGGTTTGTTTTGTTTTTTTTTTTAATTGCTGCCAAGCTGTGTTATCAGAAATAAACCATATCTGTAACAAGCAGAAATTCCATTAAAAAAAAAAGGGAAAAAAAAAAGAAATTCAAAATAGAAAAAAATAAAAAAAGAAATAAAAATCATTTTCTTACCATGATTTGTCAGTCCCTGTGTTCTCCAGCTGCAGGCACCAAGGATGGCATATTGAGAAGAAGAAATTTTTCCCAATTTCTTGGGAATTCTTTCCCAATTTCTTGAGTGGGTGGAGAGGGACTGGGATAGAATTCTCAGAGAAGCTGTGGCTGCCCCATCCCTGGAAGAGCCCAAGGCCAGGTGGGACAGGAACACCCTGGGATGGTGGCAGGGGATGGAGCTGGATGATCCTTAAGCTCCTTTCCAGCCCAAACCATTCCAGCATTCTGTGATTCCTGCTCAAAGCTGGATGGGGCTTGGCCTCTCCTCTTGCTCTTTGTGTGGGATCAGTTGGAATTGGGAAGTGGCGGAAGGAAGGAAGGAAGTGGCGGAAGGAAGGAAGGAAGGAAGTGGCGGAAGGAAGGAAGTGGCGGAAGGAAGGAAGGAAGTGGCAGAAGGAAGGAAGTGGCGGAAGGAAGTGGCGGAAGGAAGGAAGGAAGGAAGGAAGGAAGGAAGGCAAGAAAATCCTGTTCTTTTCTCTCCACATCCCACTCATCACAGCCAGCTCTCCTGCGTGAGGGAGAGGAGATTTTGCTCCCGCTCCTGCTGCTCCTTCCTTCCATCTTCATCTCTTGCTCTGTTTGTTTTTGGGGCTCTGCTGTTTCCGAGGTGTTTTTATCCCAGGAGGGCTCTGTGCTTGCAGCAGGAGCTGGATTCTGTCCCAGGCTCCTCTGCCAGCTGCTCCTGCCACATTTCCAAAGCTCTCAGCATCCCTGATCCCTCACACTTGGAGCCACACACTTCCCAAAGTGTCACCTCCCCAGGGACAGAGCAGAGGAGTGAACGCTGCCCTGAGGTTTTCCACATCTTACCTCCATCAATACTGGTTTGTCTGGTTTTCACTTCTCAAACCCATTGGGAATGCTCCCACTTGGGATGTCCTTGCTGTTGTTGATCCCAGAAATCAGCCTGCACGAAGGGGTTTGAATTCCAGGGAGATCCCACCGAGTGCTGCCTCTCCCTCGATCCTGCTTTAACAACAGACCTGAAACTTTCCAGGGAATAAATCAGCTCAGCCTGAGCAGTGCTGGTTGAACAGCAGCAGAATCTGGAGTAAAACAAGCTTTAATCTCATGGCAGAGGCCCATCCCAGGGATAATCCGGGGAAATGGCAGGAAGGAGGCAGAGCCCTGGAATCCAAACGGGGCCGGGAGCTCTGTGGAGCAGCAGCTGGCTCTGAGGCGATTATCCCACAGGGGAGGGTGGATTGATTTGTTTTTATGAACACATCCAGCAGTTTGCATCCATCTCTGGGAGTTTCTATAATCCCTGCCGGGGCTGGGGAGGGAGGGAGGGAAAAAGGGAAGGAGGGGAGGGAGGGACTGTTCCAATCTGAGAACTTTGACGAAGATTGAAAGTGATGCTGCTGGGGTAACACTTGGTGTCTCCTGGCTTTGACTCCTGCTTTGTGGTGACACTTCCAGCCCTCCCTGCTTTGAGGTGACATTTCCAGCCCCTCCTGCAGCTCCCAGCTCTCTGTGTCTCCCACGTAGGTGAGTACAAACCCATTTATTCTCCCGGCGTCCTCGGTGTTTGTACAAACTGAGGTGATCAGATACTGCTCAAGGACAAGTTTCTTATCTCCCTAAACCCTCAAAACTTTGGCTGGCTTTTTCTCCAGGATGAATTCCTGCTCGCTTTGGGGTGGGGGAGTTCTGAGTCATGCGGGAAAGGGGAAGGTGTCCTTCAATCCTCATCTTTGCTGTGACCCAAGGAATTCTTTTTCCAGCCCAACTCTCTTGGCAGAGCTGGTGCAAACCAGGCTCTGTTTGCAGGGTGGCAATTCCTGTTTCATGTCCCTGCCTTTGGAGCCTTCCCATGCTCACTTTTGCTCAGGATCACCCTGGAGCTCCCTCAGCTCTTGTGCCTCAACTCCCGGAAATCTCCCTTTGCCTTGAACATAGGCCTGAGGCTCAGCTGTGTCTCTATTTTTTCCCTCTTTGGTAAATCTTGGGCAGGATACCTTCAAAGGATCCTTAATATGCTGCTCTCTTCCCGTTTTCCCCACGGGGCCAGGCAGCAGAACAATCCCAAGATCAAAAGGTTTGATTTGAAAATCCCCAGCTCTCCCAAGGAATGCCTCAAGTGTAGGGAGGGCTGTGACATTTTTAGCACATCTCATCTTGACAGCTCCCTGCTTTTCCTGACTTTCTGCAGGTTTGCTCCTGATGGAGGAACAATCCTTGGATTTTTGGTGCTTTTCTCAGTCTCTTTATCTGTGTCATTGGGAATGGGAGGGGGAGGAACTCCCCCGTCTCTCTTGGGCTGGAAATCAGGCTGGGAAGTGCTGTGATTCCTTCTGCTCTTTTTCTTTAACGGTGTTATGTCTGAGCTGGAGTTCAGGATTGTTTTCCTGGCTGGAATTTTTAATTTGATGGCATATCCCATGGATATTTCCTGCTGTGGATGACAGCTGAGGGACACAAAGTGCTGCATAAAAACCAGGAGAGCGAAATACAGAATCCTTGTGCTTTTCCTTTCCCTTTTCCCTTTTCCCTTTTCCCTTTTCCCTTTTCCCTTTTCCCTTTTCCCTTTTCCCTTTTCCCTTTTCCCTTTTCCCTTTTCCCTTTTCCTTTCCCTTTTCCTTTTCCCCTTTTCCCCTTTTCCCCTTTTTCCCTTTTTCCCTTTTTCCCTTTTCCCCTTTTCCCCTTTTCCCTTGTTTTTTCCTTTCATTTTTCCCTTTTCCTTTCCTCACCTCTTTTCTCACAGTGTTCGTGCATTCAGGAATATTTCCATTTTCTCCTGGTATTTGTGCATTCAGGGATATTTCCATTTTCCCCCGGTGTTTGTGCATTCAGGGATATTTCCATTTTCCCCCGGTGTTTGTGCATTCAGGGATATTTCCATTTTCTCCCAGTGTTTGTGCAGAAGAGTGCGGGCTTTTCCAAACTCCTTGATCCCACTGTGCATTTGATGTTTTGTGTTTGTGGAGTGGCTCCTGGGGTGGGTGTGGGATGTGCTCCCATCCCTCAGGCTCCTGCCCATCACAAATTTGGGATCTTGCACCTCAATTCCCATCACTCAAGGCTGGAGCTGAGGGAAGGCAGCACTCGGAGCATCCCTGCTGGATCTCTGCCATTCCCAGTTGTGCTGCTGCCCCTGCTGAGGAGATTGGGCTAAACAATGCCTGGAACCAATCCCTGAGGATTCTCCCACGAGGATCTGCTGGAAGGGAACCTCATTGATCCCCAGCAGCTCATAACTGTCCAAATCAGCAGTGGCTGCAGGAATTCCTGCTCTCTTTGCTCCATTTCCCAGGCTGAGATCTACCAGGAATGTCAGGCTGGGGAGCTGTTCCTGGAATTCAGCGGAGTCCATCAAAGGGCCTTGAGTGGTGACTTTTCTTGAAGGGATGAAACTTCAGAGGGAATTCCAGGCTGGTTTGGCTTGGGAAGGGACCTCACAGCTCATCCTGTCCCAGTCCCTGCCACTTCCACCATCCCAGGGCACTCCAAGCCCCATCCAGCCTGGCCTTGGGCACTTCCAGGGATCCAGGGGCAGCCACAGCTTCTCTGGGCACCCTCACAGAGTGGGATATTCCCAATATCCCGTCTAAACCCTCTCTCTTTACCCCAATGAACACCCTAAGAACCTGAGTGAGACATCAGGTGCTGGGTTGATAAATCCACCCCCTGGAAGCTCCAATTTTGCAAGAAATGAGATTATTTTGGGCTATGTGGGCATCACCCACAGACTCCAGGGCAACTCCCAGCAGCATTTCCCAAACCATCCTCAATCCAGGATCCCATTCCCTTGCAGCCCAGCCTCTCTCATACACACCTTAGTGTTAATTATTTCTGCTTTAAATGTGCAAAAATTGCCGTGGGTTCCTGTTCTCCATCCCTGCGTGCTCTGCCTGCCTTCCCCATGGCTGGAATTGTGTTCTCCCAGCCTTTCCCTGGGATTTAGCAGCTCTGCACCCTCCCAGAGCTCCTCAGGCCGGGGCTGATCCGCGCTGGAGCTGTTTTATCTCTATTAATAGTGATTTCCTCACGGAGGATTTTTCTGCTTCCGTGCACTTAGGGAAGGCAAGGCAAGGCTGCTCTGAAATTCTCCCCGCCGATAAACGGTGCGGCAGCTCCAGGATAAACAGGCAGGATGGGGGAAAAAAAGGCGTTGCCATGGCAACGCAGGGATTTCGGCGATTGGTCTCCATGGCGATCGCTGCTAAATTCTGAGAGGTTTTAAAAACGCTTTTTTGTTGTTGTTGTTGGGTTTTTTGGGTTTGGTTTTTTTTTGGGGGGGGGGGAGCTCACGCGGGGGTGTGGCCGCGCACGTGCCGGCTCCCGCATCCCGCCGGGAATTCGGCAGGAGTGGGCACACACTGGGAGGGCGTTCGGGTATTTTAAGGCCCTTTGGATGCTGTGTCATGTGGGATCCTTCCCCGCTGAGGATCCGAGCCCTTGGAAAGGGTGGGAGAGCGTTTGGGATGTGGGAAGGACACCCAGGGCCGCCTCTGTGGGGTTATGGGTGGGAATAAATCCCATGGATTCCATTTTCTTCATGGTGGAAAAAGCCCCTTCTTTATTCACAGAACTCCTTTTTGTACAGTTTTGCAGACCTCCAATTGGTCAGGAGCTTTCTTGCTAATTAGTTTATTGGTTAATAACAAGTTGTTATCCTGTATTGATTGGTCGCTCAAACTCTCGGTGTGTACATGCAGGAAAAGTTGTTTGTGAGAGATAATTTTAATTTTTCTATCCAACAATGTAAAAAAGTTATATAACTGTTATTATATATTAAATAACAGTTTGTACAGGTGCAGGTTGGTTTTTTACCCAGGAATAGATTGTTATTGTTCATACCAAGATTGCTTTCACATGGGAACTTGCAAAGTGCCAGATTGACAAGGCCAGCCACTGGTTTAGGAGAGTGGGTTTGATTTTATGAAGAGTTTCTTTATGATTTTCTACCTCGCTGCAACACTTGTGGTGATGGGAGCTCCTCTGGATGGCCAAAAGTTTGGGGAATGGTGGTAAAATCAGGGGTGACCTTATCACTGTCTACAACTCCTGAAAGGTGATTTTGGTATGGTGGAGTTGGGCTCTTTCTCCAGGAACTGACAGAACCACAGCCTCAAGCTGCACCAAGGGAAATACAGGTTGGATATCAGGAAAAAGTTTTTTATGGAAAGAGTGATAAAGCTCTGGAATGGCTGCCCATTCCAGAGTCCCCATCCCTGGGTGTGTTTACCAAAGCCCGGATGTGGCACTGGGGGCCAGGGTTGAGCTGAGGTGTTGGGGCTGGGCTGGACTCGATGGTCTTGAAGGTCTCTTCCAACCCAGTGATTCTGTGATTGTGTGGATTCTGTGATTCCACCCTGGAGGCTGCGTGGGATCACTGATGAGACACCAGGGATGAATTCTGTGCCTGAACAAAGCCCAGTGAGCCTCGCTGGGCCTGTTAGTGCCGCCTGGGTGACAGCGCCGGTGTCACTGCGGGGACACCCGGGGCCGTGTCCCTGCCTGGGGTGACATCGAGTCCCTTTGTGTTCCAATGGAAACACATCCAATCCCTTCGTGTTCCTGATGGAATCCCGACCTTGGCTTTCCATTTCCTGCCCAAAGCACCTCAGCTGCTCCCAGTGACAGGATCCCAGGACAGTGACAGGATCCCAGGACAGTGACAGGATCCCAGGATGGATGGCTGAGCCCGGCTTGTGCCTGTGGCAGAACGCAGGAATCTCCATCCTTTCCCTGTCAGAGCTGCTTTTCCTTGGGAATCCTTCAGCTCTGGCAAGTCCTGGGTGTCCCTGGGGTTTGACAAACAGTGACAATAGAAACTGGGTGTCCCTGGGGGCTGACAAACCCAGCATGAGCTGCTGATCATTGTTGTATTTGCTAGGAATGCCCAACGAAGGCAGGAATGATGAATCCGACTCCATGTTCTCACAAGGCTAATTTACTATTCTATTCTATTCTATTCTATTCTATTCTATTCTATTCTATTCTATTCTATTCTATTCTATTCTATTCTATTCTATTCTATTCTATTCTATTCTATTCTGCTACACTAAGGATTACAGAAAGGATACTTACAGAAGGCTAAAAAGATAATAATGAAAACTTGTGACTCTTTCCAGAGTCCCAACACAGCTTGGCATGGATTGGCCAAAGAGTGAAAACACCACACCAGAATGCAATGGAACAATCACCTGTGGGTGAACAATCTCCAAACACATTCCACCTGAGCACGTCACAGAAGAAGCAAATTAAATAAGAATTGTTTCCCTTTTCTCTGAGGCTTTTCAGGAGAAGAATCCTGAGTGAAGGGATTTTTCCAGAGAATGTGAATTCCCAAACCCGCAGTGTGTTTGGGAAAGGAGCTCTGGATGAGCTGATCTGCACAATTCCCCTTCCCAGCTGTGACAAAGCCCTGCTGTCCGGGCTGTCACGGGGATAATTGCTTGGCAATATGAATCAGGAAAGTGGCTTTCCCCCTGGAATTTTCTCCTGACACTTGATTTAATTCCTGCTGACATCCCGTCCGTGGCAGCCTGGTCTGAGCAGGGACCAACAGGTTACTCCAGGAGTAAAGTGGTTGTCAGCAGAGCCTTTGCTCTCTGCAAAGGGAAAAATCCCTCTTGGAGGAGCTGGAAATTGGGAGGAAGCAGCTCAAACCTGTTGGTATGAGGGGAGGTGGCTCTGGGATCCGTGGGAAGGGATGGATGGGGATGGGACAGGAAGGAAAAGGGGTTGGGTGGTTTTGTATGGCTGTGCTTGGTGTGCCTGCGCTTTCCCATTCCCAAAAAAGGCCTGGAGCAGTCAGGGGGCTCTCTGCACCCTCCTGGCACCCTTGGGATGGTCCTGGAGGGATGTGCAGCCCAGAGAGGATGAGGATGAGGATGGGGTTAGGATCAGCTCCTCCCTATTGAAGTTCACCATATATTGAAGTTGGAGGGAGATGACCCACCCTGCATTGGTCAGCATCGACTCCGCTTTATTGATCAATCAATCACCTTTTATAACAGTGTTAATTCACTTCATGCATATTGCAAAATCTGAGCTCACAATAGGCCAGAGATAACATATCAACTCCACCTTATGTTTCCAATACCAAGATTTGGGTTCTCAAAATTATTCTTGCTTTCCCAAAACAGCCAAAGATAGAACATCCACTTGTTATGAGAAAGCTACCTGAGAACTCTGATGTGCAAGGCTCTCAAGGCCTTCATGCTTGTCACTTTTACCTGTAATTAAAAACAACCTGAGAACCTCTGCTGTTCACAGAAACAGGCTGTGAGAACCTGCTCCTTACAGCTGCTTTCTGAGCCATCTCTGAAAAAATCTCCAACACCTCCCCTGGATGAAACCCTGTGTGACAGCAGGGCCAGCACATCCAAGGGCTGGGAATGTGCCACAGTGCTGCCGGGACAGGGTTTGGGTTCCTGGCGTTTTAAGGAGCTTTGTGGGGGCTCTGGGAGGCAGGAGAACCCTTGGAGCCCCCCAGCCACTCCTGATGATTCTATTCTGGCATGTTGGGATTTCCAGCGACATTCCCAGCTGGTGCTGGGATCTGCTGCTCCAGAGGGTCCCAGGGTAATTAGTGCCAGTGTGGGATCCTATTAATTGCAGCCATTTTCATGTCAGGATTGACGGGATAATTGCTGGCATTTGGTGTAATGCTCTGATCACAGGAATTCAACCGCTCCGAGGGGATCACAGCTCATCCCTGCATCCTCCAGGACAGATCCTGCTGGGAGCCCTCCCCATGGCTGGGAATTCCCTGCAGAGCGTCCCCTGCACACACTGATCCAGCAAACCCCTGGGAAGCTCAGGGAAGCCCGGGCTGCGCTGCTTTGCCTTGGGAGCAGCGAAGCCGCCGGTGCTTTTGGGAAGGGCTGGGATCCGCGGGTCAGTGCAGCTGGATGAGTATTACAGCGACCTTAGACGGTCACTGTGGTGAGAGAAGGACGAGAATCTTGTTTCTTGATCAGAAGGCTTGATTTATTGATATAAGATATATAATACATTATAACTATACTAAAAAGAAAAAGAAGAGAAGTTGCAGAGAGCTGCTCAGCTAAGAATAGAATAGAAAGAATGAATAACAAAGTTCTGTGTGCAGGGAATCTGTCCCTGAGTTGCTCCTGTGATTGGCCTTTAATGGTACACATGGAAGATGAGCCAATCACAGGGACACCTGCTACATTTCACAGCAGCTGATAACAATTGTTTACATTCTTCTTCTGGGGCTCTGCTTCCCAGAAGATGGACAAATGTGAAAGAAAAGATTTCTATGAAAAAATGTCTGCGACAGATGAGCACCCCTGGGTGCCCTCCCGGGGCTGAGCCACCTCTGGAGGCTCCATCCAGCCTGGGCACAGCCTGGCTGAGTGTCCCTGAGCGCCAGGGCTGCCGTGATCCATCCTTGGTGCAGGCAGGACACGGATGGGCACAGCCTGGAGCTGAACCGCGAGATCCCGTCTGGTGTGATGGGAGCCCAAACAGTCATTCTGATAAAGCCAAATGTTTTTGGCACCTTCAAAGTTATTAGTAATTTTCATTAGGACAGGCATAAAAAGGAGAAAATGTCTTTTTTTAATAGAAATCTTTCGAACTATAGATCGTTGGGTTCCTTCCAAGTCTTATCTTCAACTCCTCTTATGAATTTTATAAGCAAACTGATGGATTTTGATGCTTTCTTCTCTTGAATGATCTCTATTTTTCTCTTATTTTAACGAGTCGGCACAGGGAAATCTTTTCTCCTAAGTAGTTGCATGGTTTCTTTTTTATTGCTTAGACATTAAGATGGAAGAAGAAATCAGGTCTCATAGCCAGCAAGGCTACATGGATAGCTGAACATCTCTTTGGGAGCTTCATCAGCATTCCTTTTTTACTATTGTCTGGAAAATAATTCAATTTTTTAGTGAATTTATTTGTTTTCATGATCCTTTATCAAAACTGCATCAGCAGCATCCCACATCACAGACTTTTCCAGAAAGCTAACCCAGCTTTCTGATCAGTTCTGTGTTTCTTTAGAAATAGAAAGTGCACTTTGTGTTTTTACCTCCATACAAGGCTTCCACGTTTCCCCCATTGGCTGAGGTACTTGGGAAGTTCAGATTTCCCAAAACACCTGATACCAAAGATTTCCCTCTAATGTATAACCCTCCCTCTTAATTTTTAACTCTTACAGAATTTAGGTGTTTTTCTTCCCCATTGTTTCTTTCATCTTTCAATGCCTAACTTCATTTATCAGCAAACCTAAAGTTTTTTATTTGTAAAGGCAAATCTCCTTTTCCATTCATCAACCAGTGGAATCCTTCCCATTGTTTCTTTACCTCCCAGTGCTGGTTTTACCCACCAGCTTGCTTGGAAAGACAAATCCAACATTCCTCTCGTGGGGAACAGCACAGGAATGTTGGATTCCCAACCTCGTGTCCAGAGGGTTTTGGGGGAGCAGCAGCATCCCCATCCCTGATTTCCAGGAGCAATTCCAGGGCACAGCTGGACAGCTGTGACAAACGCATCCCACCAAATCCGCCTCTGGCCAGAGGTTTTGTGCCTTTGGATCCTCCCGAGTGCCATTAGCGGGTCATTTTCGGGAGTAAATAAAAACCCCAATTCCTTTGAGAGGCTCCGAGCCGAGGGATTTGCTCTCAAACATTCACTCGCTTCGTTCCCCCGCTTATTTTTCTTTTCTTTTGGAGTGGAAAAAAAAGCAGGAAGACGAGGAAGAAATGCCTCAGCCTTGGGGGCGAAGATGCACAATCCGCGATTGTCCTTGGGGATTTTAAAATCCTTTAAATTTCCCTTTCCGTGCTCTCTCTTGAAGCCTCCGGTTCTTGGCTCTGTGGGGTGAGAGGTTCCTGGGCTGTTGGGAGCAAGAAAGGGAAAAACAGGCTGGAAAAAAAAGGAGAAATGGGAAAAAAAAGAAGATAGAGAAAAAAGAAGAAAGAGGGGAAAAAAGAAGAAAGGGAATAATAATAAGAAGGGGGTGAAAATTTGAATCCTATGATCTTAGAGAGGCCTTTTCCAACCTTAACGATTCCTTGGAAAAGAACAAAGGGAAGAAAAAGGCGGGGGTGCAAAGGGAAAGAGAAGGGAAAATAGAGGAAGAAAGAGAAGATAAAAAAGGAGAGGATAAAAGAAGAAAGGAAGAAAAAGAAGTTTCAGGCAGCAGAAAAACTCGATTTGCTTTCCCCTCTTGCTCCTTTTCTTGTCTTCCGTGGTTCTGGAATATTTCACAGCTTGTCCTGGAATGTGGGTTTGGGTTCAGTGGGAATTAGGGGAAAAAAGAGAGGAAAATCCACAGGATCTCTCCTTCCTCCTTGGATGCTGTGCAGGTCAGGGGGTGCCCAGTCCCTGCAGATCCCAAATCCAGGAAAGGAAAGGAAAGGAAAGGAAAGGAAAGGAAAGGAAAGGAAAGGGAAAGGGAAAGGGAAAGGGAAAGGGGAAAGGGGAAAGGGGAAAGGGGAAAGGGAAGCCCCAGTTCCGACCATGGCAGCCTGTGGCCATGCCCCTGTCCCCATCCCTAGTGGAAAGTATCCCTGCCCATGCCAGGCCTTGGAACCTACTGATCTCTGGGGTCCCTCCAGCCCAAACCACCCCAGAATTCCATGGTTCAGGGATTCCCAGGATTCCTGAGATCAGCCTTTGAGCTCAGCTCCATCCCAATGCTCATCCCAGCCACTGGAGCCATCCCAGGATGAAGGGAAGGGAAGGGAAGGGAAGGGAAGGGAAGGGAAGGGAAGGGAAGGGAAGGGAAGGGAAGGGAAGGGAAGGGAAGGGAAGGGAAGGGAAGGGAAGGGAAGGGAAGGGAAGGGAAGGGAAGGGAAGGGAAGGGAAGGGAAGGGAAGGGAAGGGAAGGGAAGGGAAGGGAAGGGAAGGGAAGGGAAGGGAAGGGAAGGGAAGGGAAGGGAAGGGAAGGGAAGGGAAGGGAAGGGAAGGGAAGGGAAGGGAAGGGAATTTCCCCGCTGCCGGAGGGGATTCTCCCCGTGCCCTGCCGGGAGGAGCGGCGGTGCTGGCAGGGAGGGATCGCTGCGCCACCCCTGATTTATCCATCCCTCATTTACCCATCCCCGCACTGCGGAGCCGCTCCGTCCTCTGCCTCCGGGGCTGTGCAGAATTCCACGAACCCTCCGGATTTCCATCCCCCCGCCTCCCCTTTCCCTGCTCTTAAATCCCTTGGAGCGGGGAAGCGCCCGGTGAATTTTAAATAAGCTCTGGGAGATGTGCATTAAAACCTAACGAGGCAGAATATCAATTATGCCGAGGGAAATGAGGGGAAGGGAATGGTGGCGTGGGGTTGGGGGTGCTGGTGAGGGATCGGGACCTGCTGAGCCCCAATCTCTGCCCTCAGGGGACTCAGAATTAAACCCAAATCCTCCAATTCCCACCAGCAGGGTCAGGGATGAGCAGGGGGAGCAGGAATAGTTAAATCCTAAAGGGGAGAGGGGGAGCTGGAAGTTCAGAGAGGAATTAAAATCTGGATTTGCTGGAGATGCTCTGGTGCCTTGGGAAGGCAGGGATGTCACTGAGCATCACCCTGCTCCCCAAAATTCCCTCATTTTTGGGCACCTCAGGGAGGATCTGGCTGGGCTCTGTCCTGCAGGGGAATGCACCAAAATCCTGCTCCAAAATCCCCATCAGCTCTGATTGGGAACAGGAGGTGCCGATTTTCCCTGTGAGTGCCAGCTCCTCTGGGATTGTTGATGTTCTCTCTGTCCTGGGGGTTTGGGAGCTCAGGAATATTTCACCCCCGAAATTCCAGCTGAACTCTTTGCTCTGAGCATCATTTTCCATCTGCTGGGTTTAATTGTGCTGCTCATTTCTCCCCTGGAGCAATTAAAGCCCAGAATGCCAGAGCAGGGGTTTAATCTGTGTTTAATCTTTAATCAAAATGCCAATCAGGAGCTGGCCACAAACTCCACGTGGCACTGTTGGACCCAGCTCTGGAAAATCCTCTGGTCTGGGGTCACCAGGCTCTGTTTGGGTGAATTTCTGACAGTTCTGGGTAGGAAACCTCTTTATCAGCAAATTTTGGTAGCACAGGACTGAATCACAGGAGCTGGGACAGCTAGGATGGTGCAGGGATATTATGGGAATAAATCCCATGGATTCCATTGTCTCCATGGTGGAAAAATCCCCTTCTTTATCCCCATAACTCCTTTTTATACAGTTTTACAGTTTCCCTTTTTATACAGTTTTACAGTTTCCCTTTTTATACAATTTTACAGTTTCACTTTTATACAATTTTACAGTTTCCCTTTTTATACAGTTTTACAGACCTCCAATTGGTCAGGAGCTTTCTTGCCATTATTACCATATTAATTATTTCTTTTTATATCTCATTATTTCTAATGACATCTTTCATACCATATTAATTATTATTAACAAGTTGTTATTAATAACAGTTATTAATAACAAGCTGTTATTCTGCATTGATTGGTCACTCAAACTCTTGGTGTGTACAAGCAGAACAAGTTGTTTGTGGGATATAATTTTCATTTCTCTATTTAAACAGTTTATACAGGTGTAAGTTATTATTTTACCCAGGAATGAATTGTTTTGTTAAAAACTGCTGCAGGATTGCTTTCACATGGGAACTTGCAAAGTGCCAGCTTGACTCGGGAGAAATGACAGACCAGGCAGAGCAGGGCTGATTTTATAATTTTTCTTTATGATTTATAATTTTTCTTTATGATTTATAATTTTTCTTTGTCATTTTTCTTTATGAGTTTTCCCTCTGATTTTATATTTTTTCTTTATGATTTATAATTTTTCTTTACAATTTTTCTTTATGATTTTCCCTGATTTTATAATTTTTCTTTATGATTTAAAATTTTTTCTTTGTAATTTTACTTTATAATTTTTTATAATTTCTAATAATTTTTCCTTATGATTTTTAATTTTTCTTTATATTTTTTCTTTATGATTTATAATTTTTTCTTTATCAGTTTTCTTTATTATTTCCCCCCCTGTTTTTTTTTAATTTTTCTTTATGATTTATAAATTTTTTTTATAATTTTTCTTTATGATTTTTCCTAATTTTTTATACTTTTTCTTTATGATTTTTCATTTTTCTTAATATTTTTATTTATGATTTATAATTTTTCTTTGTTATTTCACTTTATTATTTTTTCCTAATTTTTTATACTTTTTCTTTATGATTTTTAATTTTTCTTTATATTTTTTCTTTATGGTTTATAATTTTTCTTTATAATTTTTCTTTATGATTTTTTCCTAATTTTTTATAATTTTTCTTTATTATTTATAATTTTTCTTTGTATTTTTCTTTATGATTTATAATTTTTCTTTATCATTTTTCA